>NC_135576.1:108016364-108324764 GCF_965152235.1 Eretmochelys imbricata | reverse complement strand
CCGATCCAAACTTTGGGTAAGTTTACTACACGTCAGCTGCGAGAGCCTCCCAATCTGAGTAGGACTTACGCTAGCAGGGCCCACACTAGCTCTGTAAAAATAGCTGTGTAGACATTGTGGCACTGGTGGAGACTTGGGCTCGCCAGCCGAGCTCATGCACACCCTACCAGCTGGTTCTGAGCTCAGATAGCTAGCCGGAGCTTCTGCTGGTGTTGCAACATCCAAACATCTATTTTAGCTAACACAAGTCTGTCTACTCAAGCTGGGAGGCTTGCTCTCCTCTGCACTGTAGACGTACCTTTTGTGGATAGCCTCTAGCTCTATGCAGGGTCAAACCAAAAGCCTTGATCTGAATGTGACTGAGATTTGGTGAAGTTTTAATCCAGATCCAAACTTCGTTAACCAGACACACATGCTCACAATTCTTGAGCCTGGTGCCACCTCTCTCACAAATGTCTGGAGCTTGTGAGGTATGTGGTATTACCAAACCCTCTTTACAGATGTGGAAACTGAGGCGCCGGGAGGTATTGCCTATCCAAAGCCACACAGCAATTCAAGCTTGATTCTATTCCACTGAAGTCAAGGAGAGTCTTTGAATTGACTTTAACAGGAACTGAATCAGGCCTTAGTTGCTGGCCAGGCACTTTAATTTTGGTGAATGTGGATTTCTAGGTTTTAACATGTGTGGGATTTTTTGCAGTGGGTGCTCTGGGGCAGAAGGAGGGGATCAAAGCCTAACGTAAGTGTTTCTGCTTGCTGGTTTGGTGCTCAGTAGTAAAACAATGATCTCCTTTGACTGTGTTTAGTTGCACTGCAGGCTGCCAAACCAATGCATGTTGCTGTGGGCAGGCAAGCAAGGAAGCCTAATGCACAACAGAACTGGAACAGGGATAAAAGGAACAAGCTCTTCCCATAGCTGACAAGCCGATCACTGCTACTCTATGGAGCTGGAACCATATCGTTTGTAAGCAGCTGTCTAATTTTCAAAAATTCACTGATCGGACAATCGGATTTTAGGAGCCAGATTGTACCCCCAGTTAGATTCCTGCCACTCCACTCTTAAGTCAGTGAGGTTACACAGAGGTAAGTGAGGGCTGAGTTTGAGCCTTAAAACACTTCAAACACAATTCTAGATGTACAACCTCTCTTCCCTAAATGATGTGAGATTGAAATACTTCCCTCTGTGACCTTTTCTGTATAATTACATTGAACAATGTCACAGTTGCTTACAGTGGATTTCTTTCATAGAACAGAAAATGGATTTAGTGAAATTCCCTAGATACTATATTTGCTTTTCAATTCCACCAAGATTAAAATAAAAAGAGAAGACTTTTTAGCTGCATTGGGTTTTTTAAGTAATGAGATGTCACAACGCTTTCTTTATGTATATGTTTGCAATATCTCAGTTGGTTTCTGCATTCATATTTTTTACAGTAGGACAGTCGGTATTAGTATTTGAGCATGTATAGCAATTTTCAACTTAGGATCTCAAAGCAGTGTACAATAGTGGACAAAAAGAAAAGGAGTACTTGTGGCACCTTAGAGACTAACCAGTTTATTTGAGCATGAGCTTTCGTGAGCTACAGCTCACTTCATCAGATACATACCGTGGAAACTGCAGCAGACTTTATATATACACAGAGAATATGAAACAATACCTCCTCCCACCCCACTGTCCTGCTGGTAATAGCTTATCTAAAGTAATCGTCAGGTTAGGCTTAAATAGAGACTGGGAGTGGCTAAGTCATTATGCAAGGTAGCCTATTTCCTCTTGTTTTTTCCTCCCCCCCCCCCAGATGTTCTGGTTTAACTTGGATTTAAACTTGGAGAGTGGTCAGTTTGGACGAGCTATTACCAGCAGGAGAGTGAGTCTGTGTGTGTATGGGGGTGGGTTTTTGGAGGGGAGTGAGGGAGTGAGAGAACCTGGATTTGTGCAGGAAATGGCCTAACTTCATTATCATGCACATTGTGTAAAGAGTTGTCACTTTGGATGGGCTATCACCAGCAGGAGAGTGAATTTGTGTGAGGGGGTGGAGGGTGAGAAAACCTGGATTTGTGCTGGAAATGGCCTAACCTGACGATTACTTTAGATAAGCTATTACCAGCAGGACAGTGGGGTGGGAGGAGGTATTGTTTCATATTCTCTGTGTATATATAAAGTCTGCTGCAGTTTCCACGGTATGTATCTGATGAAGTGAGCTGTAGCTCATGAAAGCTCATGCTCAAATAAACTGGTTAGTCTCTAAGGTGCCACAAGTACTCCTTTTCTTTTTGCGAATACAGACTAACACGGCTGTTACTCTGAAAATAGTGGACAAATGTACTAGAATAGCGATAAACTACAGCCATGCTGTGAGCTACTCAAGGGTCTTCAATCATACTCCTATGTGTTTCTGTGGTCTTTAGCAGACCATTACAGACGAACATGACCAGTGAATTGATTATCTGAGCATGCATTAATTTTGTATAAGATCTTCAGAAATATGCATTGAGATGCACACCTTTGTGCATGAAATTATTCAGAGTGCGCACTCCAATTGGTTTCCTGTGCACCCAGTCATAGTAACTGATTGTACATATACACAACTGTATGCATACAGTTTCCAATACAATTTATGCCTGGTCCTCTAACCTTCTTTAAAAAGTGTGGCACTGTACAATTTCACAGAATCTTCATTGTAGATCCAGAGTAATGGACATGTACTTGTAAGTTTGTCAACAAGCCTCACACTTTAATGGGGATGATGTCTGGAAGTGTTTTAATGTACCAGTCTTTTACGTGAGCAAAAGGTACAATAAGGGTTCTGAGTTAAAATAGGCTGTAAGTGACATAGTTTAATAGTCTTAGTTTAGGGTCTTCTGGACACTGAACACTTTACCATAGCGTTACACATTTGAACATTCCAGCATGATGAGCACGCTCTGTTCAGAAGAAGTCAGAAGCTGAGAATAGTAGGTATGCTGCAAGTCCAGACAGAGTTACTTTCAGTGGGCCTGCCTTGTTTTGTGTGTTTCTCTAGGCCATTGTTTCCACAGTACTTACAAAAGTGTAGTTAAGGTGGAGATAGGGTCACTGGCACAGAGGCCTCTGTTTCCTGTCCCCTTCTCTGTGTGTTCTTGTAACACTGACATTCTTTTGGGAGATTGGTGGGGATACCCTAAATGAGCATTTTTGTTTGGGGTGTGAAGTCCAGTGTTCAGCAGCAATCTTAACAATGTTTTTTGTAAGTGAATTTCCTTTGTTCTTTAACCAGGTGGGGTGGGACTGAAGGGATGGCTAGGAGAGTGGAGGCAGTTAAAGCACTTGCTTTGCAGCCTGTGAGGAGAGTTCCAACTCCAGATGTGTCATCTTATTCCAAGGTACAAGAACTTTGCAGACTAGGGGTACCAGAACTAGGGTGATGCAGAGCCTGGCAGCCCTGTCTTGAATTGAGCAACCCTTGTTTTGCAGTAGGTGGAGCTCTTCTCTGATGAACCAGGGGAAAATCAACAGGCCCAGTGTGTCATTGCTGGTTCAATCTTCCCCTAGCTGTCAGAAGCCCTGCCTGGTTCACCAAATCTTCTGTGTGGTGATCTGGAATCACTCAGGGCCCAAAGTGCTTAAAAGAGTTCCTCTTTATTCAGTGATGCAATTCCTCTGCATAACAAAACATGGACTTCTGCAGTTCCTCTCCCCCAGACTTCTTGGCTAAGATGCTGAACAACTTAAAGACACAGTTTTCAATACTGCATCATCCTTCCCCAGCCAAAATGTAATAACACTCAATATTTATATAAACACACAAATCCAAAAGCTTATAACCAACCAGAGCAGGGTGGGTGTTTATTGAGCATTCCCCCTCACTGCCAGGGGTTGCTTTGCCCCTTTGAGCCATCTCTTTCTGGCCCAGAGCTCTTTTTTTCCCACCCAGCATATTCTCACAGCCCATCCTCCCAGCTGTTCCTAGCTGGAGCCTAGCCTTCTAGGATGACCTCTCGGCCCCCAAACTTCTAGTCCCTAACTCCATCAGGGCTTCCCCAGAACTTCCTTGGTCTCAGCGTCTTCTCTGCAGGAGCCCACACACTCTACAGTTTTTCTGCAATTTCCTGAATGTCCCCCCTTTGTTTCTTTTCTTATTTTTCTGTTTCATGGTGAAGCACACTTGACTTGGGGGGAGGGATAGCTCAGTGGTTTGAGCACTGGCCTGCAAAACCCATAGTTGTGAGCTCAATCCTTGAGGGGGCCATTTAGGGATCTGGGGCAAAATCTGGGGATTGGTCCTGCTTTGAGCAGGGGGTTGGACTAGATGACCTCCTGAGGTCCTTTCCAACCCTGATATTCTATGACTGGAGAGTCTATAGTGGCCTCCAGTGGTAGCGGTTTATATTCTCTCATTCTGGCCTGTGTCTTTCAGGACACGTAACACTACCCCATTCCCCAATATTTTTACTAAATAACATAATGTAATTTTTGTTACATTAAGCCATTTAAATTCTTAGAAAAACTTTTGCCTTACCTTATCAAAGCCCTTACATACCTATAAAAGATGATCAATTGTTTCTTCTACCTTACATCGTGCACAGCATCCATCTTTGTGTCTGTTGACTCAGAAAAGATTTTTGTTTAAACCACAACGACCAATTAGTACTCTAAACAAAATCACTTTATTTTTTCTGTCCTGATGCTGAAGTGTATCATTATCCTCAACTCTAGGGCACAATTCAAAAAATCTCCTTCCTTTTTTTTTTTTTGTTGATTCATTTTTTTGCCTTTGCGCTTTTAAATTTTTCTGTAATATGCTTTTGCATTCCTGTTTACTCAGGGGTATATCCATGTCAATCCTTTCATTTCTTACAGGGTTTTTAGCTGCTTTGTCCACCATTTTGTTCCTTTTTTTCCCAATATGCGCTGGGGTCCAGGCTAATGCTACATGTATCCCCATCTGTACTAATTATTATTAGAAATACAATTTCAGTGATTAAATCTTTTCTACATATGGAGATACCCTCTTTTGGAGATACCCGTAAGGCCTATATTTGAGTCTGAAAAAATTATCACCACTCCTGGGCATTCATCCCAGATCCAGTTTAACATTGGCATCATTGCTACTAGTTCAGCTATCATGACAGCTACAAAATCTGATATTCCTTTGGATGTATTAATTCCTAATTTTGGTATACAATATGGTGTCACCACTCTTCCTGTTTTTTTTCTTTTTTGGACCCATCTGTATGTATTTGGAAAAAATGACTCCACTTTTCATCTATATATTGGTATACTTCATTTTAATACCTATTGTCTCCATTTCACCCTTAAGTTTATAAAATAAATCTAACTCCACAATTTGGATCTGTGACTTTCCATTCATAACTAATTTTCCTATGACTAAAAGTTTTGACTTTTTTTTAGCTATTCCTTGTCTTTCAATTCCTGCATCCACATTTTAACTCAAAAGGCAGAGGGCGGGGAGGGAGCACTGCCCAGTTCTTCTCCTGGTCCCAGCTGCTGGCCCCGGGGTCACAGCTGCTGGCTGTAGCTGCCCTCCCTGCACCCAGCCACAGCTGTAGGCCTTGGCCTCAGGCCAAGGGTCTGCTCCTGCCCCGACCCCCAGCTATGGCCCCAGCCTCCTTACCTCTGTCTGTGTCCCCACCTCCCGGAGCCACGGCCCCACTCCCAATTCTGGGGGCGGGGGCATAGACAGAGGTAAAGGGGCCATGAGGTAAAAAGTTTTGGGACCACTGTTTTAACCAGATCTATTTGTTCTCCATGCAGGCACAGTTTACATCCCTTTGCAGCTTTCATTTTTGTAAAGATAATCCTTTGGTCATAGGAATGGAGACATTGAAATGCCTTGCATTCCCCCATCCCAACTCTCTCATAAACACTTGGTTGATTCTCCTTCTGCCATCTCAATATCCTCTCCCCTTGCCTTTATTGCAGCCTCCTGCTGGTCTTTATAGGGCTGCATCACCCTAACCTCTCCCAAGTGTGGTTCATTCTGTAATCAAGATTGGCTAACTCAAGCCTTCCAGCAGCCAGCCACTCTGCTACACCAAACTCACTAAATTTACTATGTTTAATTTAGTCTCTGAGGTGCCTTGAGGAAATCCCTGGAAATATATCAGCACTACTGTTGTCAGAAGGAGGTAAGTATGTTTGTTTTGGTGGTACTATGTTTGTCTTAACCTGTTGTGATGGTTACCTTGTTGAGAGCGTCTCAGGCCAACTGAGTGCCCCTTATCTCCCTCCCTTATGGAAGCTGAAGAAGGTGTCGCCTACTCCTCCTCCTCAGTGTATATGCTTTGGTGTGATAATCTCATGGGACCACTGCTGTTTGTGACCATTGATTTCCAACACAGATGAGCACCAAGTCATGTTCATGAAGTGGTGGCAGTTCCCAGAACCCCAAATCATATTGCTTTTTACTTTTTCTAGCTTTATGTGTCTCTTTATCCGCCTGCAATTCTACAGTTCCTCTGATATCTTTTAGCATTACAGGCATTCTAGATCTCAGTTTTCTGTTAAAATATCTGCAGGTGACAAACTATGTTCAATGATGCCATCCTGTAATTCAACAGTGGTAAATATGGATCAGAGTCTGACTCTACAGTCTTCTTCAGTAGTTGCTTTTGGATTGTGGATAATGGGGACTAGCAGTTACATTTCTACACCCAAATTTCACTTCAAGATGCTTAAACCCATGCCTACTAAACGGAGGCTTGTTGTCGTTTGTATGCCAGGTACACTATGTCTAACCAAAATAGATTTGATATGCACAATCTCCTGTTTAGCTGTAGTATCTTCTAGTACAGCTACCTCAGGGAAGTAAGAATAATAGTCTAGAATGAGTACTAGGGTTTTTTTTCCCAGTCAGTGTAAGTACTCACTGGAGTGGTGGAGGCAGGGGAAGATCCCTCCCAGAGAGGAAGCTGGGGGCCCTTCTCTGAGTGGCAGAGTGGGGATTCCAAGTTCTATCTGCCTGGGGTTCAATATGAAACATGGGTTAACATGCAAACTCAGATAGTTGGGGTCTGAGGCCTGGTTCCTTTAGTGTCTTGGCCTGGGAAAACAGCTGGGGGAGTACTAGTGGGGGCTAGTGTCTACCCCTCCTACCCCTAAGTATGTTCCCTGTAGGAATGAAGGAAGGTGAACTCAAGTGATTGTTGACAAACTATATATTTTGAAGCCTGGTTTTTCACTAAAGCTCCAGTCAAAAAACTTGGATTATGAAAATGTAACTAATTGACAGTCTTTTGGACAAATAAAGGATCCTTGTCAAAGGCATGTCTGAGCTTACTAGCTCTGACAGAGCAGAGCCCGGGGGCTGGGGGGGGGGCAGGAATATGGGTAAACAAGGCTATTGCCTCCCACTTCATTCCACACAGACCTCCCCCCAGCTATGTTTCTCACTCCCCATGGGTACTTTGCTCCCTGGATATCCCCTCCTGCATTGGTTCAACGCACTCAGCTTCCCCACACTTCTCAGACCTCCTTTCCTCTCCAACACTGACTCCACCCAAACAAACCTCCCCTAGGACACTGGTTCTCAAACAGAGGTCCAGGGCCCCCTGGGGGGCCACAAGCAGGTTTCAGGGGGGTCCGTCAAAATAAACTGGGCCTCTGGCCCAGGTGGCAGTGCTTGGACTTCACCCCCACACCCTCACTTACCTCAGCAGGCCACCCAGCCTGTCTGGGTTGTGGGGGGGAACTAAAAATTACAGTGTCACTGCAGAACAGAGATCTCCCCCTACCATCATAAGGGGTTGCCTCACATCCGTGGACTCCATAAGCAGGCAACAGCTAGCCAAAGAAACACACCATTGTTCTGCCCTACTACATCAGCACTTCAGGGAGCAGGGCCAAATGGAAGGCAGAAATCTGGTGGGGGGGGCATGACTTCACAGGTGAGTCCTCGTGGGACAGCGGTATGGGGAAGAAGGGCTAGGGAGAGTTGGGGGATGTTGCAAGAAACAGTGGGGGATGGTAGGGATGTTTTGTTTGACCTGGGGAGGTGTAGGGAGGTATGGGACTGGGAGGGCCACTGAGGGTGGAAGGACCTCTGAGTTGCCCTTCTTCTCAGGAGAGAGAGCAAGGAGAAGGAGAGACAAGTTTTTATGTGGTAGTGGTGGGGGACATCAGCTGGAATAGGGCTGGTAGCTACTGTTCTCCTGATGAATGTCTCCTCTGGCTGCTGGGTACCTCAGGATCATTCTGGAATTGAGGGGCAGCATATGTGAGGTGGCATGTCTGGAGGGAGTATCTCTGGGGAGAAGGTTACAGTGTGAAGGACGTGGAGTGGGCTGAGATTACAGAGCTCAGATGGCTTGCCAGCTGAAGGTTTGCAGAGTAGTAGTGGGGGTGGGGATTCTGGTTGGGAAGGCATTTCTGGAGATTAGGGTGGAGTGGGACATGTGGTAGGGATTGTTGCAGCAGCACCAGCTATCTGAGGGGCTGGATAGGCACCTGAGGCAGCTTCAGGGACACATCTCTCTCTCTCCCAATCATCTTGTAGATCTTGAAGTTGTCTTAGTTGTCCATGTGACAGCCCAATTCCTCAGGCAACTGGAGCTGCATTATTGAGAGCCCTGCAGCTCTCAGCATTGCCTCCCAAATAGAGCTGAAGTGGTCTCAGGTTAGGGGAAACAGGTTAAGGATGGGAGTCAGAAGCAGCAGTTTTGTTAGATATGAGGTCACCAGCTTAGCTGCAGACCTGCTGGGTCTCGCTCTGCAGAACCAAAACCTAATAACTTCTTAGTGTTGATGTTGGCTGGAGATCATAATGCGGGGAAGCCCAGTGATATCAGTTCTGTGTCCATCATGCCCTCCTCTTGGTCCCTCACACCCACTGCACACACAAAAAAGGCACTATACGAAAATTGAAATATTAAAAACAGGTTGTGTATGCACGTGGGGAACTGTGTCTCAGGAACCCGTTGGCTAAATGACTGCAAATTTGCATTATAAACACTACCCTGGCCCCTGACCGGGCATGCCAGCTTTTAAGCATTCTAACTACACCATGTGCATTATAGAGAGGTTGAGAAAACAACTTTAAATAGAAACCCTGCTGCAACCTTAACTATGAGCAGCATGGGCCGCCCCATAATCACAAACATGAATGTTCACTGACTACTAACATGAGTGCTAGCATTCACTGAAAACAACACCAAGTTCAGCTGCTGGAAGTTGTTGTTTAAATTCAAAATGTAATAGGTTCAACTCAGTCTCCGATGATGATTAATGTATATTCGTAAACTGAAACTCTGCTCAAATCCAATACAATTTTCACTGTCTGCTCGGAAAATTGAGAAATGGAATAACATGAATAACATTGAATTACAGCTAGTCGCAAACTGGAATTTCCATCCTGTATTAAATTCTGATGTTTTGACATTTCTTTTCACCCCAGTCAGGAGAAAGAATCAAAATATCAAAACGTTTAACTGAATGAAAAGTTTCAGAAATTTTTGATTCAGAAATGTCAAAACATTTCGTTTGGTTTGTCAAACCAAATTGAAACGTCCTGTTTCGGGTCGGTTTGATGTCAGGTTGTGCCGGCCTGAGCTCTTGTGCTCCATCATGAGAATTGTAGTTCAGCATGTGGTTCAGAGTTGTAGTGAATACCTCACCCCACCCCCATTTTCCTCTGTGGACTGGCTCCTAACCAGACCACATCTCCCTTGATGCATTGTGGTCACTGCACTCTCATGATGCAAAGTGGCAGCTCATCTGGTGGGGACCTGCTTAACCACATTTTCTGTCGAAAAAACATTTTGACAGAAAATTCCTGGCCAACTTTATTCCTTTCTGTACTTGAAAAGCCCTCTCTCTGTTCTGACAAAATGGAAAACTTTGGTTTTAGTTTAACTAGTCTTACCAGTCATGGCTTCAGTTAAGCCCTCCCACTACCATGGTTTTTACCTGTACCTTACCTTTCTTTCGCAGCAGAGTAATGATTGCAGCGAAACTATGAGGATGGTCTTGTGGTGTTGGACTGGGACTCTAAAGACCTGGAGTCCATCCCTACCTCAGCCAAATACTTCCTGTGTGACTTTGGAAAAATCACATAGGCCAGAATTTTCAGAATGGCTCCGCATCTGTAACTGGGCCCAAATTTTCCAAAGAGCTCCCAGCACACCCCAAAAACTGGCCATACATGTCATAACAGGAGCTGCTGGGTGCTGGGCGCTTGAAAATATGCCCTTTGCTTTTTCTGTGCCTCAGTTCCCCATCTGTAAAATAGGAATAATACTTCCTTGTATGTCTTGTCTATTTAGATGGTAAATTCTTTGGGACAGGAACAATGCTCAGAACAGTGGAATCTTTGTTGTGAGCTGTAGATACTACTGTAATACAAACTAGAAACTATGATTATAAACTTACTCCAAAGTCTTGGCAGCAGTAGAACCTCAGACCTTTATGAAGGACATTTTTATCATTATGCCAATTTGGAGATCAACTTCCTTTCCCTGGAAGTCACTTGATTTTATTAGTTGTTCTGTGCTTCCAATTTTTCAGCTAGGGTAAGCAGGATTGGAGTTTTCTTGGGAGCGCTAATTTGCTAGGAGATGTGCAGACATCAGCTAGCTACAGCAATCCACTCCAGGAACTGAGAACATTTCCTCCATAATCCCAGCTGCCCCGAAAGACAGGATCTCCTACAGGGAATTAACATTTCACCCATTTGAACTGGCTCCCAGTGAGATCCTGCTTAGCTGTTACTGAAATATGTAGAGTCCTTATTAACATCTCACTTCCTGTAACCTGTCTTTGATTAAGCACAAGTCCCAGCCTGCACTTGGAATAAATATAAGGATATGGTTTCCAGTGATGTCATTCCCTTAGCATTTGAAAGCACAAACATTCATCTCCATCCTCCAAAGCAAATATAAAAGACTCCTGTCTTAGGACCAGAGATTATAGGCTCCATGATTAGCAAATGTACAATTTTGGATTGTATTTTATTGCTGAAGCTGCATTTCTTGAATGGAATCTGGAGGAGTGTCATTCGGCTAGAGGAGTGTAATTTCAGATGATTTATTTAACACAGAAACCTCCCACTCTAGGTTACTGTGATGGTGCAGGGGCGCTTGCCTGGTCCCTGGTGAAGAAAGGGTTATTTTTTTTTCTCTATTTCCTCTCCCGCTGTGCTCGGAGGCCATATTTAGGCTGCTAGGTAAGAGATCAAAGCCCAGAACCTCTATAGTGGTATTTTCTGAAATGCTTCCAGTTCACATGCAGGGCCAGTTAGACAGGCAAGGATCTTAATGCATGGATGAGACAATGGAGTTGGGAGGAGGGATTTAGGTTTTTTAGGAACTGGGGAACCTGATGGGAAAGGAGGACCCTAATAAAGGAACATTGGGCTCCACCTAAACCAAAACAGAAAGCTGACAGGTGCGGAGGAGCACACAGTTCAGACAGACACATCCCTTAGGTGAGGATTTATTAAAGGGATTAATCTATAGCCTAGTAAAGAGGAGAAGATAGAAGCTGACAAAGTACAGTTAGGAACTGAAGAGAAACAGTCAATTGAAAAAGTTCCATTCAGTTACATCACATGAAGGCAGACAACTAAATATTGACAAATTTTATAAATGGTTGTATACAAATGCTAGAAGTCTCAATACTAAAGTGGGTGGACTTGAATAAAGCCTGGTGGTAAATGAGGATACTGATATAATAGGCATCTCAGACTTGGTGGATCCATGGCACACAGTAATACTATGGTACAAAATATATAGGAATGACAGAGTATGTCGCGCTGGTGAGAAAGTGGCACTATACATGAAAGAAAGGGGTCAAATACAGTAAAAATCTTAAATGAATCAAACTGTTCCACAGAATTTCTATGGATAGAAATTCCATACTTGAATAATAAGAGTATAGCAGTAGGCATATACTACTGAACAGCTGACTAGGATGGTGATAGTGATTGTGAAATGCTCAGGGAGAGTAGAGATGCTACAAAAACTGAAAACCCAAATAATAATGGGGGATTCAACTATCTCCATATTGACTGTGTTCATGTCACCTCAGGATGGGATGCAGAGATAAAATTTGTAGACATCATTAATGACTGCTTCTTGGAGCAGCTAGTCCTGTAACCCACAAGGGGAAAGGCAATTCTTGATTCAGTCCTAAGTGGAGCACAGGATCTGGTCCAAGAGGTGAATGTTGCTGACCACTCTTTAATAGTGACCATAATGTAATTAAATTTAACATTCTTGTAAGAGGAAAAGACCAGAAAAACCTACCACTGTAGCATTTGACTTCAATGAGGAAGCTAATTAAATGGAAATTAAAAGGAACAGTCACAAGAGTGAAATGCCTGCAAGTTGCATGAAAATATTTAAAACACCATAATAGTGGCTCAAACTAAATGTACACCTCCCCAATTAAAAAAGTAAGAGGACCAAAAAAATGCCATCATGGCTAAACAACAGCGTAAAAGAGGTGGCTAGAGGCAAAAAGACATCCTTTAAAAACTGGTAGTCAAATCCGACTGAGGAAAATAGAAAGGAGCATAAACTCTGGCAAGGCAAGTATAAAGTACAATTAGGTAAGCCAAAGGAGAATTGAAGAGCAACTAGCAAAAGATACAAAAAATAACAGCCACAGGCACCGGCTTCTTTTAGGCCCTGGGGGTGCTCAACACACCATTCTGCCCCAGACCTCGCCCCCCCCCACCCCTTCTCCCAAGCCCCCACCCCTGCTCCGCCTTCACTCCATCCCCACCCTGCCTCTTTCCGCCCAGTTCTGCTCCCTCTCCCAAGCACACCCTGTCTCCACTCTTCCCCCAGCACCTCCTGCATGCCGCAGAACATGGTGCTGGGAGTTAGGGGGAGGAGTTGATTGGCAGGACCGCTGGCAGACCCAGGGCTGGAGCACCCATGGAGTTGGCACCTATGCTAACAGCATTTTTTTAAAAATACATCAGAAGCAGGAAGCCTGCCCAATAATCAGTGGGGCCACTGAACTATCAAGGTGCTAAAGGAGCACTCAAGGAAGACAAGGCCATTGAGGAGAAGCTAAATGAATTATTTGCATTGGTCTTTACTGCAGAGGATGGGAGGGAGCCTGAGCCCTTTTTGGCGTGGGGGGGGAACAAATTGTAAATTGAATAGTAATAACACACCAGAACCAGATGGTATTCACCCAAGAGTTTTGAAGGAACTCAGATATGAATTTGCAGAACCACTAACTCTGGTATAAAACCTGTTGCTCAAATCAGCCTCTGTACAGATGACTGGAGGATTTTAATGTAAGGCCAACTTTTTAAAAAGGCTCCAGAGGCGATCCTGGCAATTATAGGCCAGTAAACCTAACTTTAGAAACAGGCAAATTGGTTGAAACTATAGTAAAGAACAGAATGATTAGACACCTAAATGAACACAATCTGTTGGGAAAGAGTCAACATGGCTTTTGTAAAAGGAAATCACGCCCCACCAATCTATTAGAACTCTTTGGGGATGTTGACAAGCATATGGACCAGGGGATCCAGTTGATACAGTGCACTTGGACTTTCAGAAAGCCTTTGACAAGCTCCTTTCACACCAAAGGCTCTAAAGCAAAGTAAGAAGTCATGGGATAAGAGGGAAGATCCCTTATTAAGGATTAGTAATTTTTTAAAAGATAGGAAACAAAAGGTAGGAATAAATGCTCAGTTTTCACAATGGAGAGAGTTAAATAGCTAGGTCCCCTAAGTATCTGTACTGGGACCTGTGCTATTCAACATATTCATAAAGGATCTGGAAAAGGGGGTGAATAATGAGGTAGCAAAACTTGCAGACAATACAAAATTACTCAAGATAGTTAAGTCCAGACCTCAGTGTTACAAAGGGATCTCACAAAACTGTGTGACTGGGCAACAAAATGATGCATGAAATTCCATGATGTTAAGTGAAAAGCAATGCACATTGGAAAACAAAATCCCAATTATACATGTAAAACTATGGGGTCTAAATTAGCTGTTCTCACTCAAGAAAGAGATCTTGGTGTCATTGTGGATCTCTGAAAACAGCTGCAGTTTTTTTATTTTATTTTTATTGCTCTCCAGCCTGACTACGGGGATTTTCCACTCTTTCCCCTTTGCCAAAAAAACGTGGGTCAAGATCCCACCTTCTATCCTGTTGTGAAAGTACAGGCACTCTCCCTCCTCTTGCCTGGTTTACTCCATCTGTGAAACTCTCTCCTAACTTTTGCTGGATTTTTTTTAATTTTAAATTCCTGGGAAGCTGATATCGGAATGTTCTATGCTGTTACATTGCTTATTTGTGCAGTTTTCTGTTTATTAGGACAGAGTTTATTGCATGGCTGAGTGCTTGCCTGTTGCATGCAATCATCAAGTCCCAACTACTGGGGAATAGTGGGCAACACAGTTTGCTCTGCCAGGCAGTGAGGGTAGTTTTGAACATTGAAGAGTCCATAAGAGAGACAAGTCAGAGAAAGGTCATCTTGCTGTTACCTTGTGCTCCCCACTGTCTGTTTGCTGTGTTCACCTGTTGTCTCTTGTCAATAACTAGATGGTAAGCTCTTTGGAGCAGGAACCTTCTGTTTCTTATGTCCATGTACCGTGCTTAGTACAATGGGATCTTGATCCCCAATTAGGGCCTCGAGGTGCTACTATAATATTATTATTGTTACTCTTATTAATGCCGTTCTAAAGAACCTAAGAAATCTGTATTTATGAAAGAGAACCAAGAAGTCTCACACAGAGAAAACTGATTATTTGTGCCTATTTGAACATAAAGCAACATTGTAACATCTGGAAGACCACAATAAAATCGAGACCTGTTTACCCAGCGTGGTCTATGTTTATAGACCAACTGTTCTACTGTAATGGGAATTCTCCTAGTTAGTCAGGCCTTGATACTTGGGAAAAGACCTATTATAGGCTACCAAACTTGGATCAAGGCAAAATCTAATTTTCCAGGATACACAGCAGAGCATAGCACATAGCAGAGAGCTGGACTAAGTCTTTAGATTCTAAATTGGCTGACTAAACTGTCCCCACGGAATATATGTGTTTTATGCACTATGCTCAGTTGTACATTCAAAGGTGGGTTTTTGCTATGGGGATGTGTGGAATTTAAGCATGGTTTTAAAAATTTGAATTTGTATTGGCTCATGTGAATGAAAAGGAAAGTGTCCCCTTCCTGTAATACAGCACATTCACATGTGTTACATGATGTATTGTGCCTGATCTTAGTTACACAGTTGTACTTCTTTGGACATCCTGATTTACACAAATATAACCGAGAACAGGATTAGACCAGGTCTCTAAGCCTATTGTAGCAGAAGACTTCCAACTGATTTCAAAAGCCAATCTGGGAGCAAGGCAGTCTCTAAGTTATACTATAAACCACCATTTTCAGCAGGTTAGTAAGAGGAGCTGGAGAGCCTGATAAAGGCCATAAGTAACACAAAATTAGATTCACAGATGCCTAGCTAGACCAAGTGTCTGTGTGAATGAATAATAGAAAACGCAGGCACTGTCTGCCCGAAACAGAAAAGCAGCCTTAGTCAGCTGAACAAATGAAACCCATTCAGCAGCTATGTTGTCAATTTTAAAAGGATTTGTGTTGTGCAGGTGAGTGGACTATCTGGAAAATCACAACCGTCCACAGAATTGGAGAGTTATGCACTCAAGTCTAGTATTATCTCTTCTCTTCTCTTTCAACTAATGTATTTTATGTAATCCTGAGTTTGCACCAAAGGCTGTCCCTTCCTCTGCTGTGTCTTGGTAGTCAATTGTTTGGAGTGTGGCCAAAGCTGGTCCAGTGTAAGTCTCCATGACAACATAAATCCCCTTATGTGTTGTGAATTTTGGTACCTAAAGAACTTAAACAATATTATATTAGATATTTAACTTATCTGATCAGGTTTATCTCATTTACTTGTGACCAACTAACTCAACCAGCACAAAACATTAGAAGATATTTGGTTACGGTTTCCAATTTTACAGTCACTGGAAGAATGCTGCATTGCACTGGGAAGTTTTATCTTCTTGAACACAATTGTGCAGGGATGATTATTTTTCCTGATTTGGACACTTTCACAAAGCATCACAGGAGATTGTCAAGTGGTGATTAAGAGACTCTGACATAGTTTCCTTCTTCTTAACTTACTTTGAAATGGAAGTTTTATGTTTGTTTACAGACTCCCCTCAGAGCCTAAAAACGTTTAAGAAAAGTTTATTAGATGGCCCAAAAGCCACACTCAAAAAGAGAACAATTTTGGCTAAAAACCTGTCCTGGTTCAGTGGCAAAGTGAAGACAGTTATTGAAAATAAAAAAGCAACATATAACAAATTTAAAAAGTGGGAAATAGATAGCAATCAATATAAATTAGAAGTTATAAAGTATAGAAAATTGAGAAGGGATGCTTAAAACATCAAGGACTATCTCTATCTAGCTGGTTGGGCTAAAATCAATAAGAAGAAGTCTTTTTAAGTATATTAGGAACAAAAGAAATTTTAGCAATGGTATAGGCCCATTACTAGATGGATATGGTAAAATTATTAATTTGATTAGGGCTACAGGTTTGCCACAGTCAAGGAAAAAGTCATGGATAGTGTGACTTCCCCCCCCAGTTTGTCCACCTCTTTTTTCTGCTTGTGACTCATCCTACAGTGGTGGGTCTTGCGGCTCCTGTATTACAAGGCTGGGTCTGGCTCCCCACTCCAGGCATTGTTACCTGGTGCACTGGATTGCAGTGTTGCTCAAGTTTGGCCCATAACTCTGTCATGATGGGGGGTTGCGGGGCGGGAGGCCAAACCTGAGCAGTGCTGCTACCCCACATGCCAGGTTGAAATGCCTGGAGCAGGGTGCCAAGCCCAACCCCATGGGACACAGGAGCCCAAAGGAGCTGCCACTGTATGGTGAGTGTGAGGAAGGCTCACTCTCCAGCCCCCTTTTTGTCCACCTGTTTGTCTCCTCTATGAAATCAGTAGGCCTGGATAACTTGCAACCAAGAGCTCTAAAAGATTTAGCTGAGGAGTTCCTGCTCACTGCTTTTAATTTTGAATAAATCTTGGCATACTGGGGAAATTTCAGAAGACTGGAAGAGCGCTAATGTGGCAATATTCAAAAAGGATGAGCATGGGATCTTGGGTGACTATCGGCCAATTACCCTGACATCAATCCAAGGCAAAACAATGGGAACAGCTGATACAGGATTCAATTAAATGATAGGGATATTATGCCAATCAGCATAGTTTTAAGGAAAATATGTCTCATTCTTTGAGATTACAAATTTGGCTGATAAAGATAACTGTGTAGATGTAACAGACTTTTGTGTGGCATTTGACTTAGTAATGCATGACATTCAGATTAAAAATTTAGCACTGTGCAATATCAATAAAGCACATGTTAAATGGATTAAGAGCTGGCTAACTGACAAATCTCAAAAAAGAAGCTGTCAGTTGGGACTAGTCATTGAATGAGGTGTTTCTAGTGGGGTTCCACAGGGATTGGGACTAAGCCCGATGCTATTCAACATTTGCTCAATGATCTGGAAGTAAATATAAAACTCACCGCTAGTAACATTTGCAGATGACACAATGAGTGGGAGACTGGTAAACAATAATGGGGACAAAACAGTCCCATAGACCAATCTGGATTGCTTGGTAAGCTGGGCCCATAGAAACCAAATGTGTTTTAATACAGCCAGATGTAAAGCTATGCATCTAGGAAGAAGGTATGCAGGCCATACCTACAGAACAGGGGACTGTATCCTGGAAAGCAATGACCCTAAAAAGTATTTAGGGGTCATAGTGGACAAGCAACTGAACATAAGCTCCCAGTGTGATGGTGTGGCAAAAAGGGGTAATTGTGATCCTTGAGTGTATAAAAAGGGAGTAATAAGTAGGTGCAGGGAGATAATTTTATCTCTGTATACAGCATGGGTAAGAATAATACTAGCTTAGTGCATACAGTTCTGGTCTTCACATTTCATAAAGAATGTTAAAAAATTTGAGACGTTGCAGAAAAGAGCCACAGAAATGATTTAAGGGTGGGAGAAAATGCCTTACAGTGGAGACTTGAGAAGCTAAATCTGTTTAGTTTGTCAAAAGGACGATTGAGAGCTGAGTTGATTATAGCATCTTTACTGGGAGAAAATGCTTGGTTTAAAGGGCTCTTGAATCTAAAAGAGAAAATCATAACAAGAACCAATGGCTGGAAGCTGAAGCCAGACTCATTTGAAAGAGAAATTAGACACAAATTTTAACAGTGACAGTGATTAACCACTGAAACAAACTATACAGGGAAGTGGTGGATTCTTTGTCTTTTTATATCTTCAAATCAAGACTGGGGAATATTCAGCTAACTGGTTCCTCACCATCTAGGGACTGCTTTCCTTCACTAGTAGCTCGTTAAGCTCATTAGAAAGACAAGGTGGGTGAGGTAATATCTTTTTATTGGACAAACTTCTGGTGAAAGAGACAAGTTTTTGTGCTTACACAGAGCTCTTCTTCAGGACAGCTATGTTCACCAGGAACTCTGGACCTGAAAAAGAATAGGGGGAAGCTTGCAGAGGCTGGGAGCAGGACTGGTAGCTGGCCCTGGGCTATGGAATTCCATTCCATAAGGAATCAGAATGAACCAAAGTATTATAAATTTTCAGAACAAAATAAAAGACAACTCTCATTGCAAAAGTCTTCCCACAATAACAACACTGGGATAAAGATACAGCAACAGAAGTAATTTGGCAATGGGCAAATAACGTCATGTGTACTCAAGTGGTGCAGTATGGAGAAGGAAATACAGTCCTTTTGACGGGGTTATGGATTTATAACTTGACAAGAGAGTGGTGGATATATTGCTGTGTGACCAGTGACCTAGAGAGAGATGAGCTGTTTGGTCTCCAGAGGCTCAGTGATAGATTTTGATGTGTGTGACTGTGCTCTCTCTTGATTCTTTATAAGGAAGAACTTCTTGGGATTTTTTTCCCATAGTCTGAATGGAAAGATTATGTTCTAACGGGAAGGGATGCAAACGTATTATCATTACATAGAATGTGGTAGCTCCCATATCTGGTATGCTGTGAAATCAAGGTCAGTTGTGCTCTTCTCTCATTGAGTTGCTAGAGGCTACTGTTGCCATGGCTCCATGTGATGCATCACTTACCGGGGGGAGGGAGGGAGGAAGGAAGTCTGCTTCTTCAGGACAGTGGTACCCATAAGTCATGCAAAGATTAGCCATGTGTTAGAATAGTGTGAACCCTTTCATATGGCTAGAGAAGTGGTTCAACATTTACAACAGTTGAGAGGGCCTGAGCCGTTTTACTGTGGCAGCCATAAAAGGAGTCTGTGTATGTGAGCTCCGTAAGGATGGGAGCATAGGTGCTGGAATGATGTGTGCTGGGGTGCTGCCACCCTGGCTTGAAGTGGTTTCCATCATATATAGTGTGACACTATGCCCCATATTCTTCATAGAGATATTGTTACAATATGAATATGACATAACTAACGTGTTTTATACAAAAAGAGAAGGAGTACTTGTGGCACCTTAGAGACTAAGGTGCCACAAGTCCTCTTTTTCTTTTTGTGGATACAGACTAACATGGCTGCTACTCTGAAACCTGTGTTTTTCAAGATGGGTCATGTGAGGTATCATTGGAAAGGTTTCAGAGTAGCAGCCGTGTTAGTCTGTATTCGCAAAAAGAAAAGGAGGACTTGTAGCACCTTAGAGACTAACAAATTTATTTGAGCATGAGCTTTCGTCATTATGATTTACTGAATATGATGATTCTATTTGTATGCATGTATCATTCCTGTATCTGAAGTTAGGAATATTGACTGTGTAACACTTACAAGCAGTTTACACCTAGGGAACACCCACCAGACAGAATAGGCACTCAGCATGGATGGGCCATTAGGGAGAACAATAGGACTTTGAAGATGCTAATCTTCCACCTTCCTGAGAAGCTTCCTGGGATGCTGCAGACAACTTTTGACTCATGGCTGCTTTGACACTACAGGGTCATGTGATCATGTCACCTGGTACTGAACTCCATCTTGGACTACAATTATTTTTCCACTAATAGGGCGTGGGGATCAAACTGGGAAACAAAGGATTCCTGCCATATATAAATCCTATTTAAGGCAGAGCAGTGAGTTAATCAGGTTCATTCTTCACTGAATTCCCACCCAGGATGACTGCTGGAAACAGCTAAGAAACAAAGAAAAAAGGGGTGGAGGATGGAAAGCGCAGGCTGGAAAAGGTGTCTGGCCTGTGAAAGAATTGCCTAAAACAATTAGGGTGAGAAATTACAACTTGTAACCAATTTCTTTTTTGTCTTAAGCTTACATTGAGCTTTTTGTTTTATTTGTTGAGTAATCTGCTTTGATCTGTTTGCTATCCCCTATAATTGTTTAAAATCTACCTTTTGTAGTTAATACACTTTTTGTTTATTCTAAAACCAGTTTGTGGAATTCATAATTGGGGGCCCAAAAAACTGTGCATATCTTCCTCCACTTTGAGGGAGGAGGCAAATTTCATGATCTTACGTTGTGCAGTTTTCTGTGCAGCACAAGACAATACAATTTTGGGTTTACACTCCAGAGGGGATGTGCACTTGAGTGCTGGGCAATTCCCTAACTGAGTCTTCTGAGGCAGAGCTGATTTCAATGTCCGTGTCTTTCTGCAGCTGGGTGTGTCCCTACCTATGTGTGTCCTGGAGGAGGCTTGAGGGCCTGGCTCAGCAGGGCAGAGGAAGGGAGCCCAGACTGGTGGAACAGGCAGGTTCAGTGGTATTCTAGTACATCAGGTGGAACCCCAGAAGTGGTGGTAACCTATCACATACAGAGTTTACAATTTGGTTCAGTGGCTCCTAGCACCTCCACAATATAAATTATTCCAGCATCCCTAGATGGGAGGGGACACAAAACAAAGTAATAAGGCTAAATATACTGAGCCAGGTTCTGTGAGCGTATGTGTGCACATGCATGCATAGTTGCTTTGTCTGGAACCATTGGTGCTATCTGAGCAATCCAGCCCAAGAAGGATCATCCCAGTGCAAGGAGAATGGCATAGAGGCTCCTACGTAGTCCCACTGCCAGCTGCTGGCCTAGAGGAAAGATGATGGATCCAGGACACTGTGCTGTTTCCTAGCTATGATTTTGGTCCTGTGGAATCATTTACAGGTGGCATACATTAGGGCAGCCCTATGGCTACCTGCAGCAGCCCCCAAATCTGGAAACTGCAAAGGTGAGCTGCATGCCACCTTTACACACAACCCCCCTCCCCCACCCTGCGCTGTGTGGCCCTCCAGAATCTTGCCTATTGTGTTTAGTTTAGTTACTTGTAGTCATAAACTGCTCTGCTATCATGCAATTTTAATCCTTTCATGCAAAATAAATAATAAGTCAATATTTTTGTGTGTGTTGCCTTTTTAGCATCATTTTAAAACATTTTTTTCCTCTGTAAACATGGCCCCTAGCTTGGATTCTGTTTTGTCTTATTTGAGATATTAAATTAAAAAATCAAAACTGCACCGTAAATTCATTTAAAAAAACAACCTTTATTTCTCAGTGTCTCTAGGGGGGAGCCCCATTCTCCAGCAGTTCTGAGTCAGACTTGTGATGTCAAACAATAATGAATGATCAGGCTTCACAACAGAAGTGGAGCCAGTGGATGACCATAAGAGACCCTTAAAATAACAAAAGAAGGTACTTTAGAATAACATAGGTGCAGAATATTCTTTTAATGTAGCTATTAGGACACTGAGTGGATAATTATAGGGTTAACCCTTTAAAAATAACTTTGCACGTCACCTTTAATGAATTGTGCAATTGCACAATTGTATGTAAAATAGCAGCATGTGTATTTCCTTCTGCTCTCTCCATTCACTGACTGCATTCCAAATAATATCCCAAGGATTTACAGCACATTGTTTGTTACCTGTGCAGACAGAGCAATTTTAAACACTTAAGGTGGTAGCCTTGCTGGTCTATTAATTGGCTTAAACTAAAACATTGCATTCACTCAGACTATTTGAATAGCCCTTGTTGAATCACAATCCTCACTCAATTGTTGTTAATGCAAGAATCAAAATGCCTTTTGTTTGCATCAGATAAATGTTGCCATAGAAAATGTGGCATAAACAGATGCATTAAGCTGGAGCCACATACAGGAGCCAATAAAAAAGAGCACACATTAAACGTTTACAGAAGTGTTTGTGTTGTAATGAACTATACATTTTGCCTGTGTGAATGACACCACAAAAAATATGAATGGGTCCTTGAGATAAAATTACCGCTATACAGTGGTCATTATCATTCTAACGGTTATCAAATTTGAGCAGCCAGCAAAACATCTGGCTTTAATAGACATATAAACTGTAGGATTTTGGCTCTTCCTTTGTTCTACATACTTTCCATCCTCTTTATCAATGCCTGTTGTCAGAGGTTTGATGAAGTTAAATAGTCTGCACTTGATTCCACTCACACAAGGAAAATTAAAGGATATTTTTTCCCTGAGCGCTGAAATTGAGTTTAAATAGAGCTGGTTGGGTCATCAGGTCTGTACCTCCAGCAAATTTAATAGGGAAAGTGAATCAAGCTGGGGTCTTAGAAAAGCGTATTAAATAAATAAATAAATAATGTCTCAACAATCACAGTGTATGTTCCTTAAGCTATATAGATGATGTCATGCAACTAATTCTGGGCCTATCTCAGCTAAGTGATCTGATCTCAGGCTGAAATGAGCTCCACCCTTGAGATGAGTTTATAGGGACTCTTCCACTAATCCCTAGAGGACAGCTATGAATATTACACACCCATCACTGGCCCACTTGATGTGGGCTGGCACAGCTGGCAGTGTATGCTCAGAAAATGACAGAAACTGAGTGAAGACGGAAATTGAATTCACACCTCATCACATCCCATAAAGGGCAATTTTTCAAGGTCAATGTTTAGGTGAATGAATGGAACAGCTTTTGGCAATGGGCCCTGTGCTTACTCCTCCATGCACCCTGCGTACAGCTGCTGCCTCAAGACCTTCAGGGTGTGTGTGTGCTTGTGTGCATTTTCATGGTTATGTAATAATATTCATTATTACCTGTAAACCTTATTAGGAGCATATTTCAATTCTCAAAATCAGGCAGCTTTGCTTGGATGCATATTGGAAGTGTCCAGAGATGCCCATCTAGGCTTGGGCCTACCTGGAGACCATTAAAACAGAGGTGACTATAAATACATTGGGGAATACATCTGCTAAACAAGAAGGCTAAGCGATAGCTGCTCATTGTGATGTGAATGGCTTTACAATTAACACAGAGATGGTGCAGCGGGGGTGGGGGTGCCCTTGAGGTGATTTAAACAAGTGTGCCTGGCGCACCAATAAGTAAGGGCCATTCACAAGTATGCTGTGGACACTGCTCCTTTCTGACCCCTAACTTGAAAATTGCAACTGTGCACAAGCCACGCCTAAGTAGTTTTGTTTCTGAATCACACAGAAGCAAAGGTCCAAGTATGTTGCTTCCTTTGCTTACATGTCAATGCTATTAATAACATTTCCATCTACTAACACAACATGTGACAAGGCTCCACTAGCATCTTGCCTCTTGTGTTGCGTATCGCTATGTAACCGAAAGGCAATGTGGCCCTGCTGTTTTCTTACATTGCAATGCCTTGCTGTAGAGGCAGCTGCCATTTTGTATTTGAGGACAGATGCAGAAAGTGACTGAGGCAGATACATTGTGCCTTTCTTCTATCTTATGGGTCTTCTTTCTTTTCTAACTTGAATTAAAAGGTCATCTTTACCGAAAATAAATATTTTGCTCTTGGATATGGGGGAAACATCACATCTTTGAAGAGAAATAAAATCCTAAAGCCTTCATTAGGTTGTGGTGTTTGTAGTAAGTTGCTCGTATCCTTTTTACCCAAAGTATTTCTTCTGCCTATGTTAAAAACTCTTCAGTCTCAGATATTGTATGGGGCATTATAATCCAGTCTAGCTTGTAGCACAGATTCTCTCAATTTAGAGCAGCCTGGATGGCAGTGGTTTCAAACATATGGGCCACGTGTTTAGATGCACAGCCCCATCTCCTCTGTGAATTATTTTAATCTTGTGTGCCAACCTGCAAAAAGCTTTAATCTGCATTCTGCCTACTGGGCTATTAAAAATTCCTCCTACTTCCCTACCCCTGCCAGGCTTGCCTGTTTTTTGCTGCACTAATTCAGCACTTCCTGACAGTCACAGAGAGCTGGCTTGCTGGAACTACTGACTTTTACGGTGGTTGGGTTTATTAGAGGTGAGCCAGAAGCAACAGCAGAATGGCATTATCTGAAGACTCCTCCCTTGTCCTGCCGCTTTCCACCTTAAATCAACGGGCAGATCGACACTGAGATCCCCCCCGATCTGGCCATCAGTTGTTCTGCTGCTACACCCTCCCCCTTCGTAAGAATGGCCATGCTGTGCTCTGCTGCTGTTACAGTCGCAGAATGACCTGGAGATCTGAAGCAAAAAACAGATGTCTCAATAAATTTTTGTCAAAATGTAATTACCTCGGGACTAGAGAAACAAATGGGGAGAGAGAGAGAGGACCAGATGCATGACGTTAAAATATGCAGTCATAATTATAAAGAAATTTTCAATAACTAAGAGGAGAAGCCAATGAACCCAGCAGAGAAAATCCCCTTTCTGCTGTTCACATCTTCAATTTCAGATGAATCCTTGAAATTCAGTTTCCTCTAATGGTGCTCAAAGCAGAAGAGTGCAGGTTGCACAAAAAGTATCATCCTGAGTGCTTTTTCATAAATAAATCTCAGCAAATATGACAGGCTATCTTTCCCCCAGGAATCTGGCCAAGTTGCTTCTTCCTCTCCAACCAATAAAACATGATAGATTGTGGGTTTCCTCAGTAACCGTAAAGATTTTGTATTTTCACTATTTGGAATGTGAAGTGTATCTTAATACAACATGCTTAATGGCAGGGCTTTCTGAGCAAAATGCTCATTGTATATTCACATTTAAAATTAGACTTGGATTAATGTTGCTCTGTGAGCTGATAGCACGGGTCCCCTTTGAGTATTTAAATGGCAGCCTGAGCTAACAGAGGAGTCAAGATCAAAATCACAAATTTGGTAGGTTCTTATGGGTACCTCTCAAATCCCAACCTGATGATAGGGCAGGGACATAGTAAACAAGTAAGATAGGTTTTATTTTTTTAAGTGAATTTAAAAGGAGACTATTTATTCACAGAGCAGGTACAGCACAAGCAAACGTCCCTTCTCTGCTTCACCAGTATGTCTCAGCTTCTACTTGGATTTGGGCAGGATGGAGGTTCTGTCTCTTTCCTATTCAGTCTCTGCCCTGGCTTCTGCTGCTGTTAGAGCTTGCCAGTTAGTGGTTTTTGTAGTGTAAACACTAGTCCCCTAGGAAATAGTCTGACACCCCTAACGTGTTTTACTTGAGGCCAATGAACAATTAACAGGTCCTAACAAGTTTCATCCAATGCCAGACTGGGAGAGATGTTAATTGTGACCTTGGGGTGAATGGTTACCTAACCAGTGGCCTGAGTTATCAGAGATGGAAGTCAGACATGGAAGTTTGTCCCTTGAAGATGATACTTTTAAGAATGACCTCCCAGCATAACCCAGTCAGCACTGTTCAATACTGTGGTGACATTCATAGAAGTGCTGTTTTTTGGAGGAAAACAGTGCAGGGAGATTAGATCTCTTATTTTAGAGGTAGACCGAGTAGGCAAAATTACTTTTCATATCCAAGACTGGTCTTCAAAATCTAACAGCCCAGATTTTTGGAAGTACTTACAATTTGCTGAGCTGTTTAAGACCATGGTCAAATTCCAAAATCAGAAGGAGCCACATTTTGTCTCCTTATACTATAATTTAGACAAGTTCATTCAGTAGTTGGATTTAAAAAAGCAATCAATAACAATATGGGGAATCAGCTTAGTTGAACCTCAACTTAGGTAAAATAAAAAGAGTCATAGCTAGTGGCTGTTAAAGCAGTTACAGGAATTCCAGAGCAAGTAGAATACTTCCAAATATGGAGGTGCGTTCAGATTCTCCACATCCTGTGCAACGGTCATTGCCATTCCCTGAAGTACTGCGTTCTATAGCTTGGTACATCCCCTTACTAAAAATGTTGGCACCTCAAACTCCATCTCCAGCAGGGCCACCTTCCACGTGCCTTTTTTCTAACTTTTTCTAACTTGCTAGAACCTTCTGATCATAAAGAATTTGCCAAGTTAAACCTCCACTGAGATAAATTGTTCTGCCATTAAGACTTCCTGTTCTTTTCCCTCCTTTCTTTGTCTTGTGTTCTTGTCCATCTTATGATTGTACAGGATTCCAATGTTCTTTATCATGACATGTAAATAGCATCTTGTGGCAAGTGTTCCCCCTTCTTGGAATGCAGTTGGCAGGAATCCCCCCTGTGAAGATGAGTAAGAGAACACTGGTTTAGGATTACTCAGGAAACACTAAAACTTTAGCTCTGCATTTGACACCTTCCATAAATATGTCAGATTTTGGAATCACTCATGGCCAATTTATGGCATTGAAGAAAATGTACAAGCAGTTTCTCCTGACAGGTAGCATGTTTGCCGTTCTGTCTTTGATGCGTTGTGCGAAACAAGGCCAAAGACTTTGTTCCTTCCAGGACCTCAGAAAGAGCATGGGAGATCCCTATATAGCCTCACTACTTGGAAGTGTGTTGTTACTATTTTTGTTTAATAATTGAAAGTATGGCTAATGAATTTATACTAGATACTAGCACAGTTTAGAACTCTTATTAGCCTCACAGTGTCTTCCTTTTACAAAATCTATTTTATAATTAATACTGAAGCAGTTAGAAATCAAGT
The DNA here is from genome assembly GCF_965152235.1 of Eretmochelys imbricata. Taxonomy (NCBI): domain Eukaryota; kingdom Metazoa; phylum Chordata; order Testudines; family Cheloniidae; genus Eretmochelys; species Eretmochelys imbricata. The sequence goes on along the minus strand of NC_135576.1, from coordinate 108,297,952 downwards.
CTATTTTAGCCATTTAAGCCACTATTTAGGAGACGAAGATGGTGTTTAACACTTTGAATGACTGCTCCAGTAAAAATGTCTGTCTCTCCTCTCTTATGGATATATTTTTGTGCTTTTCTGATTAGACATTATGTGGAGGGGAAAAAAGGAATTAAAGCTTAATGGGACACTTAACCAAAATTCAGAGTTCATAATTACAGTATATTCATTTGTAGTGAGCCTGCTGATTTTATTTTATTACTATCAGCAACAGTCCCAAAAGGCTTGCTCAAGAGCTGAATATTTACAAGGACAACTTAGTGTCTTCTCTACTCTGTTTCAGGTTAGGAGTTGGGAGTACAACTGAATGCATAATTTTCAATTAACAAATCACTCAGTGGATATTAGACTGGGATTTTCAAAGGCATCTAAGAGAGTTAGGTGCCCAGCTTTTGTTGAATTTCTAGAGAATTGGGTAGCTAATTCCTTAGCCGCCCTGGAAAATCCAAGCCTCAGTGTCAGAATTTTTTTTAAGTATTTCAGGGGCCTAAAGATGCCTAGGCACTTCTGATGCTGCCAGCTTCTGAAAATCCCACTATTTGCCTTCATCTTCAGGTGCCTAAATACCTTCAAAAATCTGAACCTTCGTCCCTTTCTGGCTTTCAGATTGTCTATGAGGAGATCAGTTTGTTCAAATTCATTTGTTGTTCAAATTTACTCGTTCCCTCTCTTTGAATTATTTTTTACACTCTGTGTTTTGATCATGAACACTTCATTGTAAATATTTGATTCTCATTATACAAATGTTGAGCTTTGTTGATAAATTGTGATTGACCACATGGTATTGTTTCTGCTCCTCACTGAATGATTATACCTCATTATCAGGAGGAGGGCTTGCTGAAGTCCCTTCGGTTTTTGAATCTCCCAGGAAGAGATAGCAGAGAAGAAGTGCTGGTGAATTTCAGAGAATACTTAAATCTTTTCCTTTGTGGACTCCCCCAGCCTTTCCTAAAGTAGTATTCCCAGAAAAATATGCTGCTGTAAAATTGGATGCATAGTTTTTACATTTATTTTTTCTTTCCTTACCTTATAATACAAAAATAATGATGATTATTACTTATGTATATTGTGGCAGTGCAGAAGAGTGCCCCAGTTATGAACCAGGACTTCACTGACTAGGTGCTGTAAAAACATGGAACAAAATAATACTTCACCCTATCTCAGAGTTTACAATCTAATAATTGCAGACCAATGTGCAGTTCTAACTGGGAAGAAAGTAGTCAGATCCTAGTCTGGCTCATTTAACTTTCTCTGGACCAGTGCTCTAGTGAGAAGTTTTGAAATTCTTACCTTCTAGACAAATCCATCTCTGGTGAAACTCCACTGACTTTCCTTTGACTTCAGCAGTATTACATCAGAGATTAATTTGACCTTCTGTGTTTTTTTTTTTTAGTATGTTACAGGCGAGATAATAATGCCCAGAGACACAGGAATTTTAGCACTGCTTCGTACACGTCCACCCCAACAAGACACTTTGAAATATTTATTTCATCCTACCCATCCCCTTGCAAAAATCTGGTGAATGGTCTTGGGATCAAATATAAAGAACCTGAGATGCACAAGACCTTTCCTTTGTGTTTTTTTTTTTCATTCTTAAAAGGAAGTCTCTTTTAATATGTCGTTATATTTTTCCCCATAGAGAGACAATGCACCAAAGGCTTCATCCAAAGTTCATTGATGTCAATGGGAGTTTTTCCATTTGGATCAGACTTCATTTGAAAGGTAGTCCTTGGTAGTTAAATTGGCCTGATTTGATTTACCATACATTATGTTAGCTCAATGGGGCAATGCTATCCTTTGGGTAACAAAAAATGGATGAGTACTCATGTGCAAGGCTCTTCATTTTTAGTTTTGTTTACTGTTTCCTGGGAATTTATCAGTGTTTCTTACAATTTTTTTTAAAATGGGTGAAAATTGGTGCAAAAATTGATTTCACACTTTTCTGGGTTAATATTGGGGGATGGGACGTCAAAAAACAAACAAACAAACAAACAAAAAAACCCCACCAAGATGGAGAAGTCTATGAGAATTGGAAGTAAAAACAGTTTAATGTTGAGGTTTCTTTCCTGAACTGGGCATTAACAGTATGTGCGCATATGTACACGCATGTATGTGTCTTCCACCACATTGTCTTAATTTAACAGACAGCCTTACATTTGCACTCAGACTAATTTATTGTTAACACATCTACCTAATGTAATGTATTGGATTTTCTTAACATAATCAGTATTTCATGTATCTGAGTGATCCAAAATTTGGGTGAAACTCCATAACAGCTTTTTTAAAACCCCGGAAATCTTCAGTAAAAAAAGAAAACAAAGGGCCTTACTCATATGTATTAGGTGTGACAAAAAGGTTCTAGCAAGGGCAATAACCATCCCAAACCCACATTCAAAGCAAGCCACTGCTTCCCGGCTTTGAAGTGATCCCTTCCCACATCCTGCCAATCAACATATCTTCCCAAAATGTCCATTCCAACCTATCTCACCCTCTACTTACCTTACCATGACCCCAAAGTTTCTGGTGGCACTGTGCCTTTCCTCTACACTCAGTGTTTACCTGCTTACCACATATGCTGATGTTAGGTGAGAGACACTTGCTACGCCCTGAGTGGTCAGGTATCTGCCTACTGAATGTATTGCTTCCACTACCAGCTATTCCACTGGCTGCTGAGAGAAGTGAGGGATCAGCAGACAGATCCAGAGCAGGGGGTGAGCTTCAAGGATGCTGCCAGCTATTTTTCCACTCCCAGCAGATATCAAGAAAGACTCCAGTTGGTTTCAGCAGGAGTGGGACACTGCCCCAACAGGGTGTATGTGTATTGTTTGTGAATAAAATTTTATCATCACAGGTTACCAGTCCTATTGGTAAAGTTTGAGTCCCTTCCCCGCTAGAAATAACTGCTCATGTAGTATCTAAGCAAGGGAGGAAGTTATAAGAATAGCTAAGACATTAGGAAATAGACTCTGCATCTCTTAGAATGAGGGAGTGGGGGAAGCTTTTCAGTAGTGATCTGCTCCAAAGCCCACTGAAGTCAACAGGAGTTATTCCATTGACCTCAATGGGCTTTGGCTTATGTCCCATAGTCAGGTTCAAAAATTGCATTGTAATACCTCTGTTTGATAGGCTCTACCTGCTGCCTAATCTATAAAGCTGTATCATACAAAACAATCCAGCTCTCAGAAGCCTAGGAATGCTAAAGATAAGATTTAGAAATAAATTCCAAACTCTGCCTCCTGTGTGTATGTAGTATGATAAAATCTTAACTACATGATCATATACTTCACATAATACAACATAACTGCCTCTTCAAGTGGTATCCCTATGGGTGCTCAGCTCTTGGTGTGCCACGGGCACCCTCGATCAGAGATTTTCATTCGCAGTGTCCGTTTGGCCTGTGCTTGTGCCATTGGTGTCCTCGTGCACTGCTCCAAGGCTATATAAGCCTGCACAGGTGGACTGCTCCCTCAGTGCTTCTCAACTGCCTTGGCCCGAGACGGAGCTAGCATGTCCGCTTCTTGCCTACCTTGGCAGTTTCGGAGCTCCTAGTTAGTTGTAATTAGTTTATTAGTTTTATTTTCTTCTTTATTCTGGAGACTTGTTTTCTGTCTGGGGAAATTCCTCCTATGATGGGCATGCCCTGTTCACTAGGGTTCAAATGCTGCCTGTCAAATAAAAAGGGCCATCCCAGTCAGTGACTGACACTCCAGAAGTGCAACTTCTGCCTAACCCTGAAATTTAGGGCTCGGAAGATCCAAGAGGTCAAACTTTGTGATGGAGGATTCCCTCCACCCCGCTTCAGAATCAAGGCATGACCCCCTGGATGTTAGTCTCCAGGAATTTTGAGTGCCACTTCCATCTTGGCACAACATTCTCCTAGGAAGGGGAATTCCTTGGAGCCTGCCTCCAGAGCTTTTCAAAAGAGGAACTCTGGTTTGTCTCCCCTCAAAAAGGTTTCTGTCTCCAGCCGGATCTGTGGCCTCTGAGAGATCTTCCTCAAGGCTCAGTATCGTAGGTGGGAAAGGCGCCTCTGGTTGTTCATACAGTGAATGAAAGGGGCAAACAACCCGATAATAAATTCACCCCATATGACTGAGACCAAAAATGCCTGGACCTCCTGGAAAGGAAGGTCTATTCATCAGCTAGGCTGCAATTCCATATTGCACATTACCAAGCATTGATGGCCAAGTACCACATTACCAACTACGCAAAATTTGGGTCATTGTTTGAGCATCTTCCTCCAGATCAAAGGGAACAATTCCAGATCAGCATTACAGAGAGACAGTTGCTGGCAAGAACATCTTTGCAGGCAGTGCTCCGTGCTGCAGACACTGTGACCCGTTCCATCTCCACAGTGATGTTGATGCACCTAGCTGCAACAGTCTGTCTCTCCCAGGGAAGTTCAAAATACCATTGAGGATCTCCCATTTGAGGGATGGAAGTTGTTTGTAAAGAACACTGATGAGTTGTTTACATACCCCTTAATGATTTCAGGGCCACAGTCTGCTTTTTAGGCATTTATAATCCTGCAAACAAGTGGAAGTTCAGCAGATTACAAATGGCCCAGAGATCCCACTCTGTACAATTCTCTGGATTCCAGAAATCTGCAGAACCCACCCAGGGAAAAGGCACAGGCTCCAGAGAAGGAGACGCTGTGAGCCATTTGATGTGGCTCCACAATATCAAAGATATTGGCATCATCATCAAAGAACCAGTTCTGATGGGACAGTGGAGGATTAGAATCTCGATTAGCTTTATGTGCTCCTAATGTGTTTGCAAGAACCAGATTGTTATAGCTGGCAAACTGCAAAAATCTCAGTCCTCTCTCATTGGTTTTCACATTACAGAAAGCGCCACAATAATCTCGCCAATCTGCCTGTGCGACAGTACCCACTTTAGCATTCTACGAGGATACCAGCAGCAAATGAACAGGCCAAACGGATACTGCAAATGAAAATCTCTGATCAAGGTGCACCCATAGGGGGACTGTAGTGGGGCGACTGCCCCACTCCTATACTAGAGGGGGCTCCAGCAGGCCAGACGGGCTGTGTGGGTAGGCGGCCAATCAGAGAAGGCCTGCTAGGGAGCCAATCAGAGCATGAGTAAGAGAGAGCCAATCAGGGCCAGGCTCAGCCCTATATAAAGGCCACCAAGGAAGGGAATAGGTAGCCTCTCCCAGGCTTTCAGAGGGAGAAGGTCTGCCTCCTGTGAGAGGGGACTAGCACCAGGGCCGAGCCGAGCCGAGCCGAAGGAACTCCAGCCCGGTATCTGCCAGGCTGTAGGCTCCGAGGGAGGGGCCGGGCCGGTGCAAAGGGGATGAAGGGGAAGTGACCAAGGGAGAGTGGTGGACAAGGGGGGAGAAGGAGGACAGGAAGGCTGCTGCCAAAGGGTCCCTGGGTCGGGACCCAGAGTAGAGGGTGGGCCTGGGTCCCCCACTTTCCCTCTTGCACATACACCCAGCTGTTGGAGGTGGTGATAGTGGACTGCAGCAGACCCCTGGCAAAAGGGGTTAGTCTTTGGGGTGTGGTTGGCCGCTGTGGCTGGGTGAAGTGAAAGACTGCTGTTAACCACTGCCCTGTAAGGGGGTGAATGAGGACTAGGGTGCACTGCCGGAGGGCAGTATCTTGAAGGGAATGCCGCAAAAAGGGAGCAACACGTGTCCAGGTGCCCAGAGAGGGCGAGAGACGGACGGGACACCACCAGTGGAGGGCGCTCCACTCTGGACTGAGCTAATTCCCTGATGAGTCAGCAGGAGGCGCTATGGTGGTGAGTCCCAACCCTGTCACAGGGATACATCTTGAAGAACCACAGTTACTACCCAGGGTAAGTAACCTCTTCATACTTCTCTTTTCTACAACTTTAAATGCCTCAGTGCTAATCCTAAAGTTCCCAGTAGATCTGTATTCGTTCACTGGAGGCTGCAGATGGTTTGGCTGTCCCAGTAAATAATATAGTCCACAGCCCAAGTCTGGAAAAAACAAAGTCTGAAAAGTCATTTTTTAGGATTTAATTTTTCCAGGCTTGGTCTTTGCCTGAAGATGCATGTTTTCAGGAAAGGTTCAGGTAGTTCTGAGTGACTGAAAAGAGAGGTAGAATGGACACTATTATGAAATCCTAATAATATCAGTTACTGTCTCTCCTCCATGCGTGTGTGCATCTGTAAGTGGCAGAATTGTTAAGCCTTGAACAGGATGTTAATCAGATAGGTTGTGGGTTGAAGGAATTGCAAGCACAGTAGTTAACAATGGCTTTTAATCTCCTGACAAGTTAAGCAATGAGCTGGCTGTTCAGAGAACAGAATCTCTGAAATAAAATAGAGTAAAAAGGCTGAAAGTAAAATTTACTCAGAAACATCATCAGTTGCTTTGCAGACACATTCACCTGATGATATTCAGACTAAGGGCCACAGTATAGCACATTTAAAAGATCATTAGTAACACTTATGTCTCATGTCCTCATATTGGCCATTTTAGAAATATGCTTGTGGAGTTGTCTGTCAAGTTTGTTCTGCTTAATTTCAGAAGAGTAATGCACAGGGAACTTATATACAAAATGTTTATTTTGGTTTTCAGTATTTCAAACACAGTACTGGATGGATACTCGTTTCTTGATTTTGAATTAGATGGTCACCCTATTGCTGGATTTAGGAATGCAAACAGCAGCATTTCAGTCCAAACAGCATGACTGACTTAGGTTATATTAGAAACTGAAAAATAAAATGAAAGGATTTTCAATATAAACTATTTCTAAAAACAATGAGAGTAAACAAAGGAGACCTAAAACTTTCCAATAGGATTGTCCCTCTTATTTTAGCGTAATTTGATTTTTCAGTCTCCAGGGTCAATGAGATGTGAGCTTAAATCAAACTATCAACGATATTTAACATTTTATACTGCTTTAAAATTTCAATTTGTAACAATTAATGTGTATTTTCATCTCAACTTACTATGATTTTGTTCAGTTGCTTTCTTTTGTTCTTCATGCATCTCTGGTTTTGAAAACCCAACCCCCATGCCACATGCTCTGCATTTCCCCCAGTTTTCATTTAGCCCTTCTAAGAATTGCTCATTCTAAGTGCACTGAGAATGCTAGGACACGACCAAAAAACGTGATGTTAACCCATAAGTGCCCCTAGACACAATATGTAAGATCAGTGAAGCTGTTCTTATATAACCTTGGGAGCCACTCTGTTTTCTAGCAGCTGCCACTACATTGACATTAATGGAGTTGTGCTAAAGGCCACATCGTAGAGTGGGCCAAGGAGAGATTGCTGTGAAGGGGTTAATTATCATGTTTTGTACTGTATTTAAGATGTAGAGAAGGATATTGGTGGGAAGAGGGCATTAAATAATCTGCTGGCTGAAAAAAATTGGCTAAACATTTCTTTAAAAAGGCCACCATAATCTGGCCCCAAGGCATTGGATCCACAGAAAACTTTTTGATTTTAATGTTGGAACATAGCATTAGGTGATGTGAGGTGGCAGAATGTTATAACGTAAACTGTGTGTGTGCACTGTAGCCAAGGAAGCAAAAAAAAAGTCTCTCTTGACTTTGGTTCATATGTTGGAAAGTGAATTAACCTCAGGGAAATGAGAGTTAAAATTGCTGGTAGACAAAAAAAATCAGATTCTAGAAGTTCCTTGCCACTGGACTGTTTTCGGGGTTAGCTGCAATTGTGTTCCCTAATTTTTTTTTTTTTCATTTTCATTCTACGGAACAAATCCTGCAGTTTACAGTTCTGTGGCTTATTTTGTGGATGTGTTATAGAGAACCTAAACCATACAGATAATACTGCTTTCCTGGCTATTTTGTTTTGTAACCGGAAGTAGTAAAATGTTTTGAGATGCTATTAAGTCTTTAAATTACAAAATCTAGATTCCACCTTAAAAATATTCCATACTGTATGTTGCATAGCCTGGGGTGCTGACTGGCTGCCAAATATCTATCAGAGAATGATTTATGATATATGATACGTTCCTCAGCCCAAGTGGAGGCTGTTTAGTTGAAACATGAGAAAGGAGAGGCCTTGTGCTCTCAAAACCATGATGACAAGTTTCTGTTTGGCTTTCTGAGGGAACATACAGTACAAAACGTGCCACATTTTACAGCACCAAAACTTATGTAAGGAACAAAACAAAATTCAACTAAAGGAACTCTGGTCGTCTTCTTCTTCTTTTTTTTTTAAAGCTACATTTACTTCAAGAGACAGTTCCTTTTGTTGTTGCTTTTGTTGATTGTGTGGTCTGTGAAATGTAATTGTAACAGCTTGATTCTGACAATTAGAATATTTCCAACAGCTTGTAGCTTTATGAACATATTTTGAAAATGAGATTTTTAGATCTACAGTTTAAATTTTGCATGCAGTTTCCTTTCAACTCTAAGTAAAGCCTGTGTTATGATTTCTGCTGTTTTCTGTTCTGCAAAGCAGTTTCCTCTGCAGCTGTGAAGAAGTACCTCTCCCATATGGCTTTTGGGATATACACAGTATCATGCCTGGGAAGAACAATATGGACAGTGACCTCTAGGGTCTCCAGCATGAAAATCCCTCAGTGTTGAATGACAGTATTTATGGACAGCTACAGTCAGAAAAAAAAAAAAACCCTATCTGTTATAGGTATTTTACACAGCTTCAATCACCATTGTATCTGAGTGTTAAAATCCGGTGTGTAACAGAAGCATAAAATATAATCAGAAGCAAGCTTTGCTAGAACTTGGATTTGGCCCCTTTATTTTTATTTTTTTTTTTTTGACATTTTCTTCTCCTCCTCCTCTCACTTGATTTTTGTTCTTCTCCAGTTTCTGGAACTCTGGGGAGGCTTCTGTGAAAAGTGATCCTTACATTGGGCAATGAAAAATGGTCATTCTAGAGCTTCTTCTGATCTCCAGGGAGGCCTTCCACAGTTCTGCAACAAGGATGCCTTGCCCTCAGGATCTTTACTGACAGTACTGCTTAGAGGTCCCAACTGAGACAGAAGCTCTGTTGACCTAGACACTGTGCAAACACATAGTAAGAGACTGTCCCTGCCCACTAGATCTTACAATCTAGTCAAACAGGTAGAGAAGAGAAGCAGCATTATCCCCATTTTACAGATGGGGAACTGAGGTACAGAAAGATTGTGATTTATCTAAGATCGCGTAGGAAGTCTGTGGCAGAGCAAAGAACTGAACCTAGCTCTCCTGAGTCTCACTCCATTACTTGAACCAAAAGAGCATCCTTCCATTAAGTGTTACTGAGGGCATGGATAGTTTCCATGTTCCTGATGAGCACAGTTGTCTTGGAGGGTTGCAGATCAAGAGGTGAACTTGGTGGTAGCCTGGCCCCAGTTTTCTCAGGGCCATAGAGGTTAGAACTGAGACATACAATGATCTAATAGTGAACAGAGGGTGTAGAGCATTGGCATGCTGTGCTCTTGGAACCTAGCACTGCTCAATAGGTAGCATGCATGCGCTCTCTTTTTAGGGCTGTAGGGAAGTTGTTTAGATATGTTTATGTACGGTGCTTGCAAGGGTAATGTTTCTTGTTTAAATCCCAGAGACTTTTTCATTCTGCCCAGTAATGAGTGTGAAGGTGCAGGGACTAAAACTATTCCTGAACAGAGATTCTGTCCTCTTTCCCCCAATTCAGATGGCTGTCTTTGACCACTGTGGCCTCTGATCGCATCTCCCTGGGTGGTAGTCCTGTTTGATAGATTTCTATGGGCTGAATTATTGGGCACTCAGCTTGTATCCAGATGTCACCCAAGCAGGGAAGAAACTGCTTCTCCCCACACTTGTGAGGTATTACCTTCCCTTACATTATCCATGGGTCCAGTAGCCATATAGATTCATTGTGGGGTAGAGACAGTGACTTGACTTCTGAGAAGAGAGAGACTGGACAACTGAGTAAGGACTATGTAGCTGGCTTGGATATGAGTGACCCCTGTCAGGATCAATGGCTGTTGAGCCCAGGTGAACTGAAGTAGACCTGAAGGTTCCACATTGCAGGTTCCAGAGTTGGCCTGAAGTGAAATTATTGTGTGACTATTGACTTCATTGAACATATCTTTCCTCAGAAAGAAGAGTCTGTCCCCAAACTGTGCTTTAGTCCTGACATGTATAATGCTTGGCTTAAATCTAAGCCTGTTGTACTGTGGGGCTTTAGAGGCCCTGAAGATTCAGCCTGTGGCTTTTGGAATCCTGTATTCAGCTGTTGTGGAATCACCGGGATGGACTGTTGTTCCTTTCCTTTCTTTCTGCCTAATCTCACGGAAAGCAAATGGAGCACCAGTTATGAGAGTGTTCTGTGCACTGCCTAAGAGGAGTGCTAGGAAAATAAATAGGAAGGTTTCTTCACAGCCTCTATCTTCCAAACATCCAAGAATGGATTAAGGAAGGGGGGACGGGGGGGAAGACAAGCTTCCCCGTGAATGGGCTCAGTCCCTACCCTGTGCTCAGCACATCACATATGCTCTGAGTTACTGTCCAAATTCATCCTACTTCCTGGCATTGGGCTTTATTGGGAACTCAAGAGCTGTAGAACTACATTTATACGTTTGCATTGTGATAATTTTCATAATAATGGGTAACATTGATCAACCGCTCCTATCACAATGTACCCAGCAAGTTTATGCAGTTCAACACCAGCTAACAGGGTGGGACAAGAGAAGTGCTTTGCAAGGCTATTACACTAGCCCAACCCCAGTGGTCAGGGAAAGGCGAAGACAGTATCTTAAATGGAGATGCAGTGAGCCACCAAGTATTTCTGGCATTCCTGTTATTGTTCTGCCATGTTTGCATGACAGTAATGTGCCAATACCTGATGTCCTTGCACAATGGTGACTGAGGATTATAGTGCAAACATATAAATTGAATGTTAAACAGTGATTTACTTTGTGACCCTCTGTAAGATTTCAAAATGGTTGTTCAGTACTTCCAGGCTGAGGAACACTGGTTTAATCCCTTGTATTACCGAAGATGCTTTTCAGGACACAGTCCCTGTCAAGGGAAACTTACTGTGCCCTTGAACATTTGCTCTACAGCTATCCTGGAGTCTGGCAGTTCAATACATAGGTCCTATGGTCTCAGCAGCAGCCTTTCCTCACTTGGAAGATAACCTGTTGCTATTTTAGACCATAAGCAGCCCCTATTAGTGCACTAAAATAACTGTTCAAGCCATTTTCTTGTGCATGGAAATTCAACATAAGTAAATGTTGAGACCTGTGACTTGGCTTGGCTGCTTTAGCAAACAAACATCCTGTCTGAGTGTCCAGCACTCTGTGTTCCAGGATGATTGGCAGGAAACAGTGTGTTTGGGGAAGGGGAAGATGGACATTATAAAAGCTATAGACTCTGTTTCTCAAAACAATAGCATGATACAAAACAGGAGTCATTTAATTAAACTGGTGGTTGCTTTGTCTTTTAAGGTGGGTTGAGGGGTGCACATGATGGCGATGGTGTTGTCTGCACAACACACAACTGGGGTTCGATATACATGGCACGTTATAGGTATATCTGGTTCCTGTTAGGGTACAGAACACTAGCTATGCTTAAGTACACACCAGAGGTGGCCCTGAACTGAATCTGCAATCTGAACATCCCTAAGCTTTGAGAGAGTTTGGATCTGTATTTAAACTTGGGTACTAATTCCCCCATCTCAAGTACACACCATAGATATTGCCAGCAGGAGAGTGAGTTTGTGTGTGTATGGGGGTGGGGGGTGAGAAAACCTGGATTTGTGCTGGAAATGGCCCACCTTGATTTTCATACACATTGTAAGGAGAGTGGTCACTTTGGATAAGCTATTACCAGCAGGAGAGTGAGTTTGTGTGTGTGTGTGGGGGGGGGGCGCGGAGGGGGAGAAAACCTGGATTTGTGCTGGAAATGGCCCAACTTGATTATCATACACATTGTAAGGAGAGTGATCACTTTAGATAAGCTATTACCAGCAGGAGAGTGGAGTGGGAGGAGGTATTGTTTCATGGTCTCTGTGTATATAATGTCTTCTGCAGTTTCCACAGTATGCATCCGATGAAGTGAGCTGTAGCTCACGAAAGCTTATGCTTAAATAAATTGGTTAGTCTCTAAGGTGCCACAAGTACTCCTTTTCTTTTTGCGAATACAGACTAACACGGCTGTTACTCTGAAACCATAGACATTGTTTGTAAGATGTCATTGAGCTTCATTTCCACTAGCCTAGGAAAGTGCAGATGTCCATGTGCCTATTTGATCTGCTAGCCCTGGAAAGGGGCTCACATCTGAAGGTAGAGCAGGGGGTGGTTCCACTAGAGTTCTGTTGAGGGGGGGTTGGCTTTAATATCTGCTGGGGGTTTCATAAGAACCCCACTGGCAGAGGCTGCACATGGACGAGTTGTATTAACATGTCCCCCAGCTGCTTTGGCTATGTCCCTTACCCAGTCACTCATTTTTAGTGATGTGCTGAGTGATGGCAAGCCCTAAGACAGAGGACGGTTTGCAAACACCTTGTGCCACCACTGTCACGTCAGTAAAATACTATTGAACATTAGTCTGACATCTTGCATCTGAAAGGATTCCAAAGCACTTTATAAGATATATATTGTATATGATGCCCATATTAGAGTAGATAGATAATTCAACTATGTGCACAGGGGGCAATTAGATACAAAATGCTGGTGAGTGAGCCCCGTATTTGCAGGGCAGTAAAAAGTTGGGTGTGGGATATGTACCCTTCCATACTAGATTCACCTATGTATGTATCTATCAAGCTGTTACTCATGTGTGAATATAATGACTCTCAGTAATATAAGATATAGAGCCTCAGTGGAACATATAAGGTGATGGCTGGAAGAGAACTTGTCAAATAGTAAGTCTAGTGGAAGGAGCGGAGATGAAAAGAGTTCCAACAACAGCATGATGAGAAATAAGATACCAATGAATTTGTTGATGACTGCGAGGTAATTCAAGCCCTCCCAGATGTTGTGAAAGAGTATGAACCTAAAGGCATCTTTAATATTGTTGAGACAGGCCTATGCTGGTGTGTAATTCCAGGTGGCACGTTGATATCAAGATATTGGTGCTGCAAAGACAAGAACACAGAGGGGAACACTGATTTTGACAGCAAATATGAATGGCAGTGAGAGAGTGGTTCCTCTAATCATTGGTTAAAACTAAAGGTATTCATGTTGCATTAAAAATAACCCCCTCCCCGCCCCCACTATGGAGCACAGTTGGTGTAATTTGGTGTGCCTCCATTTATTTCACTGGGATGATGCTGATTTACACCAGATGAGGATCTGGCCCACCATCTGTACTATATTATGAATAAAAATGCATAGGTAATTTGAAGAAGGATAGACAAACTTGCTGGTCTTGTGCAAAGAGTTTATTTTGCAGCTGGGCACCTGCCCAAAGGGATTTTGTAGGGAGTGCCAATGATGTGAGCCTTTTGGAAGGAGCCAGAGAATATTCCCTCCTCCTAAAAATGATTAAAATGTGTGTAACTTGGTATACTATGGTACTGCTGGCCCAGCATTTTTTAAATGACTAGTCAGTTAAAGCCAGATTTGGCATGTGCCATTCATTCCTTCACTGGCATGTGCAAATAGGGCATTTGCATGTCCACAGAATGGTTTAGACATTGAAATACCTGTTGATGCATGCAGGCACCCATTTTGGCGGTGGAGCACCACTATACTCAATCCTCCCTAGCGCAAAGTCCCTGCTGAACCTTAACTTGAGCTGCAGCCAGGTGTCTGACTCATGGTGGCACAACTGGCTTCCTGCACTCCCTCTGCTTTCCGAGTCAGTGAGGTATAGGTACACATTGACCAACTGTTGAATTATCATGAAACCATGGAGCAAAGATGCATTGGCTTTCAGATGGCTGCGTCTTCGGGTGTGTATAATCTTTTTATTGCAAGTTTAATTTTAATCAAATCAAATAAAACAAAACAATTAAGCTGTTTCAACAAAAGTTACAGAAGCCTCTTCACTATACAAAGATACGTTCTCCATGTATCAAATGATGTTTTGATTAAAGACGTATCACTCAACCAGCTGAGACCATGTGTGACAAAGATCCCCAATGAGCCACACCTAAATATTATTCATGCAGGAAACTTTTAAATTGACATGGTATTCTTTCCTTTAGTATAAATAACTCAGTGTTGGCTTCTCGCCCCTCGCTGGGTAAAAGGGCAGGGGAGATATAAAGAAGTCCTTACACCCTTGGTTCTGACTGTGGGAGAATTCCTCAAGTGCAGGCACTGCAGAGGCAGCTGTAAGGTTGCCTTCTGAGGACTCCTTTGTATAGGGGAATGCGTGGGTTATCTTAGGGGGGTTGTAATTGGGCAGGCCTCCTCTAGAAGATTGGTGGTAGCACTGCAGCACCAGGCCTCAGATTCCCCCATCAAAGGGCTTATTAAACTCCACAGAAGCTTTTTTGTCTGATAATGTGCCTTCTCTCTGGTTCAATTTATTGGGATAAGACGCAATTCCAAAACTCATTCCTGGGGCATCTCTTCTCCCCCTTTTTTGCTCGCTGGAGCACTTCTCTACTTTGACAGGCCACTCTTATCCCTATTTCGCTCTTAGCATCCTTCAACCCTCTGGTTCCAGACCTACATCCTGCCCTCCTGCTCACAGCCGCTCTTCTGCAGTCTCTGATACAGCTTCCTGTTTATCTCTCCTTGAGCATCCCCTCACTACAGCATTCTTTTGCTCTTATAAGGGAATCATGTGATCCCTGCTCATGTATTCCCAGTGTTTTCCCCAGGAATTGAAACTAGGAGGGGGTGTTCGAATATACAGGGGAGGGTGAGGGCCAAGGGATGAGATCCGGAGGGTGAAGGTGGGCTGTCTGGCACCATAGTAGAAACTGAAAAATGTTTCATGACCATTTTTCAAACTCATGTTTTAAAATCATCACAGAAATTAAAGTTGGCTACTCAAGTCTACTATGAAGAACTACATCTATATGCTTCTTCGTTTCTTGCTGTAATTTTGCACAACTTTTGTTAATGAACTTCTTGAATGCAGTGCATTCATCTTTGGTGGCTTCTTGTGTGTCCATTACTTCCAGGCCTTCATGATGCACTCATGATCAGGCAGAAGGTGAGTTCTTTCAGAACACAAAATTCTATTCAATGAAGGAAAAGAATGCTCAGCTGTAGCTGTTGTGACTGGGAGTAGCAGTAGATGAATTTCTATTTCTTTCATCCCGGAAAACATTGTGTCGAACAACTAGTGGTGATGAAGTTGAAGTTAAATCTGCATTTGTTCATCATATGATATTCCACACTATGTTCATAATTCTCTATTCTGTCCTGATCACATAGCAGCCCCATTGCTGGTGGTGCCTCCTTCCACTCAACTATAGGTCTTTTGTAACACAGGCATCTGTAAAAACTACGTAGAGGTTGAGTAGAATCCAGAAATCGCTATTGTAGATTTGTAAGAATCAAGTCTGTGTACTTTTTCAAGTGGCTTAAAAAACACTTCTTGTCATCTTCACTTAAGGATTCAATATAAGTGCCTTTATTAGTCAACTTTCTGGACTGAAGTGTGCTTCTTTCAGGAAGTTTTCAATGGATATCTCTCTGATCCAAGAGTAGCTTCTATTGCTGGACAAAGATCTACTACTGTTGTAGCGGATTCCTGGATGGCATTGTGTAATGACTTAAGTGGTTTCAACAGTAGACTTACAAGAGAGAATGGCAATAGTCTTCTCTGAACTCAGTAGCAAAAGTAGTCTGCCAGCTACACTAGTTAGATCTGTCCCATCTTGGTAGATACTTTCAAAAGCCAGTAATAACAGTTGTAGTAATTTTAAGACAACAAAGATCGCTCATGAGAAAGACAGCAGATTTTCCCAGGTTGGACTAGTCTGAACTTCAGTCTTAGTGTATCTTCTATTTGTTTCCAAGACTTTCCGTCCTTTTGGACTCTTGCTGGAAAAAAGAGTATAACAACCATTAATGTTATGGTTTTTAATGTCTTTTGAAGATTCTGCAGCTCATATTAGTGCTAGTTGGAGTAGATGGCCTCTGAAGTGTGTATAGGAGAGATTAGGGTTACACTTTTCTCTAAGCAAAGCTTGTACTCCTCTATGTCTTCCAGAGAAGTTCGGAGCTCCATCATATGCACAAGCAGCCATCTGTTTTGGGGTTCCATTTACAAGCATTTAACTCTTCTAAGATGTCACAGAAACAGCTGATGTGTCTTCTATAACCTGAACATCTAGAATGCATCTACTGGCCTAGCACAGACATCAAGATAACATATGCAAATAGGCATCAAGTATTAAGTCTTTGCATTCATACATTCATCATCCATATATGCACATTTTTTTGAATGCAGTGAGAGTTCTTCACTTTTTCAACTGCTGAGTCTTTCACTGTTGCATCGCATGCTTCCAGCCAGTCAGTTGAGGTTTTTGCAGACAGATAGTGAGCATTCGCCAGTCTTGTTCGGAACCAGTGTCCAACTTCAGGTTAAACAAGTGACAATGCACTTAACATTGGCCTACAATTTGTAGTGTGTGGTATCTTTTCGTTTAAATGGAAAGTATGATGCAACAGCCATGCTGATTCACATAAGAATGCTGGAGACACAATATAGTTTAACAGCCTCATTAAGTACTTCGAAAATTGGCTTTAACAGTGCCTGACTTATAAGGCTTTCTGCATGTCAATCTAGTCCAGAGGAATGGTGTCTTGCAGTCTTTTCATGTAGGCTGTCAGTATTGGCTTGGCTGATCTGTCTGGCAAACCAAGCTCCTCCAGTTTTACTATATAAATCCACATCTTGAATATTGTGTGCAGTTCCAGTCACCCCATCTCAAAAAAGATACACTGACATTGGAAAAGTATACAGAAGGGCAACAAAAATGATTAGGGACATGGAACAGATTCCATATGAGGAGAGATGAAAAAGACTGGGACTTTTCAGCTTGGAAACGGGATGACTCAGAGGGGATATGATAGAGGCCTATAAAATCTTGACTAGTGGGAAGAAAGTGAATAAGGAAATGTTATTTATCCCTTCACTTAACACAAGAACCAGAGGTCACCCAATGAAATTAATAGGCTACGGATTTAAAACAAACAAAAGGAAGTATTTCTTCATACAATTCAGTCAACCTGTGGAACTTTTTGCCAGGAATGTTGTGAAGGCCAAACTTATAACAGGGTTCAAAAAGAACTAGATAAGTTCATGGAGGTTAGGTCCATCAATGTCTATTAGCCAGGATGGGCAGGGATGCAAGAACGTGCTCTGATTGTCCCTAGCCTCTGTTTGCCAGGACCTGGGAGTGGATGACAGGGTATGGATTACTGTGCCTGTTCTGTTCACACCGTCTGAAGCACCTGGCACTGGGGTAGATGGACCATTGGTCCGACCCAATATGGCCATTCTTAAATAAAAATTAATTATAATAATAAAGTTTAGTTCAGAAACTCCCCAAGATGATAACCTCTTGAGATAGCAATGATGTGAGATAACAACCTTGGCAGATAATGCTTTTTAAAAATGTTGGCCTACTAGGAAACGTATGTTTCCCAGTCACAAATCTAACATTCTGGAGTGAACTCACTAAAATATAACCCAACAAACAAATGTTCCTTTAACCTGTCCCTCCCTTCTCCCTCCACTGCACCCCACTCATAGTCGTTGTCCTTGGTCAGTGGAGACCCAGAGTACAGAGGTCCTTTCACATGAGTTCACCTCCTAACCTCGGGGCTTTGGTGGGGGGTGTGTGCAGGGGATAAGGAACCTTGCTCTGGCCACTTGCTCTGGCTGCTGTTCCGCATTCCACTGTTCACTCCAACAGTCCGTCCCCAACGGCCCTGCACCGTCACCTTCTGCTGCCACCTGCCACTGGGACCTCTGTGAGTCAGTCTCTCAAGGTCCCACCCAGCTCTCAGTGATTTCAGTGCTCAGTGCGGGAACCTCACTGCTAGTGCAGGCTGGTCAGTCTCTTCCACAGAAACACTGTCTCGCAGCAGGTCTAAGCCCTTATTAGCAATTTCAGCTCTAGTGGTCACTTAACAAACCAAAAGACTCTCCTTTGGAGCCTAATCAACTCTATCTTTTACCAGGGGAGAGGGGCAGGTCAAATAATGCCTGTGACTCTTAGGTAGAGCCCAAACCACCAAGCAAAACACCTGTGCGCCCCCCGCCAAACCTCCTGCTTAAGGAGTGCAGTTCAATTGAGGGTTAACAGTGATTAATTTGTAATGAAAGAGGTGCCGGGCCTCAAGAAAGTTTGTTACTTTCATAACTGATGCGACAAGCCCAGAGGTCCCAGGGCTGTGAACTGCCAAGCCTAGAGGTTCTGGGGCTCAGCCCTGGCAAGCCCCGCACCAATTTAAGCACTGAGGGAGACCCCCTCATTCAAGCAGGCTAGGCACAGTTCTGCTGCCCTTTCCTCATACAACAAAGGTAACATTTCATGACCCCCACATTCAATACTAAAATTATTTGTAACCCAACACCAGGCAAAATTGATCACTTGGGCAACACAGCTCTGTCTGCTGGTTACCTAGGCAGAGTAGGTGTGTTCATGTATACAGTCTGATCCTGAAACCCCCTGGCTCACCACTAGCTGTCAGGGGAGAGCTCACTCAGGCCTTGCTTTCAAATCCTAATTTGAAATTATTAGGATGGCCAATATATCTGAAACACATGTGCTGACATTGTCATAAACAACTGTATGAGGAAGCTAGTCTTTGTTCATACTTTTCAAACCCATTATGCTTTTGAAGTGTGTATTAATGATTCATTTCAATTCAAATTTCCACCCACGACTAAATTGGCAACACTACATGATGTAATTGGTCGACCACTGGGGAGGGTGCTGGGGAAGTGTGTGTGTGTGTGTGGAAATCTCTCTGTGCCTTAGTAATCAGGATTTGTTGGCCCAGGCCTCTAGCCCTTAAAGGACCACACACCCTGTTACAGGGTTGTTGCATCATGTAGGGCTGCAGAGATACCATGCAGCACTGCACTCACCAGGCATCAAAGGGAGGCTGCCAAAACCTAGACAACTTAAAAAATTGCTGTGTATAATTCAGATTTGTAGATCACTCAAAATCAGTTTATTGAAAAGAAGTAGTGTTTGAATTTCTAACCACATTGCTTACTTTTAATTGGACACGGAGAAATCATGGTATGTGTGTGTTCTTTAATTAGAAGAATATAACTCTTAGAATCAGGTTTCAGGTGTGAATGTTCGTATTTGCAAATTCACAATTTGTTTCCCACAGATGTTCTCTGACATTCATTGAAGCTTGTTGTTTGCTCAAACATTCCTTCCAGTGAACTCATTAGCTGGCGTGTTCACCCAAAGTGAACACAAAAGGAGACGCACACAGTTAGAGCAAATTTGTTTTAAAATCTGAACAACTATTAATGGGAAATCTTGTGTAGTATTTACTCAGCTTTAGTTAAGAGGTTTCTCTATTGAGTGGCATTTAATTTAATGATTTCACAAATGGGTGTGGGCAACTCCATCAATTTTGGGCGAACTGACAGACTCATTACATTTCATAGTAGTCAGGACTTGATCCTGCAAACCCTGCTCACATGAGTGAAAAATAGTTTGAGGCCATGCCACTGTTATATATAAACTAAAGCCATAAAGGTCAAAACCAAAAGGTTTCTTTTTTGCCTTCAACTTCAGCAGAATTTTTCTGAATCTGAAGCTCTGAGAGGCAACTTCAAGCTTCTGACTTTTCTGGCATTTGTCATTGGTAAAAGTATAACAATATTAATTATTATTAAAGAAGAACTGGCTGGATAAGCAGATGGTCATTAGTTAAGCAGCATGGCAGGACAAAGCAATAATAAGAAGGTGAGGTCATAATGGTACAAATCATTTCCAGGGCCTGCTTGCATTTTTGTTTACTCTTTTTTTTTTTTTTTTTTTTTTTTTTGGTGCAAGCAGAGAGCAAAACACTTGGAGCAGTGTCTTAGTGTTTTCTCTGAGCAATCTCAAATCTTTAAAGTGCACTCTCTGGAATTCACTTAAAAGACCATTTGGAGTTTTAATATTCTGGGCTCTTGCTAGAGTCTTCAGCCAATGGAGAGGGATTCATTTGTATGAGAATGGGCATTGCTGTCTTGTCAAGAAATGTTTGATACAGCAGCAGTTAGAGGATAGGGGTCAGGGAAATGTGGAAGAAAAATAGACAATTATGTGTCAAACCATCTCATAATGTTGTGCAGCCATATTTTCAACCCACTGTAGGCAGAAAACTGCTTTGGGACTGATAAGAAAGAAGAAAAGACCATTTTGGTCATCTACAGTATTTCTTTACAACTCAAACACTGACTGGTTCCTTTCAGTATGTTTGTCTACTCCTTGGTGCAAAAGCCTTCTCCACTGCAGCTTGTGGGATCTGGAATTTGAAATAATTCTCTCTCTCTCTTAGTAACTCTCCCTCTGTAAACATAAATTTTTCTTTGCTTCTACTTTGTGATTTCTCTAATCCACTGCTTAATGCTGTAATGATAGTACCAGTATTTTGGAAGGACTACTGGTATGAAACATGGCTTAGAAAATAGTGTCCTGGTATGCTCTTCCACATCTGAACATTTGTTCAGAACATTGTCACATTTGGTCAGAACATTGTCACACACTGTGTTTGTTGAAGGCTTGACAGTTTTAGCCAGGTCCATCTCTCAACTTCAATTACCACCATAGTTGAACCTGCCAAACTCCTCCTGCCCCTCATAGTATCAGTTCTTAGCTGGTCAGTTGCCATAAATTGGCAGTGATTCCCCACCAGGGGTATGCAGCGGTCTTCCAGGGGGTACGACAACTCCATCTAGATATTTGCCTAATTCAGTGGCTCTCAACCTGGGGGTTGCAGGATGGGTTTAGGGGGGTTGCCAGTGTTAAGGGGTGGCAAGCAGGGAAATTGCCTGGGGCTCCATGCCACAGGGGCCTCATGGGAATCTAAGTTACATACTCCAGCCCCAAGTGGTAGGGCTCGGGCTTCAGCCCCAGGTGGCAGGGCTCAGAGTTTAGGTACACTGAAATGTAAGTACAAATATTTATATTCCAATCAATTTATTTTATAATTATATGGTAAAAATGAGAAAGTAAGCAAATTTTCAATAATAGTGTGCTGAGACACTTTTGTATTTTTATGTCTGATTTTGTAAGTTTAATTGAAGTGAAACGAGGGATACGCAAGACTAATCAGACTCCTGAAAGGGGTACAGTAGTCTGGAAAGGTTGAGAACCACTGGTCTAAGGTATTGTCTTTGATTTCTGGCTTGATCATCATAAAAGTGAAAATCCTAAAACATGTTTAGCTTACTTCTGAACTCTTTAACTATGTTTTTGTTGGACAGTTGTAGATGGTAGTCGTCAGGAATCACCGTGCTCTATTACATTTCAATATGGTGTCCTGGCAGTTTCTACTTGACTCTGCAGGTCCATTCTATGCTCAAGCAGAAAGGCAAAGTGAAGCTGACACAACTGCTGAAGTGCTTCCACAATCTTATCAAAGTCACTTTGGTGCTCTGCTCACATGTGTATTTGAGTAACATGGGTTGGTGGGGGATAGGGAAAATATTGCAATTGCACATACTGTAAGTATGACATCCTGGAACTGTGGAGTAGAATACCAACATACCGTCATTTTATGTCCCACTTCAATCCCTGAACAGCAATAGAATCACGACAGTGGCAAAAATGCTCTGTTTCAACCAATGCTCTGTTTATTTTTTACACCAACAATAGTAATTACAAAAGTTTTCCGTCCCCAGTGATCCTAAAGCAGTTTGTTCGTGTCTGGGATGCAGCCACTTTTGGGGTGGAACACAAAAGTCATTCTGTACTAGCAAAGTTACACAACAGGTCAGGACAGGAAAAAAGATGGAGAGGGGTGGGATGTGATATAGGCAGAAAGAAGGTAATTGGAATTTGTCCAGGACTAGGACATTTAATTTTCCCACTCTTGTGAAAAGTGCCACTAAATTTTAAATGGCAAGCAGTCAGTGTTTTACATCTCACCTTTAAGACAAGCTATGAAAAATATTGTTTAACTCAGAAATTCAGCACATAACAGAAATTGTCCATCGACAGCCCTGTAAAATACATACATAACTAGAATCAATATACATGTCAACTGGGGCTACATTGTGTCAGCAGTATTTTATGGCAAATCCTTCCTTTTCAAATTGATAAAAGGACTGATTTACTTGTAGATTTCATTCTACCCAGATTAGTGTTCACGTCAGCACTTAAGATGCTAGAGGGGGAAAAATCGGCATTCTATTTTTCTTTAAAATAAAAGGCACTGGACACCTGGCACCCTATAAATACTGTGACACTGTACGATGGCAAACATGGGCACAATGCAGTGCTTATTCTGAATTGGAATCCATCTGTACACTACAGTAGTAAGACAAAAGAGGATTGTTAGCACTTAAAGGCACCTTGACGCAGTCATGCCACTTGACTGTTTTATTAATTGCCCCATCTGTTAAGTGAGAACTTTCTGACATAGGTTGGTACAGTGCTCTTAAACCCCTTGGTCTGCTTCCTATTGGTTCCACATGTGTTTGTATTTGTTCTCAGTGGGCAGAGATTCCAGAGAGAAAATGAACCGCTGCAGATCGATTGCAGTATCAGTCATGCAGAAGACATGGTAAAACATGCCATTTTAGTTTGGCTTAACATTAACCCTTTCAAGATGGAAAAGAGAGAAACCAGTTTTCGTTCCTGTATGCACCACTGGGTTAAACAGGATTAATGCCACGGCATCTATGTTACACATCTTATTAAGGGCTCTCCTCCTTTTACAAATTCTGTGCAAATTCTGTTTCTACCGTTGCCTGTCTTGGAGCGGTGCACTTTACTCTAGCCAAACTGGATAGCATTATTATGATTTGGGAGATTACACTGCTGTGCTGAATAATAGTGCCCATTTTATATAGCCTTGATAATACAGTGACAAAATTATATGGCCAGTATTTGAGGCTGTGGCCTAAAGTGACAAAAACCAGAACAGTTAAAGTTAAGGCCACAATTCATGCCAGTATAAATAAATCAGAGGCACAATGGGTTGAGTTAAGGGCGCAATGAGAGCGTCAGCCTTCAATATCCAAATTCCTGGATTGTGTTGGTTGGTGCTAGAAGTACAATATTATTTAGACCTACAGCTTAAAATATAATTTTAAGAGAAGCAAAAATAAAAAGAACGTAATACAAAGATTCAGGTAAAACTAAAAGTTGTTGTTCACTGGAAAACAGGATTAAAAATAGAAAGACAAATGTAATCTTAATACCTAGCCTGGATGACATCATTCTAATAAAATGGATATATATGTTTACACATATATAGGTTTTGATACTCATGAAATCAGTGCAGTAGAATCTCTAAAGGCTTAGTAGTTTGGATTGGATAGAGCCATCCAAGCAGCTCAAATGTAGAGTGAAGATTCATGGTGGGTTGTGGGTTTTTTTTTTTTTTTTTTGCTTCTCTTAAAATTATATTTTAAAATGTAGGTCTAAATCATATTGTACTTCTAGTACCAACCAACACAATCCAGGAATTTGAATATTGAGGGCTGACACTCTCATTGCATCCTTAACTCAACCTATTGTCCCTTTGATTTATTTATACTGGCATGAATTGTGGCCTTAACTTTAACTGCTCTGGTTTTTGTCACTTTAGGCCAAATCCTCAAATACTGGCCATATAATTTTATAGCAGACACTTGGGTCAAAGAGACAATGGAGCTGCCGTGTGTGGAGGCCTTTTTGGCGGAAGGCAGGTGTAACTTCCGAGGCTGGACTTGAGAGTTGCCGCTCCCTCTGAAGGGGGTTGATGAGCCACCAAGGGGAATGCAGACCCTCATGAGCCAGATCCTATGTCATTATATTTGGGGCTTGGAATTGCAGAGCAGACAACTGGTTTGACCAAGCCTGTTGTGCTGCAGTGGGAGCAGTCCTCACAGAGAACATGTGACAAATGGATGTCCTGGAGGAAATGATATGGATGATCACAGAACAGATTGTAAAATTTAGGTAAATGAGAAAAATATAGTTATAGTGGGTTTTCTACAGAATTAACTGGGAAGTGGTAGCTGTACTTACAGTTGGGATTTTTGTTTCTTTAAGAATCAATCTCTTAAGTGTCCTATCACAATAAGCTTCTAAGTTCATCTCCTAAAGAGGGGCTTTTCAGTAGCCTCGTTTGTAATTATAATCCAGGTACATGAAAAATTGTTCTCAAGGCATGTCCCACCTTCATCCATTGCTTGGATCATGTCACTCTTCTCCTCAAATCCCTCCACTGACTTCCTTTTGCACCATTTCCAGTTTCTTGTTCTGCCCGTTGGACAATCTGATAGCTCCAACCCTTCCTGCATTTCTGCCCTTTTTTGGATACTCACTTCCTTCTTTCGTCCAATGAATCCCATTTCAGCACTCTTTGTATCCTTTCACATCAGCCTCTGAACTTACTTCCACAGTGACCCCTACAGCCGGAGCCCCATCCGTATCCCACTGTATCAGACAACTACTCTCTTCTCTTTCAAATTTCCTTTCAAAATTAACTTCTCCCATAATCCCTAACCCACTTCAGTTTACAACATTGTCATCTATTCCTGAAATTAAAATGAGACCTGTACAATCTTCATTCTGAGAAGGAACCATCCTTTGCGTCAGTCAGTACATTGTGCTGTCTGTTGGGGAAGAGGCTTTGTCGTCTTCTGTGTCTTGTACAATGCCATGCACATAGCAAATAACAAATAATGATATAAAGGCAGTGCCAACTTCTCAGGAGATCCCAGTGTTGGATCCATGCGCCGTCTCAGAACAGCACATCTGCCTTGTCTTGTGCTGCTCCATGTTATCATGACTTCTCTGGTTGGCATTCTGGATGTACCATGTCCAGCTCTACTTGGCTTGCATGAATGTCACTATGATATGAGAGTCTCTGCGGATGATTTTTTTTGGGTAATGAACAATTAAGCATCCTGGAGGATTCCTAATCCAAAGAGAGCTTGCACCATTTGTGCCAGACACTTCAATAGCTATCAGAGGGGCCTATGATCCCTATTATCATCTTTTTGTGTTCACAATTTTGAAATCTTTATTTTTTCTATATTAAATGGAAGCACAGGAGAAAAGACTCTTCTTTTGTATTAAGAAGGACTCTCGACTGTGAAATCTGGTGCAGTAGAAAGAAAGGTTGAATTGTGATTTCCAACCATATTTTATGTTTGTGCATTAGAACTTTGATTTTTTTTAAATCCCTGCTGATATTATGGGAGATTGTTCAGCCCTTAACAGCTTCCTAAAGACTAGAGAGAACAGGCATGCTGCTTGACTCTGTCCATCACTTTCGATGAGCAACAAAATTATGAAGCATTCAGACTGAAAATCTTTCAGTAGACAACCTTACCTGTTTTGGACATTTAGCATAAGAGAATATAAAGATAAAACATACATAGTAGGCATGATCCTCATCACTAACGCTGGCACTTCACGTTGATGGATTTACTTAGGATTTAGACTAGTCTGAGAGGAAAATCAAGGCTGTGGACTTTCACATGTTGGTTGGCATTTTAAATGAAACAGCCATTCATAAGGATTTTTTCAATGTCATTAGTTGTGTTTTCCAGGAACTCAGCTATCCATGTTCAGTTTGGTTTTCTGTGCTATCCCTTTCTGTTTTGCTTTGCTTTTTTGTGTGAAAGGGTCTGCCCACTTAATATATATTAAAAAAAAAAAAAAAAAAAAAAAGCAAACTCTGGAACTTACAGAATAGGAGGAGAAATTCCTCTCTTTGAAAGAATGAAGGTGCAGTCTTAATTTTCTGGTGTTCCTGGATACCCTCATGCGGGGGATACTAGAAATGCATTAAACAATAAGTAGTTTGATAACTGGTGCAAGCAAAAACTCTGAGGCACACAAATAAGAGGGAACCACAATATTTTTAGCTTCCAATGTGTCCCACCACTGCAAAATAAAATCTTTAACAGTGAGTGCAGATATGAAGGTGACAGTGGGTTTTTAAATTTAATTGGCTACTGGTGCTGTATTTGGTGCTACACTCAAAGAGAAGAGATGGAAGAGAGGAATCTCACCATTGAGTAAGTACTCACCATTTAAGGGTATCCTCCTGCGAACCCTACTGGGCCTAATTTTGAGTACCAGGCATAGTTCTTTTGACTATATTCATGTACTCAAATTCAATTTCTTTTTCTTATAATTAATCTAGGACCAGTGCTTGGGAAAAGTCAGCTGGTCCAAAAACTTTCTTAGAGCCATTCAAATTCTATCTGATGTTAAAATCACAACATTGTGATGACCACTGTGTGTCCTTTTTTTTTTTCTATTCCCAGTTGAATTTATAACCTTTTCTCAAGAACTGCTAGAGCTAGAGGGTCTGCCATTTAAAAACATTTACAATTTTACAACTTGCCTTCATGGTTAAATATCCTCACTGCAGTATATGTTTTATACTGAGCACAGTGAGTACCTATGGAATGCTGAGATTACTCTATTGTTAATAATATTAATTAGCAAAGGTATTTGTAGAGTTTAATGGGGACCACTGTACATCTGAAGTCTTGAAATCTCAGTTTTCAAACGACAAAATAATTGATCTCTGACTAGTAATTTTTAAGATGGCAGCTGTTAAAAATAAAAATTTAAGGAGAAAATTGTAAGCTGGTAATTAGAATTTTTAAGGTCAAATAAAATTGGGAATCATTGCTTGGATTTGATGGGGGAGTTAGGTGTGAGTGTGGGGGGGGAAGTCTTACCATAAATGACTATCTCATTCACTGTTGCCGCCTGAAGAAAAGTTGAAGTACACAGTCTTTGTCTAGAATCCCAACTTTCCAGTAGAATAAAACTTTCATTTTTTTATCCCTGACGTGCAATGAGATCTTATGCAGTCAGTCTTGGTAGCAGTTCAAGACTAACTATAGCAAATTGTGGCCTTGGATCATTGTTTTCAGAGTCGCCTTTGTAAGGGAGAGCGCTACTAAAATGCTGCTATATTTTTAGTTCACTTCTATTACAGATGACATGGTGATATGCTGTACTACTTTCATTGATTCTGTTACACTTCCTAGTACTGAATATCAGGGTGATAAGATGTCCCAAAACTGACTCTTATTAACCACTTTAATGTTCCATCATAAAGCTACGAAAACTTGGACACTTAGAGTTAAGGCCGGCATTGCATACAGATACTTTTTGCCTCATTGAATGTAAGCAGGCCCGCCAATCGGGATGGTGGGGGTGGGCAAAGGGGACAATCACTCGGGGAGGAGCCCCAGGCCCTTTTAAATTGCCCAGGTGGGCCACAGGGCTCCTAGGTGCATGTGACCGCCCCAGGCCTCACGCTTTGGGGGGTGCCATGGGCTGGCGTGATTGGCCAGTGCAGTCTGTCCCAGAAGTAACGGATTTGTCACCTCTGCCCTGGGCACCACACCCTCCCTAGGGATGGCCTTGACCCTGGGGCCCAGAATTGCTGTCGGCAGGCCTAAATGTAAGGAATTGCAGTACAGAAGCATATTATACTTCGCAACAGTTCTCAGCAGGATTTTTAGGGGCTTCCTTTCAACCTCTAGGTTTCAAGCATCTGTGTCAAGCTGTTACCTCTTGGCCCACTTTCCTTTTCCTGATGACAGTGGCTTTTGAGGCTGGTAGAGTACAATCATATCTCTTACTATGCCACCTCTCCATAAAGCTGGTTTTACAATCATATGATGTGTAAATTATAGCAATGTGTGTATTATGAATAAAACAAGGTTCTAACAGACTTCAGAGGAGATGGGGGCTCTTGACTACAGAACAGTAACCATTATCAGGCATAGCCTTATAGGCTGCAATTTAGAAAAGGTATTCATGCACGTGCCAATCTTTAAGCACTTTTGCTATTCAGCAAAGTTGACTTTAATGGGAGGTAAGCACATGCTTAACTTTAAGGATATGCTGAAATATTTTATTAAACTAGGGCCATAAGGCAGAACTTTTTATGAAGATAACATAACATGTCCAATACAACAGTGCAGCTGCACTGCTGTAATTATTTCTCACTCACCCACTGCCTGTATGTTACAGCCATTACTACACAGGGGAACTAGTTCCAACAGTCTTGAGCTGGTAGAATCTGTTTTACAAGAAAAAGAAAGAAATATCCCTTCCACTTTATTTATCAATGCCCCCTACCTTTTTAGCAAAGGCACCTGTGCCATCCCCACATATCTACACGTACTCCTCAGCCTTCTTCCAGTTTCATATCTACTCATGGCTTTCCATTCACCTATCCCCACTCTTCCTACCTAGTGCCCAAATCTGGCATGTCTTGACAAAGAACAACTTGTGGTGGAAGGGGTTGCATAAGGCTTGGGTGGAGTATCTTTTGATTTTTGCCTGGCTGAAACCAACCAAGGAAGGGCTTCAAAGCCAATAATGTAATTAACTGCTTTTTCTAAAGCCTTTCAGATAAAGGGAATTCCCATTAAAAATGGCATTGAAATGATGTTAAGGTTGCAAATGTGTTTAAATAATTTCTGCAACATAACATTAGTGGAACAAAATCAAAGTTATGCTTAAGTAACTCTATTGGCAGGGCTACAGTACTTTACTCAAAACAATCCTAATCCTACTCTCATATCCTCACCACCCTATCTATAATGTAACAATGGCTGGACCACCACCAGCTTGTGTGTGAGCACCCACTGAGTCAATAATCAGGGAAGAAATGTGGCTAGGAAGAAGGGTTCCATAGCATCAGTATCCACTGCATTGTACATCTTTCTCTCTCCTTTTCTGTTTACCTCTTCTCCTTGACCAAAGTTTAGAAAGGAAACATTTCAAAGATGGCAGTGGTAACACTTTCACTTTCTCTCAGCCTTTTCTCAGCACAACATTTCAAGCAAAGCTCTGTTTTTGTTTTCACATTTTGGAAACAAAGCATAATGACTCCTTGAAACTCTGCGAAACAATGGAATATCAAAGGTGCAGAATTTCCTGAAGTGAAATGGTGAACGTTTCAGAAGCAAATTTAAGCAGCTTTCACCATCTCTGAAAAGCTCCAATGAGGGGGGGAAAAAAGCAAATATACAACAATGATATATAAGCAAAGACCATCTTTGGGGATGGATCCTGCAGTTCTTCGTGCAGTCCTTCAATTGGAGTTTTGCTTTATCGCTCCCAGAGTGGTTCTGGCAAGAGATTAGGGCTTTGATCTCATGGTTTACGACATCCATAGAACCCCTAGATGGATGGAATTATAAGATCCTGTTATGTGGCTGGTTATCATCGAGTTGTCTTTTTCTCCTTAGAATATATATTTGTTGAAAAATTTCAGGGTCAGCCAAGCATGAAAGTTTCCAGGTATGCATGAAAGGTATGTAAGATTACCCACTGTTCCGAGGCCCCCTGACAGAAGACCATATGTGCATCTATCTCCCAAAGAGGCTGTGATAAGGAGGCTGTGGCGATTTTCCTTGCTTTGGGAGGTTTGTGTCAGAATCTTGCTGTTCCAGTGCAACAGTTTTGCATGTGGATTTTAATTTTGTTTAGCAGTACATGCATTTATACTGCAACTGAGATTCCATGGAAATAGGTTCATGCTAGACTCTTCAAAGGATGTAAGTTTGCATTTCCATTGTGTTCACACCATGAGCTCCTTCAGAGATTTCCAGTCGTTTTAATGACTTGGATACTACACTGAAGTGAATGAGGGTGGTGTGTTTTTGTAAACATTTAGGAAGAGTAACTACTATTCAGCTTTTAATTTTCAAGCTTGAACATGACCAGTACATTAAAAATATTTATTTATCTTACTCTTTATTGCTCTTTTGTCTCAAGCTAAAGAAAAAATAATTACTCAATCTAAAAAACAACAACATCCCAATTTAATGAGGACGGGGGTCCATGCCTAAAAGGTGCTGAATGCCCTGAAATCCTGCTGGTGGGGAATGGGAATACAACTTCACAAACTAATGCATAATTAACTTATACAGCAAATTTCAGCCCAATTAAAAACATGGTTGAAATTGAGCATGTTTTTCCATAGACCGACAGACAGACCTGTGTGTATATAATATGGTGTAAAGAGACAAACCTTAACTTGGGAGGTAATGTGGGAAGTAGCAATGAATAAGTGTCTGAGAATCAACCATTTGGATCCTTCCACATCCCTGCATTCCTAGCACACACGTCTTGTCACTGTGGCCCCCATTCTGTGAAAATGGAATGTTACAGAAACACTGCAGCAGTATGTTGCTGACAAGATTCCTTAATAAACCCTTTATTCCTAACAAAATAGTTTGGGTATAATTACTAATTTGACAGCACATTTTAAAATGATTTATAATTAAGAGCTAATGCTCATGGAATAGAACATTGTCACAGGTTAATGGTCTCCTGTTGCTGCATAAAGGCAGCAATGTTTATTTTCCAAGCAGGAGGTATTGTTCCTCTGACAGTGTTCTATTACAATGACATTATTTCTATTATGCCAAATGACTAGTGCAGATTTAACCATTTCATCTGATGGATGTGGGTGCAACAGAGTGACTAGCTGTTTGACCTACCACATTTTGATGCGGGGGAGGAGGGGACTCAGATACTAGAGTAGTAAAGGCCTACGTAAGAACCCTAGAGAGACTTTTGACTTGTAGAGGACAGAGGTGCCAGTATGCACCCATTCACTAAGAATAAGAAAATGTCCTTTGCACTCAATGCTTATTATTTTATAGCTCCCTAAAGTGTGCTAGATTCTTCACAAGCAAAGAGAAAAACAGTGTCCCAGCCTCAGTCAAACCGTGGTTTTGGCATGAGGAGCTTATGATCCAAAGCCCTGATCCTGCAAACACTGAAGTATGCGCGTAATCTCACTCCATTAGTAGTTCCCTTAGGGGGGAAATAGTTCGGTGGAGACCATTCTCTGTGGCAGAGTTAAACACATTTTTCAGTGTTTGCAGGACAGGGGCCTGAACACGGCTTGACGAGGGAAGGGGAATCAGACAGGGGTATTGGAATAATTTGGATAGTGGGAGTGCTGAGAGCCATTGAACCAAACTGTAAACCCTGTATATGGTGGAAACCACTTCAAGCCAGGGTACGTGGTATCACCCATAGTTCCAGCACCTATGTAAACAGAAGAAGTGGGAGTAGAGAGATCAGGATTATAAATTCACTTTCATGTAATTACTTGGGGGTGGGCTGTGCAAACTACAAGGTGTATGCATGGCTTGGATTTGACTTTTAACCTAGCATTACTCACCTTTCTAAAAACTCACTAGTGCCAGCTCAGTGGATTCAGTCAAAAGAAGTGGTTTAGGAACTTCCCTTTATTTTCTGAGTGTGAGCATGCACTGGGCCTCTGGGGTAGCTTATGGAGAAAACAGCGTGGTCCTGGTGCTCTTATGGGAAGGAAGAAAATGGGATCAGAGTCTGTGGGAAAGGAATTGGTCAGGTTTGCTGGAGGGAAGCAGAAGACCTCAGTCTAGAACTTCAAATAAATATCCCAAATGCTTACCTAAATCTAACTAAAAATGACCTCCTGAACTCTTGCTTAAGATTTGCCCATCACCTAATTAAATGCCAGAACTATAAAATTGTTTCAATGCTAAATATCCTTCCAGATGCCAGTGGCTATTGTACATATCCAGAGCTTCTTGACTGACTTTGCACCTTCTCAGCCTCAGTGGAAAATGGATAGATGCTGCTAGATAACTGCTGCTAGAATATATGCCTATTCCTGTATTGAAGAATTTAAGCAACAGACTTGGCAAGGTGGGTCCAGTCTTGGTTTTGATCCACTCCTCTCCCTTGTTCCACTGTCTCTTACCCCCCGCGAAAGAGAGTGCAAGCACAGCAGAATCCATTTTCTTTATGAGGGTATTTTTGAACTGCAGTTTCAAACCCCTTGTCTGTATTTAGGGGATATATTATGTCCATTGATGTGTTGCTTAACCAGTCCGCACCAAATTTAATTTAAAGAAAAAGTTACTTACTTTATTGGGGCAGGAGGTTTTGGAAAGAGCTTACAGGAGAGAGCAGGAAATAATCTTTACACCTCCGTTTCTCTGAGGGAATAACTGAATTTCAAGATTGCTGACCAGGCTGCAGTTATAATAAGCTTTTATTAACTTTTCTGCGAGTGTTCCCATCCTTTGTCTGCAGATATCCCTTTCCCCTCTCAGTACGGCGGCACTCCCAGGTGGGTGATGGTGCAGTAAAGAGGAGTTTCTGCTGAACTAATAAATGTGGAAATAAGAAAATGTGTTCCCTGAAACTTAACAGTGTTGTCAGGACCTATGCCTTTTGCACACTATATGTCCAAGTATCAGGGAACTCTATAGAATAACACACCAGTCAGAGTTTAAATATATATTAAAGACTAGAAGGAGCTAGTCTACTAGCAGGAGACCCCCGTTCTCAAGTAGAGAGGTTGTTGCATCCTTGAGGCTGTAATGACATATTCTGGAAAGCAGTCCAACGACTACTGGCTCAGTTTGATCTCATGTCAGTTTTACTCTGGTGTAATTCTTTTGACATCAGTGGAGTTACTCCTGATTTATGCCAGCAGAAGTGGAAGCACAACTGGGCTCTATGTGTTGGTGCTGTATTAAAAACTAAACTATTCACTTTCTGCTCCTGAACTTTCATGGAATTTGGCTACACAGCTACACAGCTCAAGGGGTGCTGAGGGGCTGAATCCTGTGGGAGTTAATTCATACCTGTAGAAGAATATTTTGTCTAGTGTAGATTTTATGTGCTGTGCTTTAGACTGTAGGCAAAAAGATTAGATTTTAGGCACCATCGTTTCAGTTATCTTGGTCACACCCCAAATTATTTTCCATTAATGCTTGACAACAGGAGTTGAGTGACTAAGGGAGATAATAGATGGGCAGAAGAAAGATGCAAGCAGGGCAGAAGGAAGAGCATGAAGGGGGGCAGGAGGGAAGTAGAACTGGTACAAATGAGCAAGTAAAACCAAAGCTGGACCTTGCCATTACAAAAATGTTCTGCTGAGTTAAGTGCATGTCAGTTTAGCTCTGTTGGGGGAAATCTTACACTCCTATCTGGCACTCCATAGCAGATAACCTAAACTGACACTGACCTTGGCAGAATTACAGAAGTAATATTTTCACCAGGATAAACTGTTGAACAACTTCTCCTTTGGATTACTCATGCCTTCCTTTAGGAAGCATGCACATTTTCTTTTTCCATTGCAGTTGTTTTTTTAGGGCATAATCATACTTTATTACGTCCCAAGCTAGGAAAATCCCACTTCCATTATTCTTTGAGTTGTTGCGTGAATACTTGCATGGGGCAGCGATGTAGTAGTTCATCCTTTCTTTGTATCTCTTTCAAAATCCATTGCCAGAGAACAAATGGTAGTGTTCAGTGAAGTTATAGACTAGTAGTCTTACCATTTGTGGGGGAGGCTTCAGATTTGCACATACTAAAAACCAGCATGTATTGTAATCAAACCTCACGGTGATTCTTAAAGGCCTTCCTTGCTGGTGATGCCCCTCTGGTGTGGCAAGCACAGTGGTACCTTCCTCCATTTGTAGCGTATGACTCAGTTACGATAAAGTGCCTGGATAAAAAGAGGATTCTGCTAGGAATCTCAATACACTCACATGAGCGGGACTCATTGAGTTCTCATTTTACTCTCATTCATATCCATTGACTTACGACAGCATCAGAAAAGTTTAATAAAGTCTGTATTAATGTGACTCCACAGAGCCTTTGAAACTGATAAATATTCATTCAGTTGCCTCTGAAACAGGTATCCAGAGAAAACGATGGGCTGTTTTCACTAACCTCACTCCTCCCAAATAAGTCAGGCAAACAGGCTTTCTCTCTCCTCTCATGAGAAACAGGATTTGTCGGGCTTTTTGAGCCTGTGGTATTTAAAATATAAACAAATTAAAACAAAAATATTTTAATGAAGGAGCTATTCATTTGTGCTTATGCTAAAATGATTTTTTTTTACTTATTTTTTTAAACTAATTAATTAGACATGGCACCTACATGTATAGAGTAGTTGTCCTTTTTGGATGGCTAGATCTTAGACTTATGCTGTGGGCTACTTCCCCTTTCAGATAAATCAGTGTAAATCTAGACTATTTCATTCTAGGGCATGCATTCCATCAACCTTACTCATTTTGATCAGTACCTTAAGCTGTGGCTGGTCCCATTAAAATCAATGCGGCTATATGTGCAGTATGGGGCTATATGCATAGATGTCAACATGAGTAATGAAGTCAGAATCTGGCCATAAGTCAATAGTTACTCCAGATGTACAGTGGTATACAGGAGCACAATTCTGCTTTCCGTTATATCTCCTACATACAAGTATGATACTAGTGGAAAATTTATCTAAATATGCACAACACAACTAATTATAAGCACTGTATATCCACAAGGAGATACCTATGGTCATAAGAATGGCCATGCTGGGTCAGACCAATTCTCCACCTAGCCCATTGTTTGGGCCTTGTCTACACTGCCACTTTATAGCGTGGCAACTTTCTCACCCAGGGGTGTGAAAACACCCCCCCCCCCCGGGGGCTGCAAGTTTCAGCGCTGTAATGCACCAGTGTAGACAGTGCACCAGCACTGGGAGCTACTCCCCTCGGGCGGATGGATTTTTTTTTTTTTTTTTACAGAGCTTTAATGTTGCTAGTGAAGACATATATCTTTGGTCTCCAATGGTGACTAGTGCTAGATGTTTCTGGCAGCTGGAAGTTTAAGGACACCTGGAGCATGGGGTTGCATCTCTGACCATCTTGGCTAATAGTCATTGACTGATCTCCATGAACTCATCTAATACTTTTTTTTTTTTTAAACCCAGTTATACTTTTGACCCTCACAACATCCCATGACAATGGGATTCCACAGGTTGACTGTGAATTGTGTGAAGAAATACTTCCTTAGGTTTGTTTTAACTTGCTGCCTATTAGTTTCATTGGGTGACCTCTGGTTCTTGAGTTTAAGAAAGTGTTGTTCACCCCTTCCCATTTCATTTTCTCCACACCATTCATGGTGTTATAGACCTCTGTCATCTCCCCCCTCAGTCCTCCCTTTATTAAGCTGAACAGTTCCAGTCTTTCTAATCTCTCCTCATAGGGAAGCTGTTCTGTATCCCAGTCATCTTCATTGTCCTTCTCTGAACCTTTCTCTATTCTAATCTCTTTTGAAATGGTATAACCAGAACTGCATACAGTATTCAAGGTACTATGGATTATACTATACTATACTATGGATTAATATAGCAGCATTATATTTTCAGTTTTGTAATCTATCACTTTGCTAATGGTTCCTCAAATTCTGTTAGCTTTTTTGGTTGAAGGTGCACATTGAGCAGGTGTTTTCAGAGAACTGTCCATGATGCCTCTAAAATCTTTCTTGAGTGGTAAGAGTTAACATAGACCCCGTCATTTTGTATGTATAGTTAGGGTTATTTTTTCCAGTACGCATTACTTTGCACTCTTCAACATTGAATTTCATCCCTCAAGCATGACACAGCTCTCTCAAGTGACAGAACAATGGAATATACTTTGATTTTCATTCTTTAAGGATGATGTGAGAACCTGCTTGTAGCTTTGTTCTGCCACTTGTGGTTTAAGAACATAAGAACTGCTCTGGTCCAATAGTACATCTAGCCCAGTATCCTGTCTCCAACACTGGCCAGTATCACAGTTTCAGGAGATTGTACAGAACAGGCCATTTTGGAGAAATCCACCCCATCTTTGCCTCCCAGTTTTTGGCAGTCAGAGGTTTAGGGTTATCCCAAGCATGGGGGTGTGTCCCTGACCATGTTGGCTAACGGCTGTTGATGAATCGATCTTCCATGAACGTATCTAATTCTCGTTTGAACCCAGTTATACCTTTGAACATCACAACAACATCCCATGGCAATGAGTTCCACAGATTAAATTGTGCCATGTGTGAAGAAGTATTTCCTCTTGTTTATATTAAGTCTGCTGCCTGTTAATTTCAGCAGGTGGCCCCTGGTTTTTGTATTGCTGGAAAGGTCAATAACATTTCTCTATTCACTTTTTCCACACCCTTTGATTTTCATAGACCTCGGTCGTATCCCCCCTTCGTCATGTCTTTTCTAAGATGAACGGGCCTAATCTTTTTAGTCTGAACTTATATGGAAGCTGTTCCCTTGATAATCTTTGTGGCCCTTCTCTGCACCTTTTCTAGTTCCACCATCTCCTTTTAGAGATGGTGACCAGAACTGGACCCCCGACACAGTATTCAAGATGTGGGTACCACCATGGATTTACATAGTGGCATGATATTTTCTGTCTTGTTTTTATGAGGTTAACCATGGGTCATAAAAAATAAAAACTGCCCACCCTCCCCTATTCCTACACTATAAAATAAATGTAAGCAGAGGGTTAAGTAACAAATGAAAGCAACACTTACCTCCATGCTTAGTGCTGAAGGCTGATAATGTGAAAATTCAAATCATTAGAACGGAAGTTCTTGATACCTTTTTTGGTTTCCCTCCTCCTAACAATGAATTTTAACACTTAGGATACTAGTGTAACCAGCTATCGCTAGTTTCCAAGGACTTGCTGAGACTGTTAGAGGGGTGGGTGGCAGGAGGAAAGAGATTGTGGCCTAAAAGTGCAGTTTTGGGAGGAGTTGGCTTGTCCTGCTCCCATACAACAAGGAGCTTGCCCTCTGGCTGTGCACAATCTGCCACGTTCCACTCATCTGTCCAGTCTCATAGTAATAATACCAAGCTCTTATTTTCCGTTGAGATCTACAGATGTATCAGTATCCCCATTTTACAGATGGGGAAACCGTGGCACAGAGAAGGAAAGTGGGTTGCCCAGAATCATCCAGCAGGCCAGTGGCATCTTGGCAAGGGGAGGCTCTTCTACATCTGAGAGGAAGGGCGGGAACAGGTAGAATAGCAGTGAGATGGAAAAGGAGTAAAAAGGTAATGCCTCACCTTAGAATTCTGAGGGTTAACCCCAGGAAATAAAAATGTTAAGAGTTATATTAACCATCCTGTATCTAAAAACTGTATATTAGAAAGAAGACAGAGAATTAGTGCCTGTCTCTTTAAGAGTTTCACATCTCAGACTGTTGAAACTGCCTGAGCCATGACACCCAAGGTGTGGACAGTAACCTAGTATAACACATGCCCTATCATGCCTTATTCCTTAATTACACGTCTGTCACAGCACTCTGGGCAGTTTTCCATTCCACCCTCTGCCTAGCTCCAAACCACATAGTAAAGGGAAGCATCCATGGCACTTTGCATTAAAGGCTTTGAGAAAGACCACAATGCAATTAAACTATTGTGCTGAAGGAGCTGCCGTAACAACTTGGCATGTGGTTTACCAATACTTCACACTTGGGTTGCCTGTGTCAGACAATGGTGCCAAGTGCCAACATGTGAAGTTGTAGATGGTGGCTAAATTTATCTACCTTGCCTTGGCTAGTATGCAGAGCTCAGCCCCTCATTCCAAGGCTGGAGTTCTGGGAAAGCAGAATACTTGGCTGGACTTTTATTTTTTTAGTTTTTATTTATATTTTATATTTTTGTTGGCTGACAGGCTCTGGAGTGAGCCACACCTTGACAAGACACAGGGCCTTTGAACCTGGGACAGACACATAGGAAAGAAATAAATTCTGGAGCAGACCTTTTTATCCTAAAACAGGAAAATATTGGAACTGCATGGGGTGCTCTGCTGAGAATCTCTGGACTGTTTATTTTGTATAAAAGCTGTCTGCAAAATCTTCCTGACTCAGCTGGAGCATGAAAACAACTTGCCAAACATCAGCTCGAGCAGGAGGTTCCAACTAATTGGAACTCTAGTTATTAAGCTGCTGTTGGCACAAGTAGTTCCTGGAACCACAGAAAAGTGAAATGAATGTGTTGGGAAGTATAAGATGGGGAGACAGATGATGTCTTCACCTTTAGTCAGTAGACAATTGTTATATCATAGCTTCATAGCTCAGTATCTGTGTGGGGTGTGTGTGTAAAATACGTGCATTCACACACATATTTACACTGTGTATGTTCCTATAGCATACTAAACCAGTGATCAACAACTTTGAACAACTGCAGAGCCACTTTAGCATTGATAGGAGCTATTAAGGAAAGCTGAGGAAACCAATAACAATATAAATGTTTTAATATAAAAGAGCTAATATTGAAAAGTGCAATTTTTTGATATTTTTTTTCTTTCTTCTGAGCCTGCATTCTCCTGGCAGGGGCAGCTAAGAACTCGGCTGCCCTCAGGAGGAAAGGCTTGTCGAGTGTCACATCTTGTGTGTGTCAATAACTTATAGCCTAGGGGAAGGCACACTGAGCTATAAGCCAAGAGCCCAGTCTTCTAACTGTTTTTAGTTTTTCAACAGTTCACAACTCTTATCAACCAAGTCCTCATACCTTTTATCTTAGGGGAGGCAATGAGAATTCACTCTTTATACAGGTAAAACACCAGAGAGATTGGACAAGGTCACTGCAGGCATACCTAAGAATAGAACTCATGTCTCTAATATAATAGACTCGGGTCTCATCCAGTCATTAAGTACCCTTACAAAAATTTTGCCCAGTTCTTCACTTTGCCTGGTATACTGTTCAGTGAAATGGATTCACCGCTCTATCGTAGTCCTGTTGCAGAAGCTGGGATGTGTGCTGAAAAGTATGGATATAGGGGCAGTTGTCCCCACATGGATCCCTCATCCAGAAGATGGAAGAGCCTTGGTGTGAAATTAGCAGCAAACAGAATTAGGCTGAAAGTAAATTTACTCTGATTAAAATGCCACTACTCACTTTGATGTCAACATAACTTCTTGCATCCCACTTACCAGTGTAGTATTTTGGGGTGTTAGAGGAACCCAGGGGTTCTCGAACAATATTATTATGGCCTCCAAAAACCAAAACATGAACTTTCAGTCTGGATGACATTTGCTTCACGTAAAGGAAAATGAAAAACAAAGGAAGAACAGATACAATTCAGAGGAGAGAACAATGTGTTACACATGCTAATAGACATCTTGAACTGGATGACAGCACTGCCACCTAGACTGACATGCAGCCTGACTACATTTAAAGGTACAGAACCAGAAAGCAGAATCATATAATCTCTCTTACATTTACTAGTTCATAACTGCATGGTCCCTACAATAGTTCTATGGACAGCTGATTACCATTCAGATATAATAATCAGTACTTTTTTCAGAGTGAGAACGCAAGAATCTTGGTAACATCCTTAGCTTAACATATCCCCATACCCTCTCACCCACAACTTCCTTCTTTCAACTGGAAGGAAAGATAATTTCATTGTTTAAAACTATGGCAGAACAAATTACTATATTTTATTCATAATCTCTTGAATATTTTTCTTACATTTGTCCACATTGCCTGGAAGTCCCATGATCGCTACGGTGCACTGGGCTGTTCAAGTCAATTGTTTCTGCCTTAAGATAATATGCATTTCATTGACATGTTTCTAAGCTATCTTCATCTACTTAATAAATGAATTATTCAAAAGCCCATCCATTTATACTATAACCAAAATCAATTGCTTTGCTATTAGCTGGATATGTTCGTGTTCAAGTTCTAACTCTAATACACAATGGATACCTAAATAGATATGGCAGGTTGTCATGCTTGCAGTGATCAGAAAAAAGTCAGTAATGTTAGGCATTTACTATAATGTTCGGGAAGAGGTCAGTCAGGACTCATTTGGGATTACCAAGGAGAGAGAGAGAGAGAATACCCCAGAAAATTATGGATAATAGAGCAGGGTCCAGAGTTATTTTAGTACCATGGGCATGGTTTTGGAAAGGAACCATGTTTTACCTCCCATTTATTACATTTGTAATGGTTGCTGTTATGGGAGCAACCAGAAAACATTCCAGGATTTAAGAGGAAGACTCGAAAGAAAAGGCACAGATTGGTAGGACAGAATTAGAGATGAGCTCATTCCTCAAAGCTCTGTTCTTTCTCAAATTTCATGGCTGTCCATAGGCTAACAGATATTTGGGACTGAACTCTAACCTGGGCAAAATAACTGGAACCTCTAAGTACCCTACCTGCCCAGGGGCACTTTAAAACTCATGTGTGTTGGGAGGAATGTAATATGAGTTAATTCCCAGAAGTCCCGCCAACTCTTTGCTAGAGGAAAATGGCATCACACTTGCCAGCCAGGCTTCACTTTTCAACCTTGTGAAAGAACCACTGGTTTAGAACTTTTGGGCATTACTGGAAAACAAAATGGGGGCATGCTCTGATTAGGACTAATACTTTATAGGCAAGAAAAGGCCAGTGCTATCAGAGGCAGGACTTTGAACAAATTTCAAGATACATGAATTGAGACAAGCAAGGCACCGCCAGTACAGAGAGAACATTTCTTCTAGAGATAGGTGAACTTTAAAAGGAACGGATTTTGGACATGCATAAGCATCCAATAGAGCTGAAGTTGGATTCAGAAAAGCTTTCTCATAGGATTTGTAGCATTGCTGATCCTAGTGATGTCTGGAAGTATGTGAGAGTCATTTTCCTTGTGGTGTGTTAGGACTTCTGATTCTAGGCTGGAAACCTGAAGTGAACACATTTTTCTTTGAACTGGGTTTTCGATATGGGCAAATTGTTGGGCAGGTGGTGGGGGTCATTTGGTCTATCCATAAATCCTGGTCAGTACTTGCTTATTTCTGAATGGGTGATGGATTGTTCTGTTGTGGGAAAAGGTGCTAGTGGCTTTCATGTCAGTGGCCAGTACTGTATAAGCACCCAAAACGAAACCCTCCATAGAAAAGGAAAAGATGCCATGCGGTAACTAAACCCAGAGACTCATTCAAGGAATTATGAGGGTTAAAGCGTTTTTCTCTGTCTGGGCCTCTAAACCCTTTTGAGCTTTCTTTGTGTGACAGAACAGCAGGTCACATCCAAACTCGCTTTTCTAGGCCATGTGGTCTCTGCAAATAGCCTTGGACTAAACATTTCTGAGGTGAAAAAGTTCAGGAACTGAGGGAAGAAAGGATGGTGGCACAGAGTTTAAGTGATGAGGCCCTGGAGAGAGATTGAGAGAAAGTCACAAGGCTAAGGTGCCTTATCTAAAGTTTCTGTAAGAGACCGTTTTCTATGTGCACTCTGTTCCAGGAAACAGGACTGGTGTACACTTTGTAAATAAACACATTACACTAAGAAAATGACGGCTCCTCACCATTGATTTCTGCTCGAAACTGGAAACTGACCTGCAAGTGCCTGAATTCTGCTGCTGCTTGGCAAAGGAGTATTGGTTCTTCAACCAGACTTATGTGAAAGGAGGTGCCGTAAGGTGCACTAAAAGAAATGGGGAGGTGTGTTCTTTGCTCAGTGATGTGCTCATCATTGGGGCTATATAAAAAGATTGAGGCCCCTGAAAACCTCATTCTCTTTCTCTCTCTAATTCTGATTAAGCACAGTACAATGAACTTTCATTCTCTCTAACAACATCCTTTAATTAGTGAGAAACTGTCAAGTCATCTAGGTGGCAGGTTAGATATGATGATTATGGTGGCTTAGGAATCAGTGTATTTGACTTTAACTACCAGACATTTTCTGCTATACAAAAAGGGAATATGATCCTGCATTGGAGGCATTAAATGAGAAGGGAGCATTTTCATTAAGAAGACTCTGAAATCTGATTTATGGTTTATTGGTTTACTGTATCTCATGGTGGAAAAAAAAAACCCATAAATAAAATTGCTAGAGTGAGTTCAGTGTGTATTGCAAAGAGCCATGTAAAAGCTAATGTCTTTTTTTAAAAAAATTAAATAACGAACAATGAAACAACAGTAAGTCTAGGCCTAGTTGCCATTCCTTATTGTAATGGCTTTGCTGCTGTATTCCACAAGGGACTACTCTTAAGCAAAGTTCCAGTGCAAAAGTGGTGCCTCATAATGATGTATCTGATATTATTTGTGTTACAGTAGTGCTCAGAAGCCCCAGTCAGGATTGGGACCTTATCTTGTGGGACGCTGTATAAACAAAAAATACAGTCCTTTTTGCCAAATGCTTACCAGGTACACTAGCAGCCAAGCTGTCAACCTCCTCGTTACTGTAGTAGGCCATCCCCATGGGAAAGGGCTTGTATGCTGTATAAAATACTATGAATAAAAAGTCAGCCCCAGTGTTTGTAGACTTACGTAGGGACTACAAGTTATTTAAAATTATATGAAGCTGACAGATTTGAAGAAATATCATCTCTTCAAAGTGCTACCTCATAGCTGTCCTCTAACATGATCCGAAAAAAGGAATATTTGGGGAAGAGAATCCAGAGTGAGAAAGTAATTTACCCATAGCTTCATTTTCCAGGAAGATACCAGTCTGTCTTTCCATTGAGTTAGTCTTATCTGTGCTATAGAACATATAATGTGCATTCAATGAAGGATCACTTATTGCATGTAGACATGAGGGGGAAATATCTTGCACAATTAGTTTTCCATATTACATTCTGGGAATACATTGCCTTCATAAAGCAGAACCCTGTGTGGTACAGAAAGGGTTAATGAAAGCATGTCCTGTGGCAGGCATACCATGGGCAAAGTTGGTTACATAAAACAGGTGGGAACTTGGGGCAATTGAGACCTTTACAAACCTGCATCTAATGCACCAAGTAACTCATTAAGCAAAATTGGTAGAGTATGTT
Organism: Eretmochelys imbricata; assembly: GCF_965152235.1. Taxonomy (NCBI): domain Eukaryota; kingdom Metazoa; phylum Chordata; order Testudines; family Cheloniidae; genus Eretmochelys; species Eretmochelys imbricata. The sequence goes on along the minus strand of NC_135576.1, from coordinate 108,255,283 downwards.
TTGGCTCCCTGTGACAGTAAGTCTAGATATGGACCCAAACCAAAACTCCAGTTCCAGACACCACCCAGACTTTGAAACAAATGCCCTGCTGTTTTGTCTCTGTATAATGGGTTGAACCAAAATCTCAGATCCAAGCACCCATGCTTTGAGTGGGAGGGAAAAATTGAGTTCTCTGGGATACTTTTTGATGCAGCATTCCAGAAAACATCATAAATGGCACGCATCCAGTTCCCATTTAATAACCAGAGAACTAGCTGCAGCTGTTTTATGCCTAGTTGTGCCAGTGTGATAGTGTATAATCCTATTTGCATAAAGATAAAAAGGAAGGTGTTACAGAAGAGAGTTAAGCCTATGGTTTCATCAGGAATTAAAGGTAATTTCAGACTAATTAGGCATAATTTGTTAAAGAATTCTTTCCCAGCAATGATGACTCCTGATTTTGTAATTACAGGACAATGCTTACTGTGGCTTTCAAGGCAGGATAAAGCACACCCGAGGGGGTCATGTCCCACACTAGACAGATATAATGGTGCCACAAAAGACAGGTGTTTTGTCAGATTTCAGCTACACACTTTCACACCTGCAACACATTAACTATAGCAGTGATGTTAATGAAGACCAGGTGCTTGTTCCACAGTCTAAATGAGAAACTGGCATGAGGCTTACTGTTTGCTACCTGGAGTCTCCCACATGTCTCTGCAGACTGACTTTGAAGGCTGTCATAATTTTTCATTTCAAACTTTTTTGGTTTGGGGGGAAATCTGGGAGTGCAAGGCAACTTTCTCTCTTTGCCCGGCTATTCCATCAGCAAAGGTTTTTTCAGCCTCTACCTTTCATGACCGTGTTTTACTTAAATGTGGTGGCATTACCCAGCAGCAAGGAGAAAAATAGTATCTTACTAAAGGCCAGCTTCCACTTCTACTGTTTTCCTCTAAGGATTTGGTGCAAAGAATAGAAAACAGCCAAAAAAAAAAATACCTGCAAAAATCACAAGACGGATATCCAAAAAGTGCCTATTATCAGAGCTCCCAGGTACAGTTCAACTGAAGGGCCCTTAGTCCTTTAAAACTTGAAGGTTTGCCATTTAATCCGGAAATGAGTAATGGATGCCTTGAGCAAGATTTCTTTTTAATAAAACACAAGGTTTTCATTGTGCGGGACCCTATGTAGTTTTAATGTTCTGTTATGGTACATGAAAACTTTTTAAAAGAATTCTTCTTCACAGGGGAGTTTTCTTTCTTTCTTTTGCTTTTCCACATGTTAGAGTTGAAGTTGTCCACTCCCTGCAATTTACTACAGTTAAGTAAAAGTTAATAATGGCTCTGGAGGAAAAAAAAAACCCACTGAAAGGGGGAAAGGTCTACATTCTCAGCAGGAGCCTAGTTAATTATCTGACTCCTTCTCAGCCACTTCTGGCACATGACACTACCTCAACAAAACAATTAGCCTTTCCACACTGGGGGGAAAAAAAACAGGGATGGCCAACTATCAGAACGTGTGACACATTGCTTAACTCCAGTGTCCTAATCAAGTTAGAACAGAACGGAAGTACAGCAGATGTAGTGCTTGTAGTTTTCAATCTGCTTTTAAATATGATATCCCTGAAATAAAAATAAAAAGTGGGGGAGGAGGTGAGAAAGTTGTTGGGTGCAAGATCTTGAAAGGCTCAGCTGTAGTAAAGTACAGTTAATAACCCCTATTACACTGTGTCTGTAACGAACCCCACTATACTGAACCCTAGGACACTAAAACACAGACATGTCACCCAACCCGCTGGTTTATTTCCCTGCTCCTTCAGGACCCCATTTATTCACATTTTTTGACGTCTGTGAAATGCTTTGGATAAATGAGCTGGTACCATGTTTGATTTCCACTACATTGGTCAAACACTGCAGTCTACAGATATAGCATTTCCCCTTATAGACTCCTCTGACTTCTAGGATCCATTTGTTTTCCCTTCCCTTTTTTATGTTCTTACCCTGTAGACCCCCCTGTGACAACCACCATTTGCAGAGATGATCTTGAATCTTTTTAAATGCTGCTCATTTAATTGGCCAGGGGAGGAGTAGCTGTGCAGTGATGGGGACTTCCCCTCCAGGAACTTACGGCCTGATCCAAAGCCATTAAAGCCAGTGGCAAGCCTTTGGATCAGGCCCTTTGTACACTGCCTTTGAAACACTTAACCCCTGACTAATATTAATGTTTAAATCAGTGTACATTACAGGATCAGCGAGAGATCCTTAAAATATGATCACAGCCATTAACCGTGATAACATTTTGCATTAATATAGTGTCTTTCAGCCAACAGCCTCAATGCTCTTTACATAATAGAGGAGCTGTTGCAATGTCATAATTAATTTGTTCTATTTTGCACTTAAAGTGAGAGTTCAAACAATTTGTTATATATGAAAAGCATAGTTTATCTGCCCCAAATTTTCACCACATAATCTGAGTTTGAGTTTTCTGAGGAGTTTCAAGAAAATTGCTTGATTGGTTTCTGAGTTCTAATCAATTCAATTCAGCTCCCCCAAATTTTCACATTGAGTACTGATTTTTTGGGCCTATTTAACCTAAACTACAAACTGCAGAAAAAAATGTGCATAGTTTGGTTGGCCCTCTGGGGTTACTTAATTGGTTAATTATCAAAAAGAAAAAAATGACTGATAACTTTCCCACATGCTCAGTGCCAAATCAGAGCATGCCTAGTTTCACAGACCTGTACAGAAGGGACTGGGGTGGCGGGTGGAAAAAGAATTGTCTGTTTATAGTAGAGGGGAACGGGTGGAATTTAGAGAAGGATGTCCTAGATGACTGGTATCTCTATTAGGGCAGTATTAAAGTTGTGGTGTGTTCTGGTGTTTATGGTAGCAATGAGATGCGTATCTATGTATGGGGACAGTAGAAGGTACATGGCATTGGTCTCCTTAACTTCTCCTGTCCTTGTTTATTAGAACATCAAAATGGCCATATTGTGTCAGACCCAGTATCCTGTCTCCAGTAGTGGCTGGCACCAAATGCTTTAGAGGGAAAGAACAAAACAGGGCAATTTATCGACATCCCCTATTGTCCAGTCTCTGCTTCTGGCAGTCATAAGGTTAGGGACAACCAGACCATGGGATTGCATCCCTGACCATCTTGCCTAATAGCCATTGATGGATCTATCCTTCACAAACTTACCTACTACTTCTTTGAACCCAGTTATACTTTTGGCTTTCACAGTATCCCATGGCAAGGAGTTCCACAGGTTAACTGTGAATTGTGTGAATAAGTATTGTTATGATTTTTTTAAACCTGCTGCCTGTTAATTTGCTTAGGTGCCTACAGGTTCTTGTGCTTTGTGAAAGGGTAAATAAGGCTTCCCTATTCATTTTCTCAACACCATTCATGATTTTCTAGATCTCTATCACTTATCCCCTTAATTGTCGGTAACCACAATGACTCCAAGATTTCTTTCTTGAGTGGAAACAGCTAATTTATGTTCCATCATTTTGTATGTATAATTGGGATTGTTTTCCAATGTGCATTTCTTTGCATTTATGGACATTGAATTTTATCTGCCATTTTGTTGTCCAGTCACCCAGTTTTGTGAGATCCCTTTGTAATTCTTTACAGTCTCTTTTGGACTTGGCTATCTTGAGTAATTTTGTATCATCTGCAAACTTTCCCACCTCATTGTTTACCCCTTTTTCCAGATTATTTATGAATATGTTGAACAGCACTAGTCTTAGTACAGATCATTGGGGGTTCTATTATTTATTCATCTCCACTGTGAAAACTGACCATTTATTCCTATCCTTTGTTTCCTGTCTTTTAACCAGTTACTGATCCATGAAAGGACCTTCCCCCTTATCCCATGACTGCCTACTTTGCATACTGCCCACTTTGGTGAGGGACCTTGTCAAAGGCTTTCTGAAAGTCCAGATACACTATATCCACTGGATCACACTTGTCCAAATGTTTGTAGACCCCCTCAAAGAATTCTAATAGGTTGATAAGGCATGATTTCCTTTTACAAAAGCCATATGGACTACTTCCCAACATGTTCATCTATGTGCCTGATAATTCTATTCCTTACTAAAATTTCAATTAATTTGCATAGTGCCGAAGTTAGGTTTACTAACATGTAATTACTAGGATTGCCTCTGGAGTCTTGTTTAAAAATCATCAGCATTACATTAGCTCACCTCTGGAGTCTTTTTTTTAAAAAGTCAGTTTTACATCAGTTTTGGGTTAGATATATTTTACATCAAGCAACCTTAACTGACATACAAGAGTGTTTTTGTGTATTAACCTAATTAAGCCATAGGAAACTTGTGAAATGGGGAAGTATTATAGCCTTGTTTTACAGGTGGGTAAACTGAGGCACAGAGGTTAAGGACCAGAGTTTTAAAGATGCCTAGATGCCTAAATATCTTTAGACCCCCAATGGGAGTCAAGTGCCTAGACATATCTGGAAGTCTCTCACTGGGAGCCTATCTTCATGTCTAGGTGCTTAAATACTTTTAAAAATCCTTAGTTCCTACTGACAACAACATATTGCAGGTCATTTGGTTAATTAGAAGTAGAACTCATGATTCCTCAGAAGCCCTCTGCTCTAACCACTAGCCAATATTGTCCCAACACTATTTTTTTAAAGTCACTTTTCAAGTGACTGGATTGGTGTACATTTTCACAAATCGTTAGAATGTTCTGTAACTGAATTGCAAGAACTGTTGAACTGGAACAGACAAGTGACATACCTAGACCAGTCTTTTGTCTTAGACAATTTCCAAATACCTCAATAGAAGGCATAAATTACACTTCTCCATGATTTTGTTCACTAAGTAACATGTGAGGAATATATTCCTGCTCCCAGTTAATCAGTTTTTGTCCTGAAACATGAGGTCTGCTTATCTCTGATGATCCAGCACATAAACTGAACTAGAGCGTGTCCCTTCCCTGAAACTGTATAATTTTGGAAGAGGACACGTTCTCCTAATTGTCAGTGGACTTGCTATTTTGTAAAATGGCAATCCTTAGTAATTTGACCTCTTGTCACCTGAATGTTTTATATGGAGATAAAGCCCAGAGAAACTACAGGTTCTAGCAAGCAATGCTCCATCCAAAACCATTGCATTTTGGGACCCTTAGTCTCCCTCAGCCATACTTCTCTATTAAAGACAAAGGTAGCTGAAGTGTGCTGTATTTAATGTAATATAGGAGTGCCCCTTATAATACACCATGGATAAAATGTGTTATCTTTCCAAGTACACGTTGTTTTTAATTATCCTCTTACTGAAGCTGAACGGAACCGCAGTCAGGTCATGTTGTACATGGCTCATAGGTTTTTATGAGCCATGTTGCATAGCACAACAGCATGCTACAAAACAGCTCTTCATCAGCCAGATACTGCTTTTACTGGTGATGCTTCTGACATACTACATGTACTCTTGTAAGGATGCCATATAAGTTTGATATCTGCTATTAAAATTGGTAGCGCTGAACTCAATAAAAAGCTCCCATTACTATGGCCTTGTCCTGAATTTCAAGCAGATAGTGACACTTGTTACTCATGGCATGCATTCACCATGTCTATCCACAGTATGTAAAAACTGCCTGTGAAACCACCAGGCTCATGACAAAACTGCTGTCAAAATAAGGGAACAACCACAGAAGCCATGTCCTGCTCACTCCATCTAATGGAGATTGTGGTTAAAGTAGTAGATATCTGCAGGATATCTTGGTTCAGTTCCCAGTCCTCCCTCACGTTCCCTGTATGACTTTGGGTAAATCACCCAATCTCTTAGTGCTTCAGTTCCCCATCTCTAAATACAGCTCACAATACATACTTTCTCCTGCCTTTTGTTTGTCTTATTTATTTACACTAGTGTAGGGGCTGTCCTGTACTGTTTGTGCATCTAGCATAATGACCCCTGTTCTTGGTTGGAGGCTCCAGGCATTGACATAATAATAGTAATGTTATATGTAAGTATATATAACTGTGCTGTGGAAACTTTAATAACTGTGAATGGGAACTGAATGCTCTGTTTCCGTTCTTCTAGGGAAGTTCTTTGACACTGAAATTGCTGTCTGGAGCCTGACCGTGAACATCCTACCTATTAGAAAGGGGGGAAAAAAACAAACAAAAAAATGTTCAGTCTAACATTCCCTTTTTTTGCCCTCCTGGCTGTCAGTCAAAAGGCAATTGCTGAGCATTATTTGTATTATGGTGGCATCTAGAGACCCCAACTGAGATCTGGTCCTGTTGTGCTAGACACTGTACATACACATAGTAAAAGAGTCCTTGCCCCAAAGTGTATAAATAGGCAAGGTAGACAAAGAATACATAAGGAATGGGGAGGGGGAAAGGAAGGGAAAAAGAGGCACAAAGAGATGAAGTGCATCAAATTAATTTTGTTTCTCCATTTTGCCTGCTGTTTAAAACTTGAAAAGGGTAAAACTGTTAAATAAAGAAGAAAATGCTGCAGCTATCCGCTTGACAGCAAAACCCAGGGGAGTGTGTGTATGTATGTGTGGGAGAAGATTTCAGACTATCTTCCAAATAGTAAATTCAGAGTGCAGCAGGAGGCTGACCTTTTACTGTTACCAATGTCAGCTGCAAGTTGTAACCTCATGCTATTAATTATAACCCAACATACCTCTGGAGTGTTTCTGGTGTGTTTCTCCTGTTGGCATTACATTTTCCTCCTCTCCCTCCCACTCCACTCCCATCCTCACTCCCCAGAAGAGACCATGTTTCACACTGCATGCTGAGGTGAAACAACAAAAAGTGGGTCCGACAAGGGAAGAAGCAGTTTGTACGTTTGTATTTTTTTAGCTATAGGGCCCCAAATGGAACTCCCAGCATGAGCCACCTCCAACAAGGGGAGAGTTTAGCTTGGCATACAAGCTTTATGGCTTAGGTTAATCTCTAGGGATGTATTTTTTTTTTTTTCAGAAAGGGTTAAATCATTCTATGTTGTACAGACTTCAGGACAGTCTGTGTTCAGCAATTTGTATCCTATATCTTAAACCAGGAATGGGCCAAATGATTTGGATTAGAGTCAAACTGAACCTTCATCCCAGCCTCGAATCAAACCTCGGGATCTCTTTTGAGGCTTGGTTACAGATGGGCCCAAACCGACCCCCAGGTATGAAGAATCCCCATGATTCCCCATGAATCCTCATGTTAGAGAGGTTCTGGTTCAGGTTTGTCAGGGGTTGGACTTATCTCTAGGTTGGATACCTGTCGTGCCAGACATGCTGATTAGCTGGGGATGGATATAATGGACGTTGCTTCTATAAGGCAACACCTTCTGCAGGCAGAATATTTTAGTGGCCCCTGCAAGCACACTTCACAGTAGGTATATTTTTGCTTTGGCTTATTTCCACATATCATAACATCTCTTTGAAACTGGTAGTAATGCAAGATTGTCTCTAAATGGAGTATTTAGGGATAAATTTAAGAGCATTGTTACAGGCATATGCATATCCCATGATGTCATGGACAAGGAGCAATGGACAAGCATAGACTTCTGTGCTAAATGCCTGGTCTCCCAATTAAATTTTTATGTGCTCTGTTTGGTTTACAGGAATAGGATGTATGTAGGTCTGCTCTACAGCCTGCTGAGAGGGACAGGAGTTTTGATTTGAATGAGTTTAACTATTACAGACCCGCCAACATCCTTGAACAAAACAACCAACCAAAACAAACAGTGGGATGAAAATTTACATAAATGCAGGTAAAAACCATTAGAATGCATTGTCATTTTAATGTTAAACTGTAACAAACCCTACTGTAGAGAGATCATTGCATACATTACCCTGCCATATTTCCAAAATTGTTCCTATTCTCTTTACCATGGTGACAAATTCTAAGAGAGTGGGGAATGATGTGAGTAAATGCCTGTTAGCACTACCTGTAACATACTCACTTAGTTTTGATACCTGTACTCATTCTGAGTAGTGCCTTCCTCCACAAATGGTCCATTTACTTCACTGGAATAAGGTACTATTTGACACAAGTAAGGGTTCCAGGATATTGTCCTTAGGCTCAAATTTTCAAAGATGGACACTGACAAGGATGCCTTAGTTTATTGGGTGCACAACTTGAGACTTCTGGGGCCTGATTAGCTGAAGTGTTGAGCACTTTGAATGGAGTTGTGGGTGCTCAGTCCTTCTGTTTGAGACCCACGGAGTTCACGTTGCTGCTGGGGTTATACCGCTTGTGCAGTAAATTGGGTACCTAAAAATCAGGACACCCCAGATTAGCGGCCAGTTTTTAAAATGTTGGGTTAATTAAGGTAAAAATAACTCAAAAGGAAATAAATGTCAGGACCATGTCAACATCTCTGTACTTATAGGATTAGAATGATTTATTCTTTGACCGACAGGGAACAAACTTAGTAAGTCCCATATAGCCCCCAAAAGTTCTCATAGCTAATGTTTTCCACTTGAAGTGGGAAATATGAAAAATGTGGATGTTAAAAAGAGAAGCAAAACCCCAGTATTAAGACTATGCACTGTGAAAAAGCCTGCAGAATCTGGATCTGGATAATCTAAACAGAGAGAAGTCACGGAACTGGAATATTGCTTTAAAATATTTTTCTGCCAGGCTGTTTTTAAAACACACACATCGTTCTCTGATTTCATATGAAACCCCCTGCACTGAGCTTACACCAGAAAAAGCACTTGATAGGTTTGCTAGGAAATCTGACCAGTAGAAAGAGCCAAAAACCAGCAACCGGCTGGGAATAGCAGTAGATTTGGCATGTCTGCTAACGGCACCTCAATTGTGCTGCCTACAGTCATTCAATCAAGCAACTTGCAAATATCCCTGTTTTGGGTCCTTTTCCTGTTCAGTTACTTCAGCATGGAGGCTTTTCAAGGGGATGTTTTGAATGGCAAGATTTCAGATGGTAAGAGAACCATGGGGGAACCAAAATTTTGCCATGTTGACATCTGCCACTGGCCTGCAGCTCATCTTGATGTATTAAAACAAATATGGCTATGTGGTGCTGCCTCCTGCAATTCTTTCTTGAAGAATTAAAATAGTCTGTTAATATTTATAGGGATACAAATCTCTTTTCCATGCCCTAAACCAAATCTAAAAGTAACAACTGACAATGATGGAAGTGTTCATTTTTGGTAGATCAGAGTCCCTCCTGACCACCTCAAATTTCCTGTGCTGGGCTTTAAAAAAAAAAAAAAAAAAAAAAAAAAAGTAAAAGTTTCTACCTGTGTTTGAAATACCATATCCAAAAAACCTACTGCAAAGATGTGTTTACAGAGAAGTTATACCTGCTGTTTGGATGTCATCACCCTGTTTATACCTACTGTGTGGATGTCATCAGGATATTATAGCCCATTGTGAATATCATCCAAGGGAAGTGGTTTTATTCCCTGCTACTTCATATAGTAACATTATCCTAGTGCTACTCCATTTTTAACTCATTTTTACTTTCCAGATGCCAAACAAATACAGCACTGTACATTTGAGTACACATATATGCCCCCTTTGCACTTTGTGCATTGCAAATAAACAGATTATATTTATATTGGGCTCTATTCAGGAACAAATACTTTTAAGCATGTTCAGATTCACAAGATCATGTAATCTCTTTCCAAGTCAACTACACTCACTCAAATTTGTTTTGATTTTAAAACACTTTGCTGCTGTTGGTTCTGGGAGGGTTGCTCATTTGTACCAATTTGCCCCTAATTTGCAGGCCATGAAGTAGAAATTCCTAGATGCAAATTATTTTTATAAAAAAATAACTACATATCCCAAGAAATTAACAAAATAAAAGATTGAAATTTATATGGTTGCTGTTAATCTTGCTTGCAAGGAATTCATTGCCATCAGCTTGAAAAATTGCTTGCTTTTTGTTTTGTTGTTGCAGTACTTGGAAACAGGAATGCTGAAGCTAATTTGGCTTCTGGTCCTTATTAATATGCCACTGTCCTTATCTATATGCCACTATCTACCACAGAGGTATTTCACAGCAATGCTGCTAAGGAGGGTGGCCTCTGGGGACAAGCAGAAAGTTTCTGGGCAGGTTTGTGAAAGAACTGAACTACTCTGTGTTCTTTATCAGCCGGCTATCATAGAAGGGAGTAGGCACAGAGCTCACAGACGTGTTTTATTCTGTTTAATGTAAATATGAAGAGGAAGGAAGAGCAAACAGCAGAGGCAGTGGAAGGTAGTATGGTCAGCAAGAATGAACAGTTGACAAGCCTAGGAGGTCAGAAAGATTTGGGAAAACAGAAGAGTTAGCAGGCTGAGCAAGAGATGGAGCCCTGGAAGCAGAAATGGAGACGTACTAGTAGCTACTGAACTAAGACCTGGAAGCTACACCTGGGAGGCAGGGGAGGGGAGAGGATATTGCACTCAAGATAATAGACTGGACTTGTATTTCATCGTTTGGCTATGAAGGTGGTTGAATAAAACTGTGTTGAAGTTGGTGGGTGTGACAGCCACCCTTCATTCAAGATAAATGTCAGAAGTAGCATAGCTCCTTTTTGGAGATAGCTTGTTGAAGAAAGCAGTCTTCGTTCTCAGTTTGGTTGTAACAGATCAGAGACAGTTTATTCTCTAGCAGTTGCAATGAGGGGAACTACACACACGAGCAGTAGACATTCCCAGATGCACCACCCAAAATACAGGCCAAATGCAAGGTGGGTCAGAAACTGTGAAACAGTGATGTGGATAGAGAGGTTTTGCTGGGTATTGATTGATGGAGGTGTGTGTCTGTGAGTAGAAGTAGCCAGAGAAGCGTGCGTGCAAAAAAAAAAAAAAAAAAAAAAAGCCAAGTAGACAGCAAGAATAGGACTGGAAACGTGGCCCTTTCAGGGCAGAGTGCTGACTGAAAAGAAGGTTGGAACTGTGAGCAAAGAAACTGCCTCCCGTTTGATTTTCTACTGTGTTCTGGCAAACAGGACTTTGTATGCATTTTTTGGTAAATAGGATTACACTAAGAAATACCTGACTATGATCAATTTCACCTTCTAACAGAAACAACACACAAGACCCTGAATATTGGCTAGTTGTTTGGGCCAAATATTCTGCTTGAAGTAGAGGATGCAATTGCATGAGAACCAAAAATGTGTCTTATTTAAACACAGAAGTCATAACAGGGCTCCATACGCAATCGGAGAGTGTGCTTGCTATCTTCCCTCTCTGTAGGCCAAGCGCTACCTCATTTCTCATTCAGTTCACAACGGGAGTGGCTCACTTTTGATTAGTTAGCTACAGCCTCAGCACCACCTATACTGCAGCAGAAAGAGAAGCAGGACTCTACCAACACAGACTGGGAGTGAGCGAGGGGGCAGGCTGGTCCTTAAGTTAGAAAGCCTCAAAGAAGCAAAGAAAAGATCAAACACTGAAATCCATCCAGCCTACGAAACTGAGATTTTACTCTGACTTTTTTCATGCCACAATATACAAATTATTAATCTCTCGGTTAAACATGTTTTTTCTGGATTCTGAATAATTTTCCTTTTAAATAAGTGGGTTTTTTAAAAAGGAGGTGGTTAGCAGGATGTAGCTTAAGGCTCAGTGTGTAGCCAGAAGAGTATCGGTCAGTACTCAGAACACTTGATTCAGTTGGTTAAACCAATAACCACTCAAAAAGGTAACATTCAATTTGCTCCACTTCCAAAGGGCTGCCCCAGAATTGAGCCAGTTTGTACTCAGAGCTCTGAGTGCTCACTAAAATGCAAAGCTGCTAGTTCCAGTTGCTCAAAAAAAAAAAAAAAAAAAATTGGATGGAAGGTTTCTGTCAGAAAATGCAGTTTTGTAGAAAATCAAAATATTCCACTGGACCATGTAGATTTCTAAGAAATTTTAGATGGAAAAGTGTCAAATTGTTTCAACTTTCTCATTTTGTTTAACTTTGTTGCTACTTTTTATTATATTATTTCAACTTTGTGAAAATGAAACATTTAAATGTTTCTGAATGTACAGTGAAATGACCATTCCAATACACTTTGACTTTTTGACTTACCAATTTGGAAAAACAAATTTCAAAATGTTGGAATTTCTCATGGCACAGAAATGCCATTTTGTGACCAGCTCTATTGCTAGTGCACACCCTAAAGCAAACGAGCTGGCATATCCTCAGCTTAAGGAAGTGTGAGTATGTCTGTAGAAAGATTTGGATCTAGATTTTAAAACTAAGGACCTGGATCATTCACAAACTGGAATCTTGCTTTGCTTTACCATGTGGTCTTATGGGGGGTGTGTGCATGCATACACGTGTCTTGGGAAGATTTAACTGGAATGACCCAGATATCTCTGCCCACCTGTTCTTAGAAAGTAGATTTGGGGTTTTTTTTGGTTAGTTTTTGGTTTTTTGTTTGTTTTTTTTTGGTTTGTTTTTACGTATAGACCAGCAATGGAGGAGTAATAAAGGATTTCAAGTTGACAGGAGTCCCCAGACTTTCAGGTTTGGCTATCTGGATGCAACTTTAGAGGCACCTTCTCAAATTGTTGCATTTCACTGCCCTCATCAACAGTGGTCAGTTTCTTCCTGCAGGGGACTGTGGCAGAGTACTGCACTGCTCCATTTCAGCTCTTTGGTTGCATTTAAGGTACTCTTATCCTCTGTGCTCTATTGCCAGAATGACCCCTAAATCAGCCTGTAGGAAGGATCTTGTCTCTCCTGCCAGGGTCCCAGAGACAGGAAACAGTTTTAGTTTCATAGTTTAGTCTATGAAAGTCCCAGTGCATATGAAACATGTTGTATGTGATATTGTTAAGATCAGGCCATGATTTCCCTCTCTCCCAGCCTAATCATTATTTAAATATTTAAAATATACTCAGTGCTGCATATGATACAAATATATTCACTGTGCCCAGAAGTTTACTATATTAAAATTTACTATACACATAAGGCAAAGCATATTGGGAGATTCACAGGAGAAGTTTACTTGAAACTTTATCAATATTTATCCCCTTCCTGCCTTATAATGTTTTGGGAATTTGACTGATGTGGATTGGTGTCTGTAGGTACATCTGTGGGAGCTGGGAAGCATTATTTCTAGCTTGTGTAGATGTATCACGCTAGCTCTACTTGAGCTAGTGGCTAAAATAGCAGTGCGTCTGCAGTGGTGAGAACTAGCTGCCTGAGTATGTACCAAGGGAATTAGGCAGGATTATATTTGGGGAGGCTAGCCTGAGTGGCTCCCATGCTGTTGTGGATCAGCTCCAACAGGAGAGACTCGCTCAGAACAGCCTAGAGCTTGGTGTTTACAACACACACCTGGGATGTAGGAAACAAAGGTTCACATTCCTGGTTTGAATCAGGCAGAGCAAGGGCTTAGATTTGGGTCTCCCACAGATCAGGTGAGTACCATAACCAACTGGCTATTTGCTATTCTGGGGGGAGGAGAGGAATCTCTCTCCTCCTCACCCCAAAGCTGTTTCTTGAACAGACAGAAGATCTTGGCTTTGTCATGTTGCAGAATGGGAAACATTGTTATCTCCAATTTTCGTGGGATAACTGTTTCCGGACCAGCTCTAACTGCCACCCAACATGCCAGGTACTTTGAGGCAAAATGGAACATCGGTGCGTCCAGGGACGAGATTACATATGCAGAAGGTCGGGCTCTTGCTGGGAGAGTTGATTCATCTCTTCACATTCATATTCTCCCTAAAGATTTATTTCTGCCATGGGACACATGGGGTATGTCTACTTTTGAGCTGGGAGGTGTGATACCCAGCTTCACTTGAGCTAGCACCTAAAAATAGCCATGTGTCTACAGCAGCATGGGCAACCACTCAGGCTAGCCACCCCGAATATAATCCTGCCTAATTCTCTTGGTACATGCTCAGGCATCTTACTATTTTCTGTTTTTCCTTCACATTGGCATAGTTGACTGCTGTGCCTTTAATATTGTCTCTTTGAGAAACCGCCAGATCCTGAATTCCCGTTTCTCTTCGACTTTCTTCCTATGGGACCAGTGCTCTGAGTTTGTTAGTCTGTTTTTTTTTTTTTTTTTTTGAAGTCCACTGTCCTTATTCTGCTGGTCTCACACCTTCCTTTGATCTGGATGAAAGTGATCATGAAATAATTTTGTCATCCGAAGAAAAGTCCATCCAACTGTGATTTGAAGACTGTTCTAGGGAGCCTAAATAATTCACACCTGAGTCTTCGACCACTGGGCCGTCTCCTCCTCTGCTAGTGCTGCTCAGTCATCCTAAACTGCGCCACAGTTATTTTAGATCCATGGTGCCTAATACTTTTTTGTGGGGCATTGGCAGATACATTTGTTTACTGTATATTAACAGCAGCGGTGACAGAACGATTACCCACCTCCTCTCCCAGCAGCAGCAGCGCAGCCCACCTAGTGCAGATCGGCCCAAGGATCATGTTGGCAGTGTCCTCTTAGGGAATCAGAGAATGCTTAAAACTGTGGCTTTGTTCAGGGAGCCCTAGAGGACTGCTTCCTCCCACAGCAGCTGTTTGGCTGTACTTGCACTGTTTTTACCCTCGCTGCTCTGTCAACTGTACTTTGCCTGTTCTCACAAGTTAAGCTCAGCATGCCCACTGATTGCACTAATTCTTACTGCACGAGCAGTATAACCCCAGAAGCAATGTGAACTCCGTGGGTCTCTTAAACAGACCACAGCTATGTTCCCCTGTGTTTACTGGATTTCAGGAGATCTTGTAGCTGGCGATTTGTTAGCCTCAAAACAACAACGGCAACTTTAACTGCTTGTGCTTCCTCCACTGTCCATTGGGTTCCAAGAGATATGAGAATTGCATAATCAAACACCAGTGAGCCCCAAGCAATCCTTACAGACCCTATTCTCCGGACATAGAAACTTTGGTAATGTGGTTTATTCTTGGATCCCTTGTATACAAGTCCCTGTGTATGCTTGGCAACAGTGTAGGAGTCGCTTTGGGTTCCTTAAATGAAAGAAAACTGGAGCAGTTGTGTGCAGATATATTTTCATGAGTTTCACTAATCCCTCTCTTCTGTGGGGAGGGCTCCTCCCCCGCTTCTGAGCTGTGAAATTGCAACAGTTAATATTGAACCACATTACTGCATGTAGCTGAAATCCTCATAATTGGCCTGAATATGATTAAAGAAATCCCTCACCCTTGAGGCTTTTGACTCTGAGTTCAGTTCATTTTGCTGACTGATAAGGCTTGTCATGTTTGATCTAACATCAAAAGTGTGGAGAGGAAAAGCGAACCAAAGTTTAAATTGTTTTTTTGAGGTTGAGTAGAAAATGTGTAAGTTATGTGAGACCAAACAATTATGTCTTTTTGCACTGTACTTGTCAAGATGTAGCAATGGTTTTATTCTCAGGGGAGTGGCAGGGGAGGGAGATGAGGATTTTGAATAAACTGTCTTCACTGGAGAGAAGTGGATTTCTTTGCTGGGTCGCCCAATTCTGTGAAAAGTATATAGCCCATAGGTAAAACTGAAGCAAGCAAATACGTTCAGTGATTTATCTTAATTACAAGATACATCCGTTTTCCCTACTTGGCTGTGTTTAACAGTTATTTCTAAGAACTGTAAATAATGCTTCCAGACACCTCATTAGAAGGCTGCAAACAGAAATTAGGGATTTCCCCCCCTCTACATTCATGAAAAGTGGAGCTTTCTGCTTACTTTCTCGTTTTGGAGTCCCCATTTGTCGTTAAGAATGGGGGGGTTTATGTCTCGGTGATGGGCCTGGTGGGATGGGGTGTCAGATCTTCGCCACTCACAAGTTCACGTGCTAGCCTGTCTGTGGGCGGCCAGTTGCAGCCTAACTGCCTCACTCCACACAATCACCCCTTGGACAGAGTGCAGCCTAGCGGCCGGAATCCATGTAACTCATCCCAAGCATCAGGGCAGTGTGGCCCAATGGCCAGGTCCATATAACTCACTCCCCACAGGGGAGCAATGCAGCCTAATGGCCAGAGTCCATACAATCCCCCTTGCAAGTGGGGTAGTGCAGCTTAGCGGCCGGAGTCCATAGGATTCATGTGGAGGCGAGGAGGGTGGCAGGGGGACCCAGGACCACCCTCTCCACTGGGTCCCGACCCAGGGCCCTGGTAGTGGCAAGTTCACCTTGCCACCAACTCGGTAGGGATCTGCCCGCAACACGCTGGGCATCTGTGTGGCTCTAATGCTGTTTGCCTCTAAAGTTCCCCTGGGTCACTTCCTACCCTAAACGCAGGGTTCTCCACTTCAGGTGGTCCTCCAGTCTGTTCCCCTCCTGTGGCATACTCCATCTGAGTACTGGGGTGTGTCCCAGCTTGGCTGGCCTCTGTATCTTGGTGCGCAGGCTGTCCCTCCTTGGGAGCTGGCAGTGTGCCTCCTTCCCCTCCAGCAGCCGGCCCAGACTGAGCAGCTCTGCAGGCTTTTATACCTGTTCTCCAGTTGGAGCATGCCCAGCAGAGCTTCCGGGGCTTGGCTTCCTCTGCTAGGAAGGACGGGTTAACCCCTGCGGTACCAGTGCGGGGCCATTCTGCCCAGTCAGTCTCTAAAAGTCGTGGGCCAGATCCCCAGCAGGTGTGAATCTGCACCAGTTTATTCAATTGGAGGAACTAGCTGAAAAATAGTCAAACAAAGGTTCAAGGATTGTATAAACTTGGTCCAGGATGCAAAATTTTCGAAAGCATCTTTGAAGCCTGCTCAACAAAATCAACTCAGTGTGTCTACATTACTTTTTTTTGCTCCTGAAAAAGACACACTTTAGCACATATAGCTCGAGATAATTGACCCAACTGAATATTGAAATCATTGTAACAGACAGGAATGGTTTCAGCACAAAATCAGAAGCTGGAAGTTCTAATCGTGAATCTGACTTCTGTTATGACGTTTGCCATTCATTTTAACCACTGTCTCAGTTCCCCATCTGGAAGAATTAGCTTTCCTTATTCAAGATTCATGTAAGCATCAGTTGACTGGCGGAGAGAGGGGGGAACAACCAAGCAACCTCTCTTCCCCCCCACACCCTCCCCCCCAAAAAAACTTTGAAGATGAAAAGTGCTATAAAGTGCTATAAAATGCTTAATTGTCCATTTTAGTATCAGGAATTGCAATTAAATTTGTTTCTAGCTTGTCACCTGTCCATGCCTGCTCTTCATCTTTTTTACTCAAATGGCTGTCATCTAAACAAGCTTTGAGATGCGCTCAGAAATAGCTGTTGCCAGGTTTAAAGAACTGAAAGTAGAGAAGAGACTGCACATGGGCTATTTTGTAGCCATTTTTTTTACCTCTGGTGCCATTGGTGCAGTATGTTTCAGTGTAGACCAGGCACTGATGTCACTATTCTGGTGCACTAGTCTAATGGGTAAGCACAGGTGGATCTGTACTGGGCCCCAGTTCAGGAAGTTATTTAAGCTCATACTTAACTTTAAGCAAGTGAGTAGTGCTATTGAAGTCACTGGGACTAGCCACATGCTTAAAGTTAAGCACTTGAACTGGGCCCTGGTGCTGAAAAATGGCTCAAAAATTTCCTAGGTGGTAAAAACCTATGGCAGCAATTTTTAATCCACAGAGTTAAATTAGTGTATAAGCTTGATATGGACACTCCTATGATATAATTTTAGGTTCTTCCAGAACATTACTTCTATATCATTAATGTCACAGCTTTCAGCAAATATACATTAAGATTTCAAGGACTTTATCTGGCAAGATGTTTTTAAAGGGCTACCTCTGGCACCCCTGTACCTCCAATGGACATGATCTCTCTGTATGAGGTGAATTCCTTTGTTAGCTGTGTCCCTGTTCTGAGCTTCAATTTAAAAAATCCCACCGTAATGGGGAAACCACTGAGAAATGTAAAAAATTCTCATATGTGATCCACTTTCTTTTTTAGCTGGCCATTTCCTTTTGGTTTTGGGCCATTCTCACAAAATGAGAACACCAATCAAAATTAGTAAGCTGATTGATTGGATATTCTGGCCTGCTTTCCCATATTTTCTTGTTGGTTTCTTTTAGGATTCATTTTGTGTGTGTGTGTGTGTGTGTGAGAGAGAGAGAGAGAGAGAGAGAATTTTGTGTTTATGGAAGCTGCTAAAGTGAAAGCCCTAGACTCTGACATCCTCTAATTATTTGCAAGAGAGATCCAGCACTTCACACTGGTTTTACAATTTTAAACCCACTAGAACTGTGGGTTGAAGATGATTGTCAATCAAGTTTATACATATATTGAGCTGCACAATCCTATATAATTTAGAATGCCTGGATTAACCAATTAAATGTTTTAGAAAATTGACTTGATTTTTAGGAACAAATGTAGTTTTATCTCATTTTTTTTCCTGGTTCCAAAAACTAAAAAATATTCCTCAATTAAGCTTAGATTTGTATTTCAAAATCCAAGCTTCTGGAAAGTCTGTTAGCCTCTGTGTGACTTCAGACATTATCTTGATGCATCTTCCTTCCCTCCTCCTCAACCTCACTTCCTAACCCAAATCATAGCAGCAGTTATAAGAGGAAAGTTTTACATATGAAAAACCTGAAGCTCTTAAGTTTTATCAAGTATGCCAGTTTACTCAGCATAAACCACATGCTTAGATAACTAATCCTTATACTGTGCATGCTATTATGCAGCATAACCATCACTTCTGAACTGGAAACTAGTGATGCTTTAATAAGAAATAGACTTCAGTCCTGTGAACTCTGTAGTTTAGTTGATAGAGATTCTCTAGTTTTCTGGGGTCATGATGCACATGTATCACTCTTGGTCTCTATTGCATAGTCATAGCCCCCAAATATAGCCATTTTCAATATAAAGAAATGTGAGAGGTGCCAGCTCACAAGAGTTATGGCCAGCCATAGACCTTAAATCTGAAACTGCTTATTTTAGGTTGCAGAAAAGAACAAGAAAAAACAAAAATAAACTTTTTATGACAGAACTGTGTGTATGTGTGTGTCCTCCCTCCATAACAAGCTGCAGCAGCTCCAAGAACAAACTGGTTGTTGTCTCTGAAGAGATCTTAGAAATTTAAAGTGCAGTGCACAGAAACCAGAGTCCCTTATCTTGCAAGCTACTTTAAATGTGACTCTGTGCAATTAGAGGCTTAGGGTTTGTGTGGAACAGCTTTCAGGACTGGGGCCACATTCATCATAGTTTCATAACTAGAACAACTTGCTGGATGGAGGTTTTAAAGATCCAGTATGAGGAGAGCTCCAGTAGGGTTCTAACTACTAGAATATTTGTTGCATTTCTTCTGAATATCCCCAGTCCCCCAAATATAAATCATTAAAATGCTAATTTACAGAAACAATACTTTGTGCTTGCATAATGTTTGACATTTTTCAAAGTGATGCACAATGATTAACTAACCCTATTTAAAGTAGTGAAATATGAAATTAAATTTTAAAATAAAGCATGTAGAAACATCAGAGAAAATGAAAATATTATGCAGACTGTTCTAGCTATTTTAAGTGCCTCTTTGAAGGTGGTGGGTAAGATGGGGGCTATTGTTTTGCTGGTGATCATATGACTAAGCTCTGAGCAGAGAATTAATGTGTGGTTTTAGCCTTTGGCATCTTGATCTCTTCAGCTAGGAGTTCTCTCAACTTTTTTCCAGTCTTGTTCAGAATTAATACTATTGTTGTGGGTTTTCACACAATCAGTAGAAGTCTTGCGCAGTTTACATAGACCAGAGAGGCTAACAGTATGTTGAAAGCTTGAATACATTTGCATTCATTGATACAGCAGAGTTTCTCACCAGTACATAATATACCGCATTATCTCATTATTATTCCTTTACTGAAAAATCTTTGTTTTAGGTGTAACTGTGATTTTTAACTAGAGAACAACTAGAGCTTTTCAAGCCTGAGTGTTCCAAAAAATGACTAAAGTTTAATTTATTGAAAGTTTATTTATACTTCAGAACTTACTGTCCTAAAAGTGCCTGTCCCTCTGGAAATATGATTCAGATGCCCTGAACCAAAAAGCACTTTTTCCATTTTCCTGTGTAAAATGTGAAACAAAAGACAACTGAAAAACACCTCATTAAAACAGTTCCTTTGTCCTTCTTTTGACAAAGTAAATGGTAAAGAGCTATGGCTGTTTTCCTATGTAGTGGTCCACTTTATATGTTAACCTCACAATGACTTCCCAAATACATCAAAAGTTATTTGATGACTTTTGGGGATTTTTAATGTGTTGACAATCAACATACTGAATAATGAGGGATTTCAGGTTTGCAATCTATTAATGATAAACTTTCCAAGTGCAAAAAACTATTTCCAAAGTATGTCTCTATATAGCGCTATATAAATAAATAAATATTGGTCAATTCCAGTCCCTCAAATTTTTAACACCTGTACCTCTATCAAGTCAGGCTGCCCTTATGTGGTTATGCCAATCCAATCTTTCCAAGAAAACCTATCCACAGCTGGCTTTTCATCCTCAGGTGTATGTAATTGGTCAAATCAGTACATATGTGTCAGATGGACTTAAAATATGTTACCTGTGGGACTATCACTGATTATTCTCTTCTGGTTCATTAATTCTAGAATATTACTCTCTCTTTCTTATCTGAATTTCATAAGAAATAGGTACTGTGGGACAGATCCTCTGCTAGTATAGATCACACTAGTTCTGATGAAATCAGTGGAACTACGCCAATTTACATCAGCAGTGCGATTCCCCCAAGACCTTTTCCATTCAGTTCCCCAAGAACTCAGTTCGACTCCAGTCTTGTTATTCAGTCTCATTACTTTATTTGGCATACTGCAAAGCTACACTGCGTTGATTGGACTCACGCATAGGGGTTGGGTATAGGGCATACTACGCATCAAAATGTACATAGGAAACCTCTTCCTTTATATACATTTACATATTACAATGCATTACACATTTTGGGATTGGCTTGGTTACTTTATAGGAACCAATCCCTGTACAGCATGCTCTCTCCATGCACTTTCCAGGTATGACTTACTCTTTTATCTCATATTTATGGTCCAGGCTTATTTAATCCATTGGCTTGTGTGTTGTAAATGGTTCCCTGGATGTTCTCCCTTATCTTAGCTAGCATGGATATTCTGTTTTCAGCCTGCTGACATATTTACCTCCCTAATTCTGTCTCAGAAAAATGAGGCCTCAAGCGTTTCCAATTACTCATGCAAGCCAGGCCTACAACCAGAAGATGATCTGACCACGTGTCCTTTGCAACTTATTTTACTTTTTTTTAGACGCATCTTTATAGTCTTTCAAATGTGTTTCATATCCTTGGTCTTGAAAGGAAGGCAAGCCAACACTTGAGTACATTACAACATTTAAAATACAGTAATTTAATGATGCCCATTAATCAGTCAGCTAGTGCTGCATGGGAAGTCTTTCTAAATGAGAAAATATAACTTTCAGTTGTTACCTTGAAATTTTTTTTTAAATATTAGTCTGTTTTTTTCAGTGCCAAATGAAAGCAGAGGTATTTATTTTCCACCCTCTAAATCTTCCAAACTGTCACTACCTGTACTCCGAGACAGTTGTGTTGGAGGAACTCCACTACTTCAGGGCTTAGTGCAGTCTCCAAGAAGTGCTGGGTCTGTCATCGTCCGATGATGTAATTTCATTAGTTTGTAGCAAAATTCTAGGGCTGGGACAACCTGCTTGAATACACGCATTTCTACTTTTTTATATAGGAATTCTTTTTTAACCATAGGTAGCAAAAGCAAAATGCAACTACTTTTGTATGAATAAGTGCCTCATTGACCACATAAGTCCACTTAGAGGTAAGACAGGGATAGACCTAACATAGTGATTCAGTGTAGCCGGACATACTAATCACTGTATGGCAAATGGCAGGATTGCCAAACTAAGAGTAAAAGGATTAAAAAAAAATGCTGTAAGCTAAACTAAATTAAACTCCTGAATTTATTTTCAACATGAAGTGCAGGTAAAAAGAGACTTAAGATCTGCGGAGTAGGGACTGTCTTTTTAGAAATGCAGGAGTTGCCACATTGGATCAGACATGAGGTCCATCAACTCCAGGTTCCTGTTTCTGACAGTGGCCAGTACCAGATGATTGAGAGGAAGGGGGAAAAACCAGTAGCAGGCCATTATTTACTATATGTATGCACAGAACAATGGCTAGGGGCCCTGGGTGCTGTGTTTATACAAATAATTTTCAAGGTGTACACAGCTCGTACACCTCTATCCAACATGGGTACATTATAGTACTGGTGCTATAAGCATTGAGAGGAAGTCTCAAGAAGTCTGCATATTGCTTCTTTCACTAAAACAGAACAGGGCAAGAGGGTGTGGTTTGGACAGAGAATAGGTATGTCTGGGATCCCCAGCATACAAGTGAGGTACTCAGTGATATCCTTTTAGCCTCACTCCTACTTCCAACCAGGAGTAACTTGGGTGGCCACGCTGCAGTACTTACCTGAATGCAGGGTCAGATTGCTTCGCTCCCTATACTCGTCATAATTTTTTAGGTTGCATTTACACAAGTACATGCAACACTCCATGCTTGAGCTGTGCAGATCAAGTCCACAGTACTAAATGGTGCAACACCAGATACTGTTGCATTCAATATCTGGTGTTTCATGATCTAGCGTCAGCTAAATCTGACCCTCTCCTTGTAAAATGTTTTCCCATATGAATGGTTTTATAAACAAGGGCTATAAAGCATGTCTCTCTGTGCAAAATATTCGCTATAACAGTTGTGCGCTGGCCTAATATGCATCTTGTTGTTTAACTTTATGTGATGCTGTGTGGCTTGTAGGCAGCACTTTGAATTTTGGTTCCCAAAAGTGCATTAAATGCAGATTAATTAAGATGGTTATTTCACATAATATAAATAACAAAAGACTATTAAAACATCCTTAATGAGGCTAAACAATTGTGTAATAGACACTATGTACAAAGCTATAATAACACTGCATAAGACTAATTGAATAAATGCCAACTGACTACAAAAGACATAATTATGGAGGGTTAGCAACTATGTAATTAATAATGCTTGTTAATCTTTAGGTAAATTTTAATAATCACTTGATAATTGTTCAAGTTACACTAAAATTCCATATTAAATCTAAATGAAGGGTTATGTTCCCAACTTGGTATTCGAGGCTTTAACCATGCAACTGGGAGTTGGGCAGCAAAAAGCCCTGTTCTTAGCTTTGTGAATATATAATCTTAATGGGAACCTTAATTAAGTGTTACCAATTGTATTTTACTTGGCAATGGCAGCAGAAAGACATCATCTTGGATCTGAACAGAAGCCTCAAATTTACCGACAAATGAGGGAAAAGGGGAGGGGTCATGAGCGATGTCTGATCTGTTTTGTATGCATGAGATGCAGCAGCTAAGATTAGAATATCTGCAGCATGGGCCAAACTGACATGACCCACAGGATCTTGAACCAGGGTCTGTAGGAGAAGCCATGCTCCACCCCTCCATCTGCCAGCCTGCTGTTGCTTGCTTACCTGGGATCCATGAAGCCCTACCCCAGTTTGAGGCTCCGCCCCTGTTGTCCTATTGGCACAGTCCCATAGCCACTGATAGGCCTGTTGGCCCTACTTAAGAAGGAACAGGAAGCTGAACAAACAACTGGGATCCACCCTGTTGTGGCTTGATTTCCTGGCATCTTGACCTGGCGTGACTCTTGGCATCTGATTTGTGGGTCTGACCACGAGATTGTCTCCTGACTCTGACCTCCTGGTATCTTGACCCAGCTGACTCCTGTCTTGTGACCGCCAACTCTGGCTTTGACTACTAGGTCTGGCTGGCCACAACCTGGCTGTGACAACTTGTTCAGACCACAATCAACGTAAAGGGCTAAGCCTAGTGCGAGATGGGTGGACCTAGCAGAACGAGGCAGCCATTAGAAGCATCAGACTCACCAAAATGAGCCCTCTGCCTTCAGACAGATAATCAAGCACTGCAGGCCCAAGTTGCATGGCTGACTTCAGACAACCGACTGCTGCAGGAACGAGTGAGGCAGCTCAACACTGAGAATATTATGCTGTGAACACAGCATGCAGTGCCTAGCCTCAAACAGGGCCCTGCAATCCTGTCACTCCAACAGTTTGACAGGAACTGCCAGCAGCTCTGGGACTTCATGAATCAGTGCTGCCTTCTGTTTTTGATGCATCCCCAAATCTATGCCTCTGACCAGGCCGAGGTGACCATGTTAATCAGCTTGCTGGAAGGCCATAACCCGGTGCTGTCAGACTGGGATGCTTTTCTTCAATCAATGTCCACCATCTTCGATGACCCACACCGAGCATGAACAGCTGAGGCTGTGCTGAGCAGGACTCCTATTCAGTGAACTTCTGCCACCTCACAGTGGATATAGAGTGGAACAAAACAGCACAGTGTACCAGTTCTGATGGGGCTTGGGGGGAGAAATCAAAGATGAACTGGCCAGTGTAGAGTTGCCAACAGGCCTAGATGCCTTCGTGGAACTCACCGTCTACAAATATTATTGTCTATGAGAATGAAGGGAGGAGAAAGGGGGTTGCCCACAGCCTCCTTTACCATGTACTATGACTCCAGTTTCTGTATCACCCGCTGAACCCATTCAAGTCAATCTGGCACACCAGCACCATCTATGCTTCTACTGTGGTGAAACTGGCCATGCCATCTCAGCCTGCCCAATATGAATGCTGAAGAGCATGGGGAAACAAGCCAGTCCAGGCCCATTGAGGGGGACCTGGCCTGGACCTTGAGAGAAGAGAACTTCCCCGTACCCTAGTCCTCACTGACGTGCATTCTGCATCCCATCCACAGGCATTCCATTTGCAGGTGCTGTCAAGGTTCCTCCCCCACTCTGAACTCTAGGGTACAGATGTGGGGACCTGCATGAAAAACCTCCTAAGCTTATCTTTACCAAACTTCCCCAAGGTACAAAATATTCCACCCGTTGTCCTTGGACTGGCCGCTACCACCACCAAACTAATACTGGTTACTGGGGAAGAGCTGTTTGGACGCGTCCTTCCCCCCAAAATACTTCCCAAAACCTTGCACCCCACTTCCTGGACAAGGTTTGGTAAAAAGCCTCACCAATTTGCCTAGGTGACTACAGACCCAGACCCTTGGATCTTAAGAACAATGAACAATCCTCCCAACACTGGCACCCCCCCTTTCCTGGGAAATGTTGGATAAAAAGCCTCACCAATTTGCATAGGTGACCACAGACCCAAACCCTTGGATCTGAGAACAATGAAAAAGCATTCAGTTTCTTACAAGAAGACTTTTAATAAAAATAGAAGTAAAATAGAAATAAAGAAATCCCCCCTGTAAAATCAGGATGGTAGATATCTTACAGGGTAATTAGATTAAAAAAAACATAGAGAACCCCTCTAGGCAAAACCTTAAGTTACAAAAAAGATACACAGACAGAAATAGTTATTCTATTCAGCACAATCCTTTTCTCAGCCATTTAAAGAAATCATAATCTAACACATACCTAGCTAGATTACTTACTAAAAGTTCTAAGACTCCATTCCTGGTCTATCCCCGGTAGAAACCAGCATATAGACAGACTATAGACAGACACACAGACCCTTTGTTTCTCTCCCTCCTCCCAGCTTTTGAAAGTATCTTGTCTCCTCATTGGTCATTTTGGTCAGGTGCCAGCGAGGTTACCTTTAGCTTCTTAACCCTTTACAGGTGAGAGGAGCTTTCCCCTGGCCAAGAGGGATTTCAAAGGGGTTTACCCTTCCCTTTATATTTATGACAGGTGCTTATCCAGCTGTGCATCCTGGGGTATTCCCCTTACAGATTCCCTTCCAACAGACCCTCATCAATTCAGGAGCCACAGACAATCATGGATGTAGCTACAGCTCAGGCCCTAGAGGAACCGTATGGCCTGAGCTGTAGCAACATCCATGATTGTCTGCGGCTCCTCCTCTTCCTCCTGCTACTCAAGGCCATGCCTGACACTGTTGAAACTATTGACAGCTCCTTGCTGTGCTCAGGTCCAGTTGTGGAGGAGACTGTCTACCTGGATGTCAATATTCAGAGGGAGAGAGAAATACAGTTCGATACAATCTGTTCCCCCCATTTTCCCTGATCCTTGGCTCTTGGCTTAGTCTTTATGATCCACTTGTTCACTGGTAAGAACAGAGTCATTTCCCATCAGAACTCCAGAGACAGCATGGCCAGGGACCAACGAATGTTGCACCCAGACCCAGGAAGTCTCAAGTAGGGGAAGTTTCCTGCGTTGGAACACCTACTGGGGGAACTACAAACTTCCCCTCCAAGTACCATGACTACTCTGATCTCTTTGAGAAGAAGACTGAAGAAAACCTTCCCTCAAATCAAGACTAAGATTGTTGCATAGAACTTCAGCCAGGGGAAAAGATACTATTTAGATTACACAATGTTGTAGATGGAACTGGCAGCATGGTGAGAATATGTCCAAGAGAACCTGGCCCGGGGCTTCATCTGCAAATTGACTTCATCCAGTGCCCTAGTACTGTGTGTGTGTTGGAGCCTCCACCTCTGTGTTGATTACTAAGCCCTAAATCAGATAACAATCTGGTTGTTAGTCTATAAGGTGCCACAGGATTCTTTGCCGCTTTTACAGATCCAGACTAACATGGCTCCCCTTCTGATATTTGACAATCTGGTAGTGTTATCCACTATCCCTGATCCCTGAGTCATTGGATTGTATGGGGGTTGCCTGCATATTCACGAAGCTGGATCTCAGGGGCACTTATAATCTCATCTGTATCTGAGAAGGTGACGAATGGAGGACTGCCTTTCAGACCTGCTATGGCAACTTTGACTATTTTGTTATGCCATTTGGATTGACTAACACTCCAGCAACATTCCAGCATTTCATTAATGATGGGTTATGAGACCTACTGTATCAGTTTGTGGTAGGGTACTTAGATGGTGTATTGATATTCTTGGATGATCTGGACCAACACACCATTCAGAGCTGCACAATCCTGGAGATACTACGACCACACAGTCTCGAAATTAAACTAGAGATGTGTGCATTTGATCAGACCTCCGAATTCCTGGGTTTTGTCCTGTCCCTAAAAGGTATCAAGATCTATCTGTGCAAGGTCTAGGCTGTCCACAACTTGGTAGCCCCCTGCAAAGTGCATGACCTACAACATTTTTTAGGCTTTGCAAGCTTCTAGCAGAGGTTCATTTTGAATTTTTCAAAACCAACTGAGACCCTCACTGCCCTACTCTGAAAAAATGCCAAGTTCCATTGGTTGCCTCAGGCCCAGCATGCATTTGAGCAAGTGAAGCTTGCCTTCGCCACTGCTCTAGTATTGGCCCACCCTGAAATGGCACAAGCTTTTGTTGATGCTTCTAGTATTGCGATTGGGGCAGTCCTCTTGCAAAGATACGGACCCGAGCAAATACTGCAGCTCACCACCTACTAATTAAGGAAGCTCACACCTGCTGAGCAAAACTGAGATCCTGGCCAAGGAGCTCCTGGCAATTGACTGCCTTTGTGGGGTGGCAACACTACTTGAAAGGAGCCCATCATGCTTTCCAAGTGTTTATAGACCTCAAGAAGCTGGAGTGCTTGTGCAGAGCCAAAGCTCTGAACCAACAACAGCTTCTGATGGGCCCTATTCTTCTCCCAGAGTTCAACTTTACCCTGACCTACCACCCTGGAACTAAGAACAGTGAGGCAGATGCCTTGTCCCACAGATATGGCCCCACAAGGTCCCAGTCTGGAATCAGCCCACATTCTCAAATCCCATAGCATTCTTAATACAGCTCATCACCAGGCCCTGCTCGCATTCGTCCGCTCTGCCTCTGTCTATGGAATTCCATCTGAGTTGGCCATTGTCAACCGAGAACCACACAACACCCAGGAAGGAATAACGTTTGTGAAAGACCACTTCAGCGTTCTGCCAGGACCTGGGAGGGTGGTGGTTCTCCAACTGTGCCATGACTCCATCTTGGCAGGATACTTAGGGCAATATAAAACCCAGTGATTAATGTCCCATTTCTTCTGGTGGCCATGAATGAGCACCAAGATAAAGACCTTTATAGCTTCCTGCCAGGAGTGTGCCAGCACTAAGATTCCTCACCAGAAAGCCTGCAGTCTCCTCCAACCTCTGGACACCCCATCTCCACCCTGGGAAGCTATTTCCTTGGACTTTTGTGGAGGAGCTACCAGAATCCAGGGGTTTCAGCACTATTCTGATAGTGGTAGATTCATTTTCTAAAATGGCTCACTTTATTCCCTGCACAGGTTTTACCCTCTGTGGAGGAACCACCCGGTTCTGGATAAACAACATAGTTCATCTTTGTGGCCTGGATCATATCCCCTTCAACTGGGGACCACAGTTTAGTGCCCGCTTTTGCCGCGAGGCCCTATGTTTGTTAGGAGTCCATATGCACCTCTCCTCTGCATACCATCCACAGTTAGATAGTCAAGCAGAAAGGCTCAACCAGATTCTTGAACAATACTTACAATACTACATCAACAATCACCAGGATGACTGGTCTTCGCTATTATCATATGCGGAGTTCTCATACAATAATATGGACCACAGGCCACAGTCCCTTCTTTATCAACTACCTGCACCAGCCCTCATTCACCCACAACTACGTGCATCCTCCCCCAATCGGAACTAGTAGGACATATTCATCACATCCAAGGGGTGGAGAAAGGACACCTTGAAAGGCAAAGGACTACAAAAGGCATGCAGACAAACATAGACAACAGGGCCTTGCTTACTTTGTAGGACAAAAGGTATGGCTTTTAACAGAACACCAGACAGACCATTCTGGAAATTAGACTATAGGTTCCTTGGGCCATACTGCATTTGGAAATCAACCCAATCACCTTTGAGCTTCAGCTCCCTCAATCCCATAGAGTCTACTCTGTGTTCCTCATCTCACTTCTGAAACCATTCATTGAGCTCACATTTCCCCATAGAGCCCAATCACCACTCCCACCAGTACAGGTACAAGAGGAATATATTGAACACAAAATCCTTGACTCTGAGATCAAAAGGGATTGATTGGGAAGGTTATGGCCCAAGAGAATGAGCTTGGGAGTCAGAGGAAAAGGTTCATGCTCCCATCCTGGTTACTCCTGAGGGAATAAAAATTCTGTGCACAATATTTTTAAAATTCTGCAAATCTAATTTGTCAATAAATACATATGGAGGCTCCAGCATGGCCGTGGAGAGCACACGTCACTGGCTCCATGGAGCGGGGAGATCACTCTGCAGCCCCTGCCCCGAGGAACATGGACTTGGCAGTGAGGCTGCACCTGACCCTGACACAGCACAAGGGCTGGGGCCTGCCTCTCCATGTACCAGGTGTGGGGCAAGCAGGCTCAGCCCAGCAGGATCCAACCGTAGAGGGGCTTAGTGTGGGGTGAGAGGGTTCTGTGTGGGGCAATCTGGGTTGAGGCAGCTCAGTGAGGGGGTCCAGATCCAGAGTGGATCTGGATGCACAGGGGCTTGTTAGGGGGTTGTGGATGCAGGGGCAATGGGACTCTGGCAGGGGGGTGGAGGTGATTTGGGCTCAGCATGGGGAGCTTGGGTGTGAGGGATGGGGCTGAGTGTGCGGGGTCCGGGACCCTATGCGAGGGGGTGCTGTCATGAGCCCTGGGTCTGGAACCTGGGTCTGCAGAGTTTATAGGAGCAGCCATACTCCAACCCGCCATCTGGCAGTCTGCTAATGCTTGCTTACCTGGGGCTTATGAAGCCCAGCCCCAGTTTTAAACTCCGCCCCTGAATTCCTATTGGCAGAGTCTCAGAGCAGCTGATTGGTCTGCCGGCCCTACTTAAGCCAGCAGCAAAAAACGGAAGCTGTTTGAACAACTGGGTTCCACCCTGTTCTGGACTGAGTGCTTCCTGATCCCGCCCCCCTGACTTGATTTCCTGGCATCTGATTCATGGTTCGGACCTCCAGTTTGTCTCCTGCTTCTGACCTCCTGGTGTCCTGAGGCTTCTGACTCCTGTCTTGTAACCACAGACTCTGGCTCTGATGACTAAGTCTGGCCACTCATGACCCAGCTGTGACACAAACCTTAGGAAATTCCTCAGTGTCATTCTATTGCCTGTGTCCTGCTACTTTCTCCCTCGCTGTGGTTGTCAGTGGTTTCATCTCTGGTAGTAGAATAGCTTTTCTTTCTCCTCCCATTATGTCACTCTATGGTCTGAAGTAGTACAAAGAAGGTGAGCATTGTTCTCTTTGATTAAAGAGTGATGAGAGTTAAAAAAAAAAAAAGACAGTAAAAGTCTAAATCTGTATGTACTACCTGTGTGTCTTGCAGACAGTCATATATGCTTGCTTTGTTAATCAAAAATGGCTTTGCTCCTGGTAAAACCAATAATGCTATGGGGCCCTAGTTCAGCAAAGCACTTTATGAGTGTGCTTAAGTCCATCTCTATTAAGCAGAACACGTAAGTCCCATTGAAGTCCAGCAGTGGGGTCTGGAAGAGAAGGAGTTGGATTCTATTCTGCCTCTTGAATGATGAACAATTGTTAGCTAAGTTTGACTGCAGAGTCTTTGTCACTGGTAATGTACTACTGTGAAGGCCAGAACACTGAGCTTGCCTTTCAGATCTCAGATCAAATCTAGAATGTTGGAAGTTAAGAAAGTTGTTTGCTGACTTGTAAACAGAACACAACTGAGAGGGGAAAAAATGTAATTTAAACTCCACACTAAGAACAACCATTTTGTTCAGATTTTTAACCAGACATATGTAGTATGTAGATGCTATTCTGTTCTGAATGAGGAAATAACTACTTAATTATTGCTTCAAAAATCTGTGAACAAAAATATTATGTAAGTATACCCCTGCCTGGCAGCACTGTTGAACAGACTACCATTGTATGCCTTGTGTCCGGTGAAGGAGGTATTTTGATCTCATTTTTTTGTCTTACATAATTTAAATGGAAAAAAAAATATAATATGCCTCTCATTTGAGTTAACAATAATTCATTTCTGCAGTATTCTTCATCTCAAGCATCTAATCCTGCAAAGGCTTGCCAGTTTTGTGCAAGAGGAAGGGATGAGAAAGTTGCCATATGATAATAAAGAATCAAAGAAAGACTTGCTTTTGTCTGATACCAAACAAAGACCTTTATGAGAATAAGAAAAATATATTCTCCATAAATCTTCTCTCTCTCTGTCTCTGCTTCACTCTAGAGCTTTGGCCCAGAACCTTCCCCAACCACTCTCTTGCTACAGATTTAAAGAAACTATTATATATCTTTACAGACCTCGTGTTAATAAAGGAGGTTAGAAAGGGCCGAAAAGGAAAAACTGATCAAATTCGTGAGTTGCATACTGTGTAGAGTTGGCTGAGTAATTAAACAATTGTAGAAATTTGTCAGATAAATTGTTCAAAGTGATAATATTGGACACACTTTTTAATTTTATTTCAGAGACTTTGGTATGAGTGCTGAAAGGAATTTTTTGGAGGCACATTAAGTCCTACAATGTCTTATACAATGCCTAATCTGGTGGGGAACGTTCTCTGAATCTAAATGTGGTTTATAAACACATGCAAATTAAAAAACAAAAAATGAAAAACAAATGACACTCCCTAATTGTCAAACAAGCTACTTTGTACTGTCCATTGACCTTTGCAGCAGTTACCTGCAATACATCTACACCCCTTCTAGCTGAGAATCTCAAAACGCTTGATATTCATTACTGAATTAAATCTCACAACACCCCTGTGATGTAGGGAAGTAGTAATAACCCATTTTATAGATGGGGAAACTCATTTAGCTGAGTCTGTGGTTTGCTCAAGGTCACACAGTGAAACAGTCTTTAAAACTAGGAATAGTACTCTGCTCATATGATCCCCAGTATTGGGTAAGACCACTGGACCAGTTAATTAATGTGCTATTTCCATACTGTTGGTGAAATCAACATGATGATGATTCTGACTGGTAATGAAGGCAGTAAAAATAATTTTAAAAAAGCATGTACATTTTCCATGTGGATTTATAATGGGTATGCTATCTAGAAAAGGATATGATAATAAAAGGCAAGAAATATTATTACAGGACATTACAAGCAATGGCGAGAAAAACAATATGCAAAATACTTTAATACTGTCCATTCAATGTGCAAATCTATAACTTGCTGTACAGATCATTGCTCTGGTTTTACTGAGCTTGGCAGCGTTACAGGAGCTATATTTTCCCATGGATGAACTGCTCTTGAACAATTTCAGCAATGTATCAGATTAAAGAGGCTAGTCTGCAGCATCAGCTATGATTGTATTCTCTGTACATTTTTCTTTGCCAGCTATGGTTATTGAGGACAATGCAGGGAAAATCTTGGTCTCTAATCATGTTTGAGTTAATCTGTCCCTCTTCTAATATCCCTGACCAGTAACTAGGGAGCAACCCACATCTGTAGAAGGAATGAAAAATGTTTAGAGATACAATATCCACTTCTGTTTTACCATTTGGCTGCATAAGGAGGGCAGGGTTGGGTCAGCTAACCTGCACATCAGCTGAACTAATAACTGTTAAACTTACAGGGTAAGAAGCAGCAGCTCAAAATTTTACAGATAGGGTTTTTGAGGGCTTATTTCCTTGAATCGTCTGCTTCCATAACACATCATTTACCTGAGTTTGCTGATTGTGAGGACACAGTGCAAGACCCATTTATTGCCCCAGCTGTTAAGCAAAGCATGAGTTTTCAGGGGAGGTGCCTTATGTCTAAATGACTTGTTGATTGTGGTTTTCACTCCCTCAATTCTTAGTGGTTGTTGGCATTTAATTTGGGTATTGTTGTTCACTGTTAATTGTTGGCAGTTCATTGCATCTGTGTTAATTAATTTTTGTTTTTAAAGTGAGAACTGCACCCACAGGCTGTGATAGGTATGCACATTCTAAATGGAGATGAATATAAGCTGCCAGTTTTGGACTCAGATCTGAACTTTCCCAAAGCTTGGGGTGTTTGGATTCAAGGTCTTGCTTAGGCTTAGTGTACAGAAAGAGGCCAGCTTGGATCCAGATGTGGATCTGAAGTTTCTCAACATTTAGGAGTGTTCAGGTACAGGTTTTTATATTTAGGTCCATATCTGGGTTTTTTATATATATATATATATGTATAATGTGGAAATACAAACACATAGTTTGAGTGTGTTTTCCATCATGGGCTTTTAATGAAATGCACAAACTGGACCCTCATGGTTATTAAGACTGAACCTCCAAGATTCCAGTTGGGTGTTCATTCTGGGGATTTTTAAAGTGGAAGCATCTAGGTGGTCGCAATAGAGTTGGATGTTAACACCTCCAATATTATGAATGGTGACTGGAGGGCAAAGTGCTACCTTTGGTGGCTTTGCAGACTGCCATGCTTCAAAGTGATTCTCCAAATTCAGTGCCGACTAGGGCACTGGGATGGACTTCTTGTATGTAAGAGTTCTCTGTGTAGTGGTGACAGCCCCTTTAAAATGATTTGTGTTTAGGCAACTCCTTACTACCAAAAAAGTTCTATTCCTAGTGTCTCAAACCTACAGGCTTTGTAATCATTATCTAGATCTTTCTCTTTGATCTTATATCCAGTTGGGGAGACAGCTGGTTTATCAGTATATGGGTAGTATTCTAATTGACAAAACATAACTAAATCCACACAGAGCTGGTTACCTCTCACCTTTGTGTGATAAGGAGCTTGCTACCCATTCCATTGTGTGTGCACAAGGGGGACACTATCTGCCATATCATTGCTTATGCCAGTCCCTTCTTTGGAAGAACATTACCACGGGTATGCTAGCAGGTACATCAAGATTCAGTCATATTGTCCTCATACTGTCTGTCTTCTCTTTCATTTCTAAAGAACTACAGTGTGAGACTGTGCAGAATGCTACCATATGGCAGTTTTCTGGTTTTATTTAGATTGCACTTGGGGCTGCCCATAAGTGTATCAGCATCCTAGGCAAAGACTGAACTGATGCCCTTCTTACATCAGTGCCTGCTCCTTTCCTCCTGCCAAACTACCTAGTCCCATATCTGTCATAATTTTTTTCCCCTAAAATATGTCCCTATTTCTGTTTAGTTGTCTACAGTTCCTAAATGCTCTTTAGAATCAGTGGGACTGGGTTTGGCAATGTGTCAGAGGAGGTGCCAAAACAAGCAATACAAGGGACTCAGGAGTGCCTTTGAGACCCGGATCACCTGCCACACATGACTGAGCAGAAA
The DNA here is from genome assembly GCF_965152235.1 of Eretmochelys imbricata. NCBI lineage: Eukaryota > Metazoa > Chordata > Testudines > Cheloniidae > Eretmochelys > Eretmochelys imbricata. The sequence continues at coordinate 108,221,226 of NC_135576.1, read as the reverse complement.
CAGGGGCATTTCTTTCAGGGCCAGGAAGGGACTAGCATGCGTAAACTCCACAGCCGGAGAAGAGTGATCCAGGACTGGCCAGTGGGCTAGTGACCACAATGGGTGCAAGACTGTACAGGTGCCATAGTGAGTACAACCTAGAGGGTTGCCTGCTTATCCTATGTCCAAACCTGCCCCAGATCATCATTTAAGACCCATGACACTTATTCCTGAAACAGTCTTAATTTCAAGTGATCAGACTGGGGTACATCATTTCTGCGTATTATCCCTCTGCTAAAGAATAAAAGCTGTGGTTGATATTTTCACTGGAAAGGAAAATGGAGGTAGTGTTACTGTTCGGCTGGTTTTGCAGTAATACTAGCAGCTTGTCCTTTAAAGAGGCCTCTCCTGTCTTGGCATGTTTCTGAGCGAGTATGAATAAAAAACCTAAGAACTGATTTTATTTACACGGTTAAACTTAATCTTATTTTAAAAAGGACAGGCTGTCAGCTTCCACCTGATGAAGAAAACAGGAAATGAAAAAATGTAGACCAATTTGAGGACATGTCTGAACTTCACCGACGGCACCGTCATCCCACTCATCAGGTGGGAAGCTGAAGAGATTAAAGAAAGTTCTTTGTTTTCAAATTCCAGATGGGCAACTGTTGTTTTGAGACATGTTTCAAAATAGTTATATCTGGAAGGAATTTTTTTCTTATAATTTTTAAATGCACATTATTCTCAACCACAAAGTAAGGAAAAGGATTGTATATTCCAGTACACCCTTTAAAATACCTTAGCAGATTCTTTTTTCCATTAACTTTCAAAAATCCTTGGCCGGAACAATAGGAAAAGTTCAAAGTTCACCTCATAATCATAAGCAGACGTCTGTTTCTCCCTCTTCCCCCCTCCCCCCTCCCCATCTTACTTTTCTCCTTCTTCCCTTTTTTCTAGAGGCCAGATTTAAATATCCTCTTTTTCTATCTTCCTCAGGATGAACTCTAATTTCATAATATGATGGTTTTATCCAGAGTTAACAACTTTGGTTTGGCTTAGAACTATATAATCTTAGAAAATATAAAGTAATGGTTTAAAAGCTCAGACTGTGAAAGAAAGGAATACTGCAGCTTAGTAAAAGCATATGTTGCTTGTGGGGACCTCACAACCGCATTCATATCCAGCTCTTGCCAAATCACGTTACAGTGCTAGAGCTCCTTATTTGAATTTCCCCAGCGAGGCTCATATGGCATGCTCTGTACGCTTGCTATATGGTATTAAGGAGGTTCATGGGGTTCTATCTGCCAGAGAACATTTTTTCCTCTTTTTTTCATAAACTGAATGAATGTCTCATCCTGTGCTTCACAAACTGAGGTCTGCTTATTACCCTTTTTGTCTTTTGATAGCATATTTTCTGATACAGCTTTCAAAAGTACAAAACATGCTAAAATTTGATCACATGTACATCTGACTCTCACTCAAAATGGCTTTGCTTTAGAAGCCAATGACTTTGTTTTTCAGAGAGGCACTGCAGTGTGTGTGCAGGAGAGGTAATATTCTGACTACAATGGAGTTTGAAATCTGAGCACAGCAGTGTTGAGAGATTGGAGCTGTGCAAAATGACCAATGTTTGATTCACATGCATTTGCAAGTTAGGTCTTTTGCAAATGTTTTTTGTTTTATGTACCAGCCACTAGCCAAACTGAGAATTTTCACAAGAAAAAATTGTTTTTCTATCTTTGTTGTGAAAACAGATTTTTCCAGTGAAATGAAGGGTTTTTGTATATGGCTTTTTGATGTGATTTGAAAAAAAAAAAAAAAAATTAGCCAGCACAGAAATGTTTTCATTGTTAGGGAACTCACAAAAATAACCTGTGGAATTTTATTTTTACTGATTTTGACAGATGAGATTTTTTTTTTGCATATTTTTCAAGAGAGGACATTTAAGAAATAAATCTTCTACCTAAATCCAATAAGCCTAATTCTGATGTAACCTCAATGACACCAGTGGAGTTACTCCATCAAAACACTGTTTGTTTGAGGCATTAACCCTTGGTAATCACTGTTTTGCTGAGTGATACCCCACTGATGTCAGTGGGAATCACATGCAACTAAACTCCTGTACACCAGGTTGCATACCCTTAAAAGACCTCTGCAGTAACTTAGAGTAACAGTTTGATGAACTGTTGGTGTAACAGTTTCATTAACTCAGAATTTCTGTACTTCCATCCTTTCAAGCAATAATTTAATAATTTGGATGCTGTAGATCTATATACACCATCTTAGGCCTCCTTTGGCTGGCAGACTGGAAAGCTGGTAGTGTTTATATACTTTACACACCCATAAGGCCTGATTGCCCCTTTCTACAGAGAAACCTGATCTGCAGAATTGATCTTGCAAGGATGGCTTTCCTTCTGCACTACTCTGTTGGCTCCCTTATTAATTTGATGTATACAGAAACACGTGAATAAGTATGAATACTCATGCACATTGCATATAAATTTAAAATTCCTGTTGTGTAAGTAGATATGCAGGCAATGCTGAAATTCGCTTTCTGTGAATATTAGTGCCAGTAAAACTCAGTCACATGAGTGCACCTGGATAACACACACAAAAGGGGCATGAGTATAGCTGAAGTGAATTTCTTTGTACATATGATCTGATAATATTCGCAGAAAATGTTTTGCAGAATGAACACAGCTGTAGCAGTTACTAAATGTAAACATTTACAGTAGAGCCCTGAGGTCACCTTGCCACAATGTTTCATTGTAGGAATAGGGAAACATCTCACCTTATCGTATTAAAGTCAATATCACAACAAAGCAAATGTTTGCCTCTTTTGGGTCAACAACTATATATGCATTCATGTATTAAGGTTTCCTAAGGGTGGAGTTTGTTATAAAGGTGACCCAAAACTTTCCAAAAAATTGTTTAAATGAACAAACTATTAAAGATCCCAGATCAGCAGATTGTATGCTTACAGAATCTAAAATGATGTGATGCACCCTGTATTGAAAACCAGTCTGTTTTACTCACCTTTTATATAGTTAGCACTTACAGTAGGTGTGCTTAAAAAGTTCATTCTGCTTCTGGAGATCTCACTGCTTCTAGCAGTATTCTCCATTTTAGGTACAGCAAATGGTTCTGAAAGTTGGAATGTCTTTAAAACTAGAAAGAAATGTTTAAGGTCAGTATATGTTGCTTATTTTGTCCATAAGCACTTTACAAAGGACAGAGATCATCCGTTTTACAGATAGGGAAATGGAGATGTACAGAGTTCAAGGCCAACATTTTCAAGAGTGATTAGAAAATTTGTGAGTGCTCACCTTTGGGATACCTTAAGTGACTTGCCCAAGATCACACATTGAGTCAGTAGAAGAGTACAGTGCCTGTTCCATGGCATCCCAATATCAATTTTTACATGCTAAGACTTAAAATTGTAGTATTTTGTCTTTCTTCTGTCAGAGCTGATAACATCATAAAAGTGTAAAGTGCAGTTAAACTTTGCAAAGATGGCTATGTTGGCTTCCATATCAGTTCCTTGTTGACTTTCAGATCAAATTTGCTCAAATTAAAACAATTTTCCCCCTAACTTTCAACTCTGGAAACTCAACCTAGGATCTGAACGTCAATCAGTGTTTTCTCTAGTTTATTCATGCAGCTCAATAATGCATTCTGCAGTTGAAACTAAATTAAGCATTCTGCAAATGATGAATTAGCTAGAATCCAGCTCACTCTCCCATAGCTGGATTGGCTTGGCAGGACTAACAATAGTAAAAAAAGCAGTAAAAACATACTATGATCAGAACACAAAGCAGTATGAGTCAGAATGCTCACAGAGAGAAGATCTGTTGACTTAAAGATGGCAGTTTCATATAGTCATTTTCTAACCATAACCGCACTTTTAGCCACTACATATTACATGTGGTTTTTAAAGCTTCCCAAATAACACTTGGGCCCATATTAAGAGCGTAATTAATGTCAATGAAGGGTGCAATTTCAGAATTGAAATGTACATCTTGGGTGAAATTCACCCATCAGTGTCCATGCTGTGGGAGACTCCCAACCCAAAAAACTGTCATTTCTGTTTCCTGGGAGACCCCTGGCAGTGGAACTCCACTTCAACTCTGCACTGGGATTTTTTTCTCAATTGAACTGTTTTTCTTTATGCCCAAATTGCACAGCACCAATGATCTGTTGGATTCCTATTTAAAATATTTTAAGCAGACAGAAAAAACGATGACCCAAACAATTGGGTTAGTATGGTGATATAAAACTATTGTTACAAATACAATAACCGTAACAAAAGTTGGTATAATGCATCTTGCTAGGGCTGCTTAATAAATGGCAACGTAGAGTGGGAACATATCACTGTTCTGGAAGGTTTTCTTTTGACTGCAAATGATAGCAGAACTATTTCAAGTGTTCACCTCAATCAGAGTAGATGCATTCTTGGGATGCTCACAACTAGGAGACTTTTTTTTTTCTTGATCAGCACACACAGCTCTTATTAGTGTTGGTGAAAGCAGTCTGTTTAAAATTGTCATAGCCTTATCATATGCTAATGTGAAGCTTCTTGTAATTCATGGTGTATGGGTCAAAAAAAGCACAGCAGGATTTTTAAAGCGAGGAAAGGTTGGATTTCAGATGAGTGCTAAGGTCCAGCTCCTACATTAAGTAGAGGCAAATGGGAGCCATTGATTTTATAAACTAAGAGCTTGTCTATCTGGTGTGGCAATGTGCCCCAGAAGGACATGAATTCTAAAGTGCACCAGCATGTTTGCTCATACTAGGGAGCTTCTAATGTGTGCCCATAAGGCGGCCGGTCAGTGTACAGCATGTTGGTGCAGTTTAGAATTCACAATCCTCTAGGCATACTGCTGCACCATGCAGACAAGCCCTTAAAACCTCCTAAACTTAAAACAGAATGAGTGTAGTTTTGAATAAACACAAAGAATGAGTAGCATCAGAACTGTCGGCGCGTGTATGCCTTCTCAGAATAGTCTGGATTAGTTCACCACATTTAAAAAGTTTTATAACGCTATCGGTATTGACATTATAAAAGTTATCAGTTACAACTGATTTTTTGTGAAGCAGCATTGATATATTATGGGATTAATATTGCATGTCAGTGTTACACTGTAATTATAGTACATTGTGCACAATTGCAAACACTTTATGCACATTGGGGAACAGTTAGTCACGTGGATAATTCCATTAAATTCCATGAAACTACTCATGTGAATAACTGCTGCCCATTCTGGCCTGGACGCAGAAAACTACGTAAGCACAGGCATAACTTTAAACATGTGAGTAGGCCTAATGGCCTTGATATGCTACATTGCCAATTTCCATTACCAAATGGATGTGTGCAGAAGAGCCACAGATTCCCCAATAGGAGGTGTCATCTGAAGAAATATGTTAAGAGTTAAGGTAAAGTCAAAGTACTATATATGCGAAAACAGATAAGCAGCAGACTTCAACTTATTACAGAAAATTGATGGTAAATTAGTCAGCTTTCAGTACCAGTCATTTTCTGCCACCTGAAATCAGCACTTGGAGTCATTTATATTTTGCTACATCAATGGCTGTCTAAGACTAAGAATTAGGGTGCAATTTGCAAAGAGTGGAGAGATGTGGCTGTATTCAGATGAAAAGGGCTGTGAAAGCTTGTTGAAATTTTTTTGCATTTTGTGGCTAGCTACTCCAAAAACTGAAGCACATGGTACTGCAGTGCCCTTCATCTTTCCCAAAAGTGTGTCTTTTCTCTCTTCAATGGGACCTCTTAGCAATATAATTCTTGTAGACTTCCTTGATATCGTCCCATCCAAAAATTAGGCATAACTCAGAAGTTGGGTGGTTAATACAGTTTGGTGCAAAAAACCCCTAAGATTTGCTATTTCACTATGAAAAAGGAGCTTTGGCCTTCATGCATAATAATTGCAAGATCCTTTTCCTTGAATTCCATAAAATAACAAAATAGGAGCTAAGAAAACCAATAATTAACCATGTAGTACTTTTAAGGCCAAGTTCATCTGGCTCCAGTGGAATTACATCCTCTTAAAGAAAATATTTTTTTAAACTGACAATCTTTTAATACCTCTTTAAATTAGTATTATTTCGTAGATACTCAGTGCTGTTACAGATATTAATATACTGGAAGTTAGGTTTTCAACACCATTTGTATATTTTCTATTACTTAAATTAAGTTTCAAGGAAAAAATAAGCTGAGGATTAAATATTAATGTCTAATATATTTACAGCGGCACCCTACAGGGCATGAAATATATGTAATCTGTTCTGAAAGTCTGATTATTGGTGTAATGGTTACCATCAAAAACTCATCATTTACCAGCAGTTACCAGAAGTTATCACACTGTAATATCTTGCGTATTGCAATATTCCCATATCTTTAAAAAAAAAAGAATTATTGTGGTATCTTGGAGGTCACTGTTGACTTCTAAATGTTTCTCACTGTAGGTTATTATAGGCCAAGCATTTCAAAAATGAGGATCTAAAGTTAAATGCTTAAGGGTGGGATTTTCCAAAGCATTTAAGTGCTATAGAGGCACAAATCCCACTGACTTTCAGTGGAACTTGTACTCCTAAATCAGTTAGGTTATTTTGAAAACCTCATCCTAACACTAAAACATAGAAACCTAAATAAAAGTGACCAGATTTTTCAAAAAGTGCTAAACATTAACTTCATTGGCAGTTGTGGGCACTCAGTACTTCTGAAAATCAGATCATTTTATTTAAGTGTCTAAATGTTGGGCATATCACTTAATGAGTTATACATGAGGACATTTTGCAGCATTCTTAAGGCGGAACACTATGAAATGAATAGCCATTTTGCCCGAGGAAGGGCTTCAGGCTCTGTCCCATTGACACCAGCGTGATTTTCAGCTGAGTTAGAAGTGCTGAATATGCTAAAAGATTGCATGGGTGTAACCAACAGCAGATTTTTGGCTCTTGTACAGTAATTTACAGTTTGTTTTACAATATAGGTAACACTATCAAAACTTGTTAATCTTTTTTAAGTTCAATTTTAAAATCTTTTTGATAAGGAAGACTATTGGCACTCTCTTGTCTAAATACCAAAGAATTCTCTCTGGTTTGCAGATCATATCAAACAGTAAATGAAGAACATGCTGGTAGATTGTAGAATAATTCTCAATGTATAGGAAACATTTTGTGCAGTTAGCAAATGTCCAGATTAGATTGCAGAAGCTAGGAATGTGCAGCTGGAAAAATTTACTGGTCTCTAAGCTGCATATTTATAATTTGTGAATTTGTGAAGCTTTGCAAAGCAGTGCAATGGTTGTTACATGCTAGCAGCTGATATCATCTGCTAGCTTTGCAGATGTTCCTCTCCATTTTCTCCTGTGAATCACAGATGTTCTGTCCCCATGAGTCACACCTGCAGGACTTAAAACAGGTTTTTTTAAAAGAAAAACTAGGGTGACAGATGTGTTCAAGTTTGAACGTGCATGAGGATGGGGCAGAAAATCCATCCCTTTATTTGTTCAGATTCCACAAAATTATTCTTGTGCTGCTAAAATGACCCAAAATATCACCAGTTTAGCAATCTTTGTATTTTGGTAATCCTTTAAGGAGTATCACCTTGTGTGTGTATGACACACATAGCTGATATATGTATTGTGTGTGTGTGTACATGTATTGTATGTAATCCATATAGTCACAGTATATGGGGTACAGGGTAGAGAGTGGAGTTGCCCCCAATGTGAGGGTTCTAATAATGTTGTTGTTTGAGAGTGTTGCCTCTACATTTTCCACTTATGGAATTGGCATTCCCTGGCATCAAACCATGAAATCTCTTAAAAAGCAACATCTGGGGATACTTGTCCATCCCTTAACCTCTCCTTGTAGAGGCATCTGAGGGTATAAAATGGGGAGTGATCCAACAGCCATTTCCTTCCTCCGAGCCACCAAAGATGCACTAAGCTCTCCGCTTTCTTCTAGCTACTGAAGGTGCAGCAAGCTCGGATTGTCCTCAATGCTTTCCTCATTGGCTTTTCTTTCTCTCTGCCCTCTCAGGGATATTTTTGGGTTTAGTCAGTCAGCTCTTCCTTATTTAAAGACGAAAGAAGAAAGGTGCCCACTCCTCACTGGGGAAGTGGCTGGACTACTGAGGAGCTAAACCTCCCCCGGAAGGAGAGAACACAGAAAGTGACATGGCCACAGGACTGAGCCTCGAAGAGGACACTGAGGGTCCTGATGCTGTGAGGGGGCTGCTGGTAGATTGCAGAGAAGGAGTGACAGTGTGCAGACTGTGGACAGGGGCGTCGACCTCAAGCTAATCCCCAGAGCTACCTGGAGGAGGCGCCAGTCCGGTGGTGAGTGACACACTCTGTGACTATGTAGAATTTGTTGGTTGGTGTTTCATGAGATACTGATGTTTAAAATCAAGACAATGGTATACAGAAAAGCTATTTTTGATCTTTTACAAGTTTTAAAAATTGATTCACTTATTCTGGAACCCCTAGGCTTTAAATATGGAAGCTTGGTTTTACAGGCACAGGAATATGAAAAATAAAATACCATTCAAATATACAAAAGAATTTTATATGAATACTTTTCTCTAAATTAGTACTTAAAAAAAACATGCGATGGAGCATAATGATATAAAGTAAAGTTAGCCATGCATTTGGGATGGCCCTCATAACTTGATAGGACATGGATAATAGCTATACCACATGAATGCCAACAGAGGTCCCAAGCCTGGTAGAACATATGTTGGTCTGTGATGATATAAGGATTCTGGTCCTGATTCTGAAACTGATTCTGTGCAGAGCCCCACTGAAATCAGGGCAGGGGTCTCCCCACATGCAGGATTAAAGACAAAATCCTTGTCTGACTCCCCACTCCACACACCCTCATCTACTCTATAAAGCTTAATATTGCAAAACAGCTTCACTTACAACTGTCTGTTTTCACATGTTTGTAACTTTCTGGAACATTTGTCTTTTCAACTGAAACTGTCCAGGTTTTGTGTCTGCTCTAAACTGTAATAAAAAAAAAAGGGGGCAGCATCTCTTCAGCCATTCTGGAGTGTGGGAAGGGTTAAAATATATTCTTGCTTTCATGTGAAGATATTCTAACCACACTAGTCAGGGCTATAGCAAAATAGCTTGAAGCGTGAAGCCTGGCATAGACCATAGTCTCCATTGATGAAGTGCTTTTGCATGTTTAAAATGAAATGGTTTAACACGTAAGAAAAATGTAATAGGCGAAACTTGCATACAGACCCTGTCCATTAGAACATTTCCTTAGGACTACAGTTGTGCCCTGCAGGGCAAGTCCTGCCTCTAGAGATCTGGGGTTCCCCACATAATGGCACTAGGGCAAGATTGTGGAGAGTGACGCACACCCCCTGCATGATGTGCTCAGCTGTGAGTGTGGCACATCCATGCATAGAGGCAAGTGGGACTTAGATATGTGAGTGGTGGGTTCAGGTGCAGAGAAGATCCACTGCTAAAAGTATCTTCCCATTCGTTTCTCTGCATAGCAGGTCGGGACAGTGAAGGTTGCTGAAGTAATGGCTGTGGAGCAGATTCCTATTCTCCAGTGGGAAAGAATGCCTTCACCCACCTCTAGTGTAGCAAAGCAGTGCACAGCTTGGTTCTCAGGCTATGTGCTGCTCCCCAGGATTTGAGTCTTAAAAATACTGCTACTCTGCATATGCACGGGAAACTAGTTAATGGCCTCTTCCACCTGCTTTATACGATAAAGGGCTGCAGGATTGGATCCTACTTGTGCAGTTACTGATTCAAAGGATGGTCTGGTTCCGTCAGTAAAGCTTGATACAAGTGCTCAAAAGTCAGGAAATTTGCCAAATTTGGGTTGGTCTGGCAACATTAGTGCAGCCACGCTGTATGTATGTCATATTTTTTATTCCTTTTCCAATTATTGAATGTAAAGAACACACACAACTTTATTAACATATACAATAGCATAGAATGCGCAAGATAAATTTAATCTCACTCAAGCAGCATTTACTTTTGGAATTTTTTCCCTGTAGTTTAATGATAGGAGTATCATCATTTTATCATCTTTCTATGCATATATAGAAATGGTTGTAACATTTTATGTCATTTTATTGGGATCACATTTGCTGATGCAAAAAGTTGTTACCATGATATGGAAGTAAATTAAGCAACAAGAAGTGAATTTTGAACCATATTTCCTGATGTGCTATTCAGCACAGAGCTGAAAGCCAAACACCATTGCAGCATTTAGGCATGAATTATTACACAATAGTTCTAGACCTGGAGTGTTTTGATGCAAAAATGTTTAAAGAAATACAAATAAAGGATGATTAAAAATGCTTTTTGGATACATCATTTCACCATAAAAAGCATTTGTTAGTTGAATATCCTTCAGTATTAAAGGAAAAGTGTGTGTTTTTCCCTACTTTTACACATACTTATTAATCTTAATCTAATTTGAAAATGTGTACAGATTTCAGAAGTTTAAATCAGAAGTGTAGTCCATGCAGAACCAGGCTCAGTGGCTGCTGTCATATGGAAGATCTGCAGGCATGGAGGCTACTTCTTCTCTAGAGAAAAGAGGATCCATTTTATTTTGTCCTTGGAATTCCAAAATCCCAACACTGCAGTCTAAAAACACATGGGTCTCTACTTAAGCTAAGGGGAAACCTCTGTTACATGGGTAAAGGGTGGAAGAAGCCTATGTTCTCTTTTTGAGATACAACCAGCCATTAGAGAGCAAATTGCTAAGGTAAGTCTGTAACTGTTACAATTAAATGCAATAGCCATGAATAACTTGTGTTTAGTTGCAACTTGGTTTCAAATCTAGTTTACACACGCATTTTAAGCAAATGTAAGTATATGGAAAGTTTGAAGGTATAGTTGCAAGCCCTCATCCCCCCCCCCCTTTTTTTTTTCTAGAGAGACCACAATTTCAAATTAGGGTAATAACCAGAACCCAAAAAGAGTTTGACTAAATGTCTTCAAACTTTGCAGAAAAATTATGCTTTGCTCTCAGAGTACACCTAGTAGCTTCCATGCCAAGGCAATTTTATTTGCTGCACTTATAAAGGAGCTAACGGTAGGGTTTCTAATAGAAGGTGATTACAAACTTAATAAAAAGAAAAGGAGTACTTGTGGCACCTTAGCGACTAACCAATTTATTTGAGCATAAGCTTTCATGAGCTACAACTCACTTCATCACGAAAGCTTATGCTCAAATAAATTGGTTAGTCTCTAAGGTGCCACAAGTACTCCTTTTCTTTTTGTGAATACAGACTAACACGGCTGTTACTCTGAAACCTACAAACTTAATGTAAAGCAACTTTTATTTCTGCTATCAGTTCCTCTACTTTTCCTTTAACGTCCACCCACAGCCTCCATGAGCAGCTCAGCAAGTTTGAGAGACATCAGAGTTTGAAAGTTTGCTGGGAGAATTCCAAAATTCATAAAGTCAAACCATGCTTCCCTCAATATGACTAACATATGGTCTTAACAAATTTCACCAACACTGGATGAAGGGAACTGCACCAGAAAATGTTTCTATTATTCTTTCACTCATTCTGTTGGCCTTCAGTACAGCACCAATTGTTGCTAGGATTTTGTCCTGTGTTGAATTGCTAGTATAATACTTATTATTTCTACAAAATGAGACATTTTTGTAGATTTATTACTTAACTACAAGATTTGTGGTATTGTCTTCCAGAAACCGGTATTGCACATCTTTGTAGTGATTGTAAAAAATACAGTCAGGGTTGCTTTATGTGAAAAAGATATAATAAACTATTGGCTTTAATTCTCTTTAAAAACATTTTCCAGTCATAAAATTCTGTATCAACATCCACTGCAAAGCACTAAAATTCTGTTTAAACCTAAACTCTGCCCAATTCCAAGAGCTTTACAAACACTGTACTTCAATCCATTTTTGTTCATGTAGTTACAGTGCTTATAGAAAAGAGTCATAAATGGTGTTGTACAATTGCTAGATTAAGTTGTTTAAATACTATGGGATATATTCTCTTCCACTGTCTTGAATAACCAGAGTTATACACATCTGACTATACATAGTATTTCATAAAAGCACTTTTGTTCATTAACTTAAGTCCTAGCAGGCAGCCTCTGGTTTTAAAAGCCATCTGGTGACTGATAAGAAATGTAAATTCTTATCTCCTCTCCTAAGGCCAATGGATCACAGCCAAATGGAGGATGAAAGCTCCAAAAATGCCACCATCTTGGTTGTAATCTGTTGTTCGTGGGGTCACTGGATCTGAGATTAATAAAGCATAGAGAATGTGGTGGTGTGGGGAGAATGTGTAATTATTTTCTCTATGCAACTTTTTGCTCTGCTTTTAGTTAGCAAAACCTAATATAATGGCAGTTGTGAACCCTTCTGTTTGCACTATTTGCTGCATTGATTAAGACTAATTATACCTGCAGTCTGAACCTGGGAGAGTGCAAGCAGCACTTTGAAATTAGACTACAGATTTCCCACTTTTTATGAAAAATACTCTGGTGCTTCCTCTTTCTTGTATCAGAATCTTATTTGTCTTACAGATTTTTTGGTGCCCTTTATTTGTATGAAACAGAAGGGCAAATATAAGGTTCTTCTGTCAAGTGCAGTGGCAATGCATCCCGCAACAGCTGTTACAGAAGTTTCTGGTTTATTCTGTATTTCTTCTACTATAACACGGCTATTGTGCAAGGGCAGAAATGTATGTCCATTGATCATAAAACACTTCAGAATAAATATATGCAATATGAGCACTTTGGAAGATGTTCAGTCAAACCTTAAACAAAGTACCCGTAAAACAAAATTTGCCCTCTGAAACAGAATATGCCATTTGTGTTTAACTATGATGACTAATTGGTTTAGAATAGCAATAAGAAAAATAAAGTGAAAAAATGAACTCAGCTGACTTAGTGGGTACTTATTTACAAGATACATCCTGCCCCACTGTGTCCTCTGGTCTCCAGTCCAATGTCAGCTGTAGTGACTTCTAATTGTAAAGATTTTTGAACTCTGTATCCCAGAATGTTTCAGATTTTGAAGACACTGTAACCGCACACAGTCACCACACATTTGAAAGTGCCACATCCCACTCTTCTGTCAGTTCTTTGATTCAGTTTCCTCTGTGAGGAGGGACAGTAACACTCACATTTAAATTCAATTTCTACATTATCATAGTTACTATGTTATCGTGGGGAAAAAAACCAACAAAAATTCCTTCTTAGACATTACCTGTCAATTTATATTCCCTTTCTACTTTCTGAACCATTTAATAACAACTGGTTAATATAGGTTTGAGCCAAAGTCAATTGAAGTCAGTGGAAAGACTTTCATTGTCTACAGTGGCTTTGGATGAGGTTTCTGTTCTTTATTTTTCAATTTACATCAACCACGTATGTCACAGTTCCTCATTCTTTTCTTAACAATTACTATTCCCCATTTCCTTTCTCCCCTCTAATTTCATACCAACACCCTTTGATTTAGGCATAAAATTCTTGAGTTTTATGTTGTGGGTTTCCTAACTCTGTGCTGTATTTCATCTAGTTCTTTTGCTATGTCTGGTCTAATCAAGTTGAATTGGATTTGTAAGTGACATTTAAGAAATAACTGCTGGAGTTTTTCAGTATTTTGTCCTGCAGTATTGACTTATGCAATCAAAGTTTGCACTACAATATTACAGGATTCTAGCCTCATGTATTTCTAATTCCTGTCAAGTATCTGCACAAAGTATCCTGCTGGCACAGCTGCCTGTGATAAACAGCTGACCTAGTGTGTGTTTCACTCAATTTAGGAAATTTCAATTTAGGAAAATCTGAAATTCCTCAAAAACAAACTCTGAGCAGCAGACAGAAGTGTTTATCATATATATCACTTCTGCCCACTTGTAATAAACATCATCCACTGTTAAATACATTTTCTTATTCTTCTCTGCAAAATCAATGTGTAGTCTTTGCCAAGCCTTAGCATCTCCCACATCTATGGATGATGTGAACCAATTTATGGCTTGCTTTGGTGATTATTACAGAGTTCACATTGACTTTGTCTGAGTCTGGCCACCAAAAAACTTGTATCTGCACATTTCATTTTTCACTGTGCCTTAGTGATATTGGTGTAATTCTCTCAGCATCCTACATATCAATTCCTTGGTATTTCTGTCCTTGTAGGCCACAGTAACTAATCATTCTACACTGACAATTCCATTTTTCTGGAGGGATAGGGATGATATTTTTTATCTGCTTTGGGCCTGATTTCCAGAGTCCGTGAGCTCCCACAGTAACCATGGACTCCTAATGAAGTTTTGGGAGCTCTGAAAATCAGACTCCATATGATTTGGCCAAGCAGAGTATATTGTATTACTTTAGCTAATACAGATTCTTTCTTAGGTTTGATGGCTCATTTTTGCAGTAATGGGAATATCTGCTAAGAAAGATTCTCTCTGCTAATTCTATGTCCTCTGAGTCTCTTCTTTTAGAAGCCATCACTTCGGTGCATCTGTTTTAGTACATTAAAACCTTTGTTTCCCATCCTTGGAGTGAGTGACTTTTTCATGTCTTTAATAATTTAGCATGGCAAATATACCTTTTAAAATTAACTAACTAATTCTAATTAACTGCAATGATTACTTACATCAGAACAACAACATAAAATAACAAAAATAAATCACTGAGTGTGGCTTTGTTTACCAGCTACATTCAGTCCCCACTAAACCCTTGGGCTCTGTCCCCAACCTAGATCCCGCTGCAATTACTTCTAAATGTTTTGAATTCTGCATCCCAGTACACAGGCAAATGATGGCCCAGTAGTCAGGGCACTAGCCTAGGCCTTAGGAGCTCTGAATTGAATTTTGTGCTCTGCCACAGGTCCTATGATCTTGGGCAAGTCACTTGGCTTTGCTGTGCCTCCATTCCTCCTCTGTAAAATGGAAATAATAACATATACCTCACCTCACGGGGGTGATATGAAGTAAATACATTGAAAATTGTGAGGTGATCAGATACTGCAGTGATGGGGGGGTGGTAGGGGTTGGGAGGACTATATAAGCACCTGTGATGGACAGAATGTAGAAACCCTTAAAGATGAAGTAATGACACACAGTCACCACAGTTCTTAAAGCTCCATACACCACAAAAATTACCTGCATATGGCCAGACTACAGTGATGCAAGTCGAACTACTTCTGCACCAGTTAAAGGGGAGAGGGCATGTAACTCCTCACGTGACCCCGCTCCGCCCCCAGCCTAGACCCTGCGCTCTCCTCCTCCCCTCCTCATGATCCATCCCACATTACGTGGGGGAGGGGCTAGGGAGGAGCTCTGTTCTCCTCTGTTCTGTCTCCACTGTGCTGGAGACTTCTCAACCACAGGGGTCTCCAGAACTGCAGCGGCAAAAGGAACAGAATTTGGGGCTTCCGGGTAGCCCCAGGTTGGCAGCTCCTCCGGCATGGCTGTATTGCCTCCAGCCCTTCCATGCTGCTGCGTCTCCTGAGTCCTATGTGGGGTCTGTACAGGAGCCCCACCAGAGGGCGCGGTTGGGGGCAGTACAGCCGTGCTCGAAGAGCTGCTGGCGTGGGGTTCTGCTCCTTTTGCCGCTACTGTTTCTGGGAGAGCCCTGAATCACAGGGCTGTACTGCCCGCAGCCCGACCCCTAGTCCTGTCCTCCGGCAGGGCTGCTGTACAGACCCCGGACTGGAGACGCAGTCATGCAGCTGCATGGAAGGGCTGGGGGCAGTACAGCAGCCGTGCTGGAGGAGCTGCACGTTCTGTTCCTTTCGCAGTTGTGTCAGGGCTCTCCCAGGAACTGCAGCGGTGAAAGGAGCAGAACATGAGGCCAGGCCAGCAGCTCCTCTGGTGCAGCTGTACTGTCCTCCTGTGGGGCTGTACAGATCTCAGACAGGACTCAGGAGACGCAGTTGCGTGGAAGGGCTGGGGGCAGTGCCGCTGTGCCGGAGGAGCATTTTGTCACTTCTCTGACTCCAGCTATATTAATTTCCAGAGCTCCTGAATTGCACACCACACCCTGTTGTCGTTCAGCCTGGCTTCTGGCCATTTGATTTGGTGCGTAGTACCTTTCACTCCAAAACACACAAATAGAATACAAAATATTGATGACCAGAGCTTTGAAGGCAATGTCCCCATTGAGGGGAGGTTGTTGGGGCAGTCTCCAGTACTGAAGAACATGTCCAAAAGCTCGTCTGCACATGGAACACCTGTTCTAACTGTAAGCAGAGTCAAGATGAGCTCTACACTGACATCTGGTGGCAAGTCATGGTGGGTTATAGAAAAGAACTTCAGAGGCTGATCTCATTTGCATAGGCACACCCACCCCACCTAGGTGGTCACTTTGGCTGCTGTAGGAGCCCCAGTTTCTCTGTTATTGGGGCAGGAATAAACTGTTGTTATCCTGATTATGTGAATCAAGGACAGTGGAACTGTACTTGGCCTTTTGTTATGATGGAGGGACTCACCATCAACTAAGCAGCACTCACTAGGCAAGGGTCATAGGTTCCAAAACCCAGTGAATGGAGAGAGGTTAGGGATAGGTATTAATGCCTGGTGGTATGGACCTTATGGTGAGGACCTTACATGCTAGTTGCACTTTCTCCACTGTGGAATATCAGAGCTAATCCTAATTCCATTAGGAATCTAGTTACAGGCTGCTGAGCTGAATTCACTTTGGGCCCATGGTGTACCAGCACTGAGGCTCCCCTAGTACAAGCTGAAATCACAAAAGAGCTAAACTTACTAAGAGCTGAAATCACTGAGTGTTGTGTTAAGTAGTGGGGGAGCCTGAAGATATTTTGCGGAGCAGTTTGTGGGACGGCTGGCAGAGCAGAGTGGCTCTTGGAGCAGAGCAGTTTGTAGGACAGCTGGAGCGGCTCTTGGAGCAGAGCAGTTTGCGGGACAGCTGGAGCGGCTCATGGGGGCGGCTGGCAGAGCGGAGTGATTCATGGGATAGCTGGTGGAGCGGAGTGGAGCCCCATGGAGAGGTGGGGCAATCGGCTTTGGACCACATAAGGTGCCCCTTAACCCCCCCACCCCCATCTCCACCCAGGTTGGGAGGTAAAACTGCAGATAAACTTTCAAACTCTGGGGCTGCACTGACCAGGGACAGAGACTTTTGGGGTGTTGGACTTTTGGGACTTTGGGTGATTTTGGGTTGCTGGACTCAAGAACCAAAGGGAAAGGACACGCCCGAATTTGCTTGGGGTGGGTTTTTGCTCATGGGTTGTGTTACGAATCCTGTCGGTGGTGTTTCCCCAACATACTGCCACATTGTTTCTCTCTGTTATTAAAAGGCTTTGCTACACTCAGACTCTGTGCTTGCGAGAGGGGAAGTATCGCCTCTTTGAGGCGCCCAGCGGGGGTGGTATATACTTGTCCCAGGTCACTGGGTGGGGGCTCGAGCCGGTTTTGCATTGTGTTATTGAAATGGAACCCCTAGATACTGAACCCGACCCTTGTTGCTGCCAACTCTGATGGGCAGAAGGGTTACATAACTATACTGGTATAGTTAAAGTGGTACAAACTCCCCCAAATCTGCCCCACTGTTAAGGGGCATGTGCTCTAGGGGTACAAAGCATCTTTATATCAGTATACCTGTGTCCACACTAGGGAATTTACCATTATAACTATTTGGGGGAAAAATTACATTCTGAAGTGAAATACTTACATCAGTACAAATACTGTGTGGACCAGGTCTAAGAGATTCAGTACTAATGTTTTTCTTCACGGTGATCTCAAGAGTGTGTGTAATTTTTATAGGGAAAGGGAATTTTTCCTAAAGCTAATTTTTCAAGGATGACAACTGTGGAGATGAGGTTGGTTTTTTTAGAGAGCTACTCCTTAATATGCTCACCAAATGGCTCTGTGTAAAGATGAGGGTCTTAGACTACTCTTCTTAATGACATCAAAGCCCTAAAAATAAAATAAAGTAAATAGGCATCCGGCCTATGCACCACTCAGATCATACTTAAGCTCTATTTTGAGAGCTTAACTCTGACTTAAGTGGAGCACAGACGTTGTGCTGTCCTCCTTCCCTGGGATGAATTTCACCCCCAGATGAATAGGCTAGCTTCCCAATAATCTTTAGAGGGCATTGCTCAACAACACAAGCTTCTTGGAGCTGAATCTGCAAACAATGGCATTTTAGGGAAGCCACACACAAAAAAAAAAGATACCACAAACAGTATGGCAGGTTTGAGGAGACATTTGTTTGATTGACTGAGTGGCTCTCATTAGAATGAAACCCCTCACCAGATGGGTTTGGGTTTTGCCGATGGGGTCAGGATCCCTTCAATACTTGAGATGAATAGAGAAGCGTAATTTGTGCTGGATATTGTGGCTAAAATGCAAACATTTTTTAGTTACATTTGCAGGAATTTGAGGCCCACCGCAATCCCGGGGCACAACAATGAGAAAACTCTTTCCAGATGCACTACTGTATGCAGCAACCCAACTGAGCAGAACTTGGACAGTCCTGTCACTCTAATTCTCAACCTTATGTTGGTGCTGGATGGCTGCCATTGGAAACAGTAGTGCAACTTTATCACTCGATGCCAAGAAAATGCTTCCCTGTGCCATATGGGGACAATATACAGTATCAGCTGGGGAAGCCCCCTTTTTGAGGAGAGAACTGCTTGATACAGCACTGAGACAGGTGGGGAACAAGAACTATGACAGGACTAACACTGAAAGAGAGAGCACAAAAGGGAGATTTAACAAATATATTTCTGAACACAATGTAGGAAAAAACTACATGCCAACAAATATGAGTATTTTGAAATGTTTTGGTACAAAGACTTTAATCAGCTGATCCCAGCTTGTATCAGAACTTCCATCTCCTTATACAGGAATGAATTGTAGGAAAAGAGCAGAAAAGCCTCAGTAACAGATTCATAGAAGGTAGAGATAGAAAATGCCCTAATAGATCATCCAGGCCATCTCTGCCCGACTGCATGATTGTTCCCTATTTTGCATTGTCTAGGCTTTTGTTTTACTCTATTTTGAAATGTCCAAAAGCAGGCAGTTTCCACCATGTTTCTAGGATTCCTCTAAAATGAATTTTTTCTCCCCTCGTAGCATTTAAAAAGTGAATTGGGGAAGAAGGTGGACTTGAGGTGAGGCCTGTGTAACTCCCAGCCCACTCTCCCCAATCATCTCTGCTTTTACTGAAGCAAGGAAGTGGAAGAGGGGCTATGTGGGAATCCTACTGCTCTTCAGTGTAGCTGGCAGGAACTCTGTCAGGGACAAAGAGGTGGTTTGATGACAGCTGATGTTGCTGGCTGTATCTCTCAGGAGTGCCTATGAGCTGCTCATGGATGGCCTGGCCCTGCCTCCCTTCCCACTTCAATAATAGTAGGGCTGATTGTGGGAGTGGGGAAGAGGAAACTACAACAGAACCCTGCCATTGATATTTAATAGGGGTTGATGCACTTGTCTGTATATGTTGGGAGGGTCAAAGGGTGCAGGAGGGATTATTTTAAATAACTATAATAATGTAAAACAAAATTACTCTTCTTGGTGGTAACAAAGTGATGGACTCTAAGAGACTAGGCTTTTCTGCTGACTCACCCTAGATTTAGATGCTAAAATTCAGTCAGGATAACTACTGCTGTGCCATGCTGGGGGGCAGGCCCATTTAGCTCCAACCAGAATATAAAGTGAGCAGGAGGGAACTAGGACAGATGAGATCAGGCATGGCAGGTCATTAGGGTTTAGGGGATTAAGCCTCATTGATAATACATCATAGAATCATAGGTCTGGAAGGGACCTTGAGAGGTCATTTAGTCCAGTCCCCTGCACTCATGGCAGGGCTAAGTATTATTTACACCATTCCTGACAGGTGTTTGTCTAACCTGCTCTTAAAAATCTCACCACTTGCAGCTGGTGTCACTTGTTATGCTCCTGGTGGGCCTGGAACCACTCTAGCCCTGCAGTTACACCTGTTCACCACTATGGGGTGAGCACAGGGAGGAGGCACTGTGCTGGGAAATAGAGGCGTCTGTGGGGCTAGTCTTTCAGGGTGTATGTACTCTGCAGCTGAGAGCGAGCCTCCCAGCCCAGGTAGACAGACTCCTGCTAGTGGGCTTGAGCTAGCATGCTACAACTAGCAGTGGGGACATTGTGGCTTGGGCTCTCAAGCCTATGGTTAAGGAGGTCTTGAGAGCCCAGGCTGCAGCCCAAACTGCAACATCCACTCTGCTATTTTTAGCAAACCAGCTTGAGCCTCGCGAGCATGAGTCTGTCCTCCCGGGCTGGGTGGCCCACTCTCAGCGTAGACATGCCTTCAGCAGCAGACTGTAGCAGCATTGACAACGTCAACAATTCAAAAATCCTGGGATTGGCGTAAAACCATAATAAATTGCGCTCTGGTTTTTGAGCATTTGGAGGAAGTTGCTCCTCCTCGAAGTGTACATAAGGATTTCTCCGAAATGCACATGCAACAATAGAGGACCCCTTGCTGGGTGCTCTGAGGCAGACTCCACTTATTTTCTCTTAATCTTTGGGGTGGGGTTGCTATTCTAGCCTTCTCCATCCTCTCCCATTATCACTGTCCCTTTCCTGTCTCCCTGTCTGCATCATCCAGTCTCCTCCACACTCACATTGTCCCTCCTTGCTCCCCAATAGTCTCTTGTCCCAACTTGCCCTCTACATTTCTGTTCTGCCACATTTTCCATCCCTTTTCCTTTAGAGTATCTAACTTCTCACATTTTCGCTCTGTCACCTGCTATTCCCATGACTGCAACATTCCCTTCCTATCTGCACTCCTGCACCCCCAATCACTCTCCCCCTACCCTCTCACTGCCCCACCCCCAATCTTTTCACATCTCCCTCCCAATGGCCACCTTCCCTGTCTCCTCATAGTTTCCTTTCAAGTCTCTAACCATAGGGTGGCAACCATCTTACTGGAGGGCAGTCCAGACCGGCTTCAATGCCACTAAAAGCAGAGGAAACAGGTGACCACCTTTATTAAGGATAATTTCACTACCATTTGCAAAGCTGGCAGAGAATGGTGGCCATCTTGGCAGTTTGGCTTCACCCTCGTTGAAAAAAATGGGCAATTGTAGACATTTTGAAAAAGGGAAAATGAGAACTTGAAGTCAGGAATTTTAACATTATGTGAAACCTAAAATAACACCAAATATTGCAATACTGATGATATGGTCACTGCAGCCTGCAACCACTGGAGTCCTTGCAACACAATAGACTGTAGACAGCAGAGAGAGGAGGCACAAAGCAGAGAATGCAGGTTTCTTTGGGGAAGGGGAGAGGGGTTTCCACCTGTGGTGGTGTGTATCAGAAGGAGGGGGAAGAATTCTGAACCTGTGAATTGGTTTTCTGAGCTTGGAGGTAGGCCTGTGTGTGTGTGTGTGTATTCTGAGCTTGGGGGTGTCAGATGGGAGAGGAGATAGTGCTGAACTGTGGAAGGTTTAGGTAGGAAAGAGGAGGTCTTAGCCTGGGATATAGGGTTGTCTGTGGGTTTTTGAACTGGTGAGGATTATGCTGGAGTTTGCTGAGGAATTTCTGAGTTAGCACAGTTGAATGAGGTATGGATGAACTGGTGCTGTGCGGTGGGGGAGACACAGTAGTGTGGGCAGGAGGGTAAGACCTAGATTGGAGAGAGAGAGGTTGGAAGTAGGAGTCAACAGCAAAGAGCTCACAGAGGGATAAATTATATCTTTTTATCACACTGACCATTACAGTAGAATGTCCCAGTTTTTCATTCGGAATGGGGGAAGGGCTGGGAGATGGAAGAGACCTTTTTATTTTCCACTTCCCTACTAATCTTTATCTCCCATAAAAACACGTCCCTGCCACTCCTGATCATAGTCCCTGTCTTTCACTTTTGAAAATGTGGTCAGTGGGAGACACAGTCCCCACCACTTATTTTGGCCACCTGTGGCCATTGGATGAGTTCCCAGAGGGAAATTGTGACAGATTTTCGTTACCAATCTGCTTGGGGCCACAGTTGATCAGGCTGGAGCCACAGGAACTTTTTGGGGAGGAGATGACAAAGTACACCAAGTGTCTACATTTTACATCTTTCTAAATAAAATAATAAAATAACATCAGAGAGTGTTGGGAATGCTCCCACGTCACTCAGGGGAAGAAAGAAAGCGTTAATGTCCCAAGCCCCAACCCACTTTCATACTAACACATGCACGACCCAGACTGGCCAAGTCTGGGTGCAACATCAGAAGAAAAGTGGCGGGGGGAAGGTGGATGGGTGTGCTGTCCTGGGCCCAGGCCATCCAAGGATCTGCTGTGCTCTCCAAAGTGCTCCAGTTCTCAGGATGGTTTTAAGTCCTGGGCTCCTTTGGGGGTGTTCCATTCCGTGCTCTCTGTTTCTGGTTATCTTTGTGCTAGTCCAAACTGGCTTTCTGTAGTCTTTTTCCCTTTCCCAAAACACCCCGGCTTCAGGGACGCCTGGCTCGGCTCCCCCTCTTGTTGTCTCTTCTGTGTTTTCAGACTCTGCAGCCCTGGGCTTTGTTTTCTTCTTTGCTGGCCCTGCTGTCTTGAGGTGCATGTCTGTGCAGTTGGATTTTCTTTCTCATGGCTGCTCGGGCAACTTTCAAGCCCCCATCTTTCTCGGCTCGCAGCCAAACGTCGGCTGTGAGCTGCGACCTTGGGCTGGCTAGGGCCAGCGTCTTATCTTCGGATTGAGCTAGCTGAAGTATTGAATTAACTCGTTCTCTGCTCTTTTCTTCTCCCCCCACCTTCTCTGCCTCCCGTACCCTGTAAAGGAAACTTCCACTCCCCACTCGCACACCTTTGACCCTCCCCAAAATGCTTTGCGACGCTTGCAACAGCGTTACCAATATACAGTGCTGATCTGCCTTCCCAGGGGATGCCCTGGGGGTGGAGGAGAGGCATTGGGGTGTGACAAAATCTTAGGAACAGTCAAGCTTGAGAAGGAAACTTAAGAGTTAGGCAGAGGTTTGTGTTGTGTTCTTATTTCTGAGTTACCAATAAAGCCACACTCCAGGAAGGGAGTGAGTTTGAACATGAATTCAGGGCCTTTGTGCTCTCTTGAGGATTGGGTATTGACTTGGCCCTTTTACAGGAACTAAGCCTTTTTATGTGATAGAGAACATGACAGATGGAGGAAGAGCAGTCTTCAGGATAATAATAACTCGAGGATGCTGTCTGGTAATCCAGTAATAACTATAGCCTGGTCTGACAGACAACTCAGCATTCAGCTTTGGAGTTTGTTTAGCCCAGGATACAGTTGTTCGCTTGTAAACATGGATCATGAAATTATCCCATAGATACAATATATCTCTGTATGTGCCTGAATAATCCTTGGGTCTCATCACTCGAAAGCTTATCTCTACTTCAGCCCTGATATATATTATATACCTCTCTTACTAAGCTGTCATCATTTGAAAATGAACTTGCTCTTGCCATGCTCATGCCCTTTTCATGTTCACTTTCAATCAGTATTCATGCAAGTGGGTTTTAGTGGTATGACTACAAAGCAAGGATCAGTCACATGCACAAGTATTTGCAGAAATTAAAATTTGGAGTTCACATAAGTGAAATTTCATGTTGGCAGTGCATGCTATATGATTTATCTTACTAAACAGCGCAAATCATATAGCAAAAAATCAAATACTCACAGAGACCTGTTTGCAATCAATTTTTAAAATTTAAAAAAGAGAATTTTGAATAAAATGAATTTAAGGAAATTGTCGCCTGCTTGCCAGAAAGAGGCCAAATTAAGCAGCTAAAGAGTTTGTTGCAAACTATTTAATCAGTGCTAGTTATTTGTTAGAACTCTAATCTCCTGTGTGCTCACTAAAGATCAACGTATCAAAGGTTGCATACTGATTTTATCCTGGGAAAACCCCATTGAATTCAGTGGGGTTCCTTCAAATTTACCTTGGCCCCAAGTGGCTCAGGGAAATGAAAAGTAGGATCACCATCCTGCTTAAACAATTTATGCCTTTAAATACTAAATTGTCTGTAGAAAAAGACTTAATAGAGCAGATTGCAGTTCAGTTATTTCACTGAGTCTCAATTTTGTGTTTATACTACTGACCATAATAACTCCTCTCTACAGATGTATGCCTACCAACACTGTCCGAGTACTTACATACAAAAGGGAGATTATTCCTAACACAACATCCTGGGACTCTACATGAGCCTGTAAAAATCAGTCTGCTAAAAAGGTGTGTGTGTGGGGGGGGGGGAGTGAGGAATGAAGAAAAATTAAAAGATTTAGTAGAGTGATTGTGAATTATGGGTCTATTTAGACACACAAGCTAGAGGATGAAAACTTTTCTAATTTTTCAGCTAATTTAATCTGAAAGGCCCACATGCTGAGTTACATAGCTAAAGTTAACATCTGCAGTTTGGTTGGTACATGCCGTTGGTGTTGGCATTAGCCCTGTGACCACAATGGCTTCTATTGCTCAGCTATTTTAGTGGCTTGGCATCTTTTTTATTCCCTCAGGCTCTATGGGAGAGCAAGAGGACACCCACACTGGACGCCAGGAGAGTCTCTTAATGAATGACACATTACGAGCCTTGTGAAAGTAATTTGGATTGCTCCATGGTGTAGTTGGCTAAACTCCTATTACCAAAGGCTCAAGTTAAATCCAGCATTAAAGCTATGCAAATTCTTGCCTTTTGGGCAACATACCACAGAAACTAACATTATTCAAAGTAATACTTGTCCTCATGTGCTTTCTAAATGAACACTTTAATATTCTACTGACTTTGGGAACAAGTTATGTACTGTTGCCATTTTATAAGACATGAATTTGCCTCAAATATCTGGAATTTCAAGGGAATGCCCACTATGTATCTGCCATGAAACACACAATGTAGATTCCCACAGGTCCCATATTTATTTATTTGCTCTTGATTTGGTAAGGGCCCTGTCACTTCTTTGAATTTGGCTTTGGGTTTTGTATTTGTAATCAGCTCATCCCTTTGACCAAATAGCAGCGCATAATCAAGTGATTATATCCCCATTCTACAACCTATAGCTTGATCCTTCACAGGCCAGATGAAACAAATGGCATCTGCCACATGAGTATATATTATACTGGAGGTATTAATTACTGCTTCTGTTAAGGTTGTGTAACTTTTTCCATTCTAACCTTCTGTTTTTAGTCACAACTTTCTGAAACATTCACAGTTCAGGCTAAAACAATGAGGAGTCCTTGTGGCACCTTAGAGACTAACAAATTTATTTGGGCATAAGATTTCGTGGGCTAGAACCCACTTCATCAGATGCATGGAGTGGAAAATACAGGAGCAGGTATAAATTCATGAAAAGATGGGAGTTACCTTACCAAGTGTGAGGTCAGTTTAACGAGACAATTAAATTAACAGTAGGAAACCAAGAGAGGAAAAATAACTTTGTAGTGATAATGAAAGTGGCCCATTTCAAACAGTTGACAAGAAGGTGTAGACAGAAGTAATAGTAGAGGGAAATTAGTATGGGGGAAATTAGGTTTAGGTTTTGTAATGACCCAACCACTCCCAGTCTTTATTCAGGCCCAATGTGATGGTGTCCAGTTGCAAATTAATTCCAATTCTGCAGTTTCACGCTGGAGTCTGTTTTTGAAGTTTTTGTTGTTGAAGAATTGCCACTTTTAGGTCTGTTATTGAGTGACCAGGGAGACTGAAGTGTTCTCCTACTGGTTTTTGAATGTTATAATTCCTGATGTCAGATTTGTGTCCATCTATTCATTTGAGTAGAGACTGTCTGGTTTGGCCAATGTACATGGCAGAGGGGCATTGCTTGCTCATGATGGCATATATCACATTGGTAGATGTGCAGGTGAATGAGCCCCTGATGGTGTGGCAGATGTGGTTAGGTCCTTTGATGGTGTCCCTTGAATAGATATGTGGACAGAGCTGGCACCGGGGTTTGTTGCAGGGTTTGGTTCCTGGGTTGGTGTTTTTGTTGCGACCTTGGGAGACAGGCCAGTCCTCGCTTACAGACAGCCCCCCAATCTAAGCCAAATACTCACCAGCTCTGATCTGGCTGATTTTTGAGCCTTTGACGATTCCAATAGAGCACTTCTCATTTTGGATGCAGTCCTTGCTAAGCTCGTACTACTCACACATAAGGAAGGCAACACTGTGCATGTCTGTGATGATAATTATTTAGCTGCATAGTAAAAGTGTAGCAGAGTTCTGTGAGTCAGGAGCTTCACACGATTCATGTTTAGAGGACCTAGCCCACTTCTGTTTCAAAACTTCAAGGAATGGGCTAGGGAAAAAACTGCAAATATTCCTTTGCAGAAATTTCCCATTGTTTCATTGAATTAGGAGATAGTTAGCCTTCTGGTATGAGGTATTACTTTGAGTAAAGTTATTCTAAAGTTGTGTGAAACTCAGCATCACTTGAATTCTTATTTAATTTTCTGGTTTAAGCAAATCCAAAATCTCAAAGCAAAACTCTGCCAAAGCTACCAGGTTTCGCATACCATCCTCCTGAAGCCCAGATTCAGCTGAAACACAGTCCTAGGTCCAGATGCTAAAAGGTGTTTAGGTGCCCAAATTCTGTTCCCAATCTGTTCAATGGGAGTTAGATGCCTAAAGAACTT
Source organism: Eretmochelys imbricata (assembly GCF_965152235.1). Lineage (NCBI taxonomy): Eukaryota > Metazoa > Chordata > Testudines > Cheloniidae > Eretmochelys > Eretmochelys imbricata. The sequence continues at coordinate 108,194,670 of NC_135576.1, read as the reverse complement.
TGAGGAGCTGGGCCCAGTGCATTAGAAGTTTCACAAACCTTTAGGCAAAGTGGGCAATGACACCTGGAACCACCCACATTTGCCTAGTTTCAGGTTTCATTATGAAACTTTTGCATAGCTGAAGATATTGACTGCAATACCCAAACCCTAGGAATATCATGAGGTGGGTATGATCTCAACAGTTTAGGGAAATTATCTTTTAAAAAGTGGCCTAACTTTAGAAGATTATGATAAGATGGTGACTGTGAAGTTCTTGCCAAATATCCAGGTGGTTTCATACTCTCCTGACATCAATTTCATCATTTTACTAGTTAGAGTGTGACAGGACGGATTGGCCCCGCTGGGACCGAGAGGGTTAACGCTTCTCTTCTAGAAGAGGAAGCCCCGTTCCTGGGACTCTGCTGGGCATGCTCCAAGTGGAAACCAGGTATAAAAACCTGCAGAGCTGCTCAGTTGGTGCTGGTGGCCGAGGAGGAAGGGCGCTCGGCAGAGGCTCTTGGACAGGCTCCCGCGCAGGAGCCACCACAGCCCTTACCTAGGAGAGCGGCAGACCCAGGAACCGGGACCAGAGTCTTGGCGCTATCAGAACACCAGAGAGGGTCTGGTGCTGAGGAACCAGGAGACCCTGATATCACATGGATTACTGCTGCTGGAGAACTGGTAGGAAGTGACCCAAGGAAGGTATGGGAGTCGTACCTCCCACCACTATGAGGTCAGTGTGTTTTGGTAGGATTCCCTGCTGACCCCGGAGTGGCATACTCCGCTGCTAGCAGGGCCCGGGGTCAGGGCCCGGTGAAGTCGGGGAGCCCAGGCTCACTTACTGGGGGGGTCGCCGGCCCTCACGACGTCCACTGCTAGCGGTCCTCTGTTTTGCTTCTAAAGGAGATTGTACGGACTCCGGCCGCTAGGCTGCGCTATCCCATTGGGAGAAGGGAGATTAAGCAGACTCTGGCCATTGGGCCGCACTGTACTGACTACAGGGGGGATGGTAAAAGAGACGTAGATGTAGGCGTAGAGAGGCAGGGTTACCACTTGCTCTCCCTCTAACTCAAAGTGGTTGACGAGGTACGGAACCTGCCACACGGAGGGACAAAATACTTTAAAAAAGTGAGCCCATCATGTTTGATTTTCATATTTTTTTTATTTTAAATCTCATGGAACAATGTGCGAAGAACAAAAAGCATAGGTGGCTTCTGAACCAGATTCCCAGACCCAAATACTGCTTTTGGACTTCAGGAAAGCCCAGATCCAGACTTTGTGGCTGGTTCTGACTTCCAAAAGTGTTGAACCAAGCCCTGAAGTCAAATACCCAGTAGTACTGAGACAGTTCAGCTTAGGATTTCAACTTGGTCACTTGTGCCTAACCTTGCTCAAGAGGTAATGTGGCTAAATATTGAACAAATGAGGTATGTATGTGAAGCTTATTCAGACTTCTTGAGGATACTAAACTCTCACCTCCCTAGCATTTATCTTTATTGTAGGGGAATGCCTAGCTGATGGTAGCAGCATTCTTTGAGGAAGGAGGATTATGCTCCACTCGTACTCCAGTGATAGGCATTTTCTTGACTTGACGAAGGCTGCTTAGCCTGTCTTCTTGAAGCATTGTACTTGGGGGAGAGGCTCCACATCTGCCTTTCTTGATATGGCCCCTTTTTAGTAGCTGCTGTCTTGGGGCTCCCTCTTGAGTCCTGCTGCACACCTATACAGAGCTCCCTTAATTGCATAGATATGTGGGCAAGAATGAAGATTGAGTGGAGCATTGGCTAAGCCCTTGAGTTGGCAGGGAGAGACTCGTAAACTCTGCCAGTCCTGGAATACTTCCATCCTGGAGCAAGCGGGATGAAGGGGTGAGACTGTGACTTTCAGAGTCACAGTGTGGTTCTACCCTGCTTCTGGGACAGTGTAGCTATGCACTTACTCAGGCTTGACTGTAAACTCACAATCCAGCCCTTAGCAAGGAGATTTTATTGCACTTGCCAAAGGAGCAGCAGGCACTGGTGCTTCCTTGCTCCCTCTTTTGCTACCTCTGGGGTTTCTGTGATAAATAATCCAGAATGTACATGCACCCTGAAGTCCCAAGTCCTGTAAGATTTGATGCATCCAATGAATTCAGCTCCCCCCTAGGCGGCGGCGGCAGCAGCAGCAGGCTCAGAACTTGCCAGGAAGATGTGTGGTAGGGGAAACCGATTAATTTTCTTGAACATCAGGGAAGATTCCCATTGGATTTGGTTTTTTAATTTTAACTGAACCAGTTCACCCATTCCTCCAGTTACTTAATAAAACCATTTTAGAATGCAGCTTTAATAAGATTGAGTGTGTGCATGAAATCAAAACCATTTAAACCTTAGTAGTGCAAACCTCCCAGTCCTAGGAACTGACTGTGTTTTTGCTATTTCTTCCATATGCAAGCAACTGAATGGAGACATATGGTCACCATCAGTTTAGATATTTAATTTTGAGATGACACATGTATTAATCCATCTGAAAAGGGGGAAGCTACCATATAACTGGTTGCAATTAGCCAACCACAAATTTGTATAACCACTTCACTCAGACCAAAATGGCATTTCAGGGTTATTACATCCCACCCAGATTTGCATTTCTAGATGAATTCCCAAGGTTAGGATTTGAGCCATACTGTAAAACCAACCCTCAATTATACCTTTTTTAAAAAGAAAAATCAGTGGCAGGTGGTGTCTGCTTAAAAAAACACACCCTCATTAAAACACCTTCTGGTTGAATCTCACAAAGAAAGTCACCAGATGGAGGCACAGCTCCACATGGTAGCCCTACCTCAAATGAGAGTTTCACCTGACACATTGGGGACAGCAGATTTTTTTTCTTCACCTAACAAGCTACTGAGGTTCAAAAGAGGATATATTAGAATTAATCACACTTGATCACTAATCCATTGTAATGCCATATGCTAAAGGCGTTGTTCATTGTTAAGCCTAGAGACAGGTAGAGCCCCTCTGGTAATGTAAACCCTTCCCATTTCCATGGAGCTAATCTAATTTCACCTCCTTACAGACTTCAGATTCCAGTAAAGATATTTAATTCTTCCTGTGTTGTCTCTTGATGCATTTTTGAATGGTAGCAAATCTGATCTAGAAGCTAATGAAGCTGAAACCTGCTGACTAATTGGAAAATGATTTTTCCTGGTGCTGCTTGCCTGGCTGAGCAAAATGTTTAAAGGGTGCTTGCTGTATTGTGTATTGAGCACACTGACTCCAAGACCCAGTGATTGCCTCACTAACCACAGTTTAACTTTTCACACCTCCTCCCCCATACTAGTCCCCAAGCACGTTCACAGAATTTGTGATTTACGAGATGAGAACAATTGGCAGGCTGAGCAGTGCAAGTAAAGTTTATGTTTCTTAGAGGAGGCTTTGTCACCTTGTGCAGCCCTTGGAGTGGGAGGATTTTTCAGTGGCTTGGCTTTGGGATGGATCCAAACCATTAAGTGCCAAACAGTGTAACCAGAGGATTTTTTATAGTTCTGTTGTGTGTTTTGTGTTAAGCTACTTTAAAAATTGCCACCCACTAAGTCTGTTTCTTAAATTGAGAAGGTCATTCTAACTTAATGCTTAGTGTGAGTGTGTGTGTGTGTGAGAGAGAGAGCGAGCAAGGCAGTATGTATCAGAGAAAAGGCAGGCAAATATATAAATACACAAATAGATACATAGTGTACAGATAAGGATTGTTGAATTGACATTAAATACATTGAAATTGATGGAGTTACACCAGAGTAAAACTGGTGTAAGAACAGAATCAGGCCCTTTCTATGTAACGCATTATGTTGTGTTGTACTTGTTATAGTACCTGGTAGTTATAAAATACATTTTATCCAGAAACAGCTTGAAGTTCTTTACTAACTGTGTGTACATAGAGATTCATTCAACCATCATTGACATGCAACAATCTGTGAGGTGGAACATGGCAGCTATTCTGTTCTAGAACAAAAAAAAAAACAGTGGTTTTAGGATGAGAAAATGAAGAATAAGCAATTCAGTTGAAACTCCATGGGCAAGTAAGTTGGCAGAGTGTAATTACCCATGCTGAGATTTGACCAAGACACCAGACCTAACACTGCCTACTCTTACAAAAAGGGCTATGGGATCTTTAATAACCACAAACAGTCAGGTGCACATCTTGTCCAAAAGGCATTTGCTGGCAGCAAGGACAAAACCCTATTCTAGATTAAATATATACATTAGGTATAATGAAAGTCATTGAAAGATAGGGCTGGAAGGGACCTTGAGAGATCATCTAGTCTAACCTCCCCTCTGAGCTGAGTCAGGATGGAGTATACCTAAAGTATACCACCCTGAGAGGTGTTTGTCCAACCTATTCTTAAAAGATTCTAGGGATGGGGAGTCCAAAACCTCCCTTGGTAATCTTTTCTGGTACTTAAGTATCCTTATATCTCAAAAGTTTTTCCTTATATCTAACCTAAACCTCCATTGCTACAGATCAAGCCAATTAGTCCTTGTTCCTACCTCGTGTGGACATGGAGAATAATTGATTACTATCATCTTTATAACAGTCCTTAACATATTTGAAGACTTTGAGCAGGTCCCCCTTCTCTGTTTTAAAAAGACTGAATATGCTTCGTATTTTCAACCTTTCCTCATAGGTCCAGTTTTCTGAACCTTTTATCATTTTTTGTTGCTCTGCTTTGGACACACTCTCTCTCCAATATGTCCTATCCAGTTTGCCCACATCTTTCTTAAAGAAAGTGGACACACTACTCCAGCTGAGGCCTCACCAGTGCTGATTTTATCCTTACATGCTTGCGTTATTCTTTTGTATACATCCTTAGCAATCCTTCAGCTTGTGTATTAAGATGTCCAATTCTTCTGGTTTATTCCCTGTACTTGCATTTATGTGTGGACATCTAAGATGTTGAACAGATTCCCTAGCTGTTTTCCCACTTGTTGCTCCTATGACCCTGTTGTAATTTCCCCCCACAACTTCCAGCCCTCTGTCAAGATCACTCTTTTTATACTTACCTGTAGGCTTTGGTCACCTGAACATAAGCAAATTCCTGAGGGCCAGCTTGTGAACCTCTTACTCCTATTAGTGAGCAGATATTCAGAAAAATAGCCCCTTTGACTTCCACTGAGAATACTCATGTGAGTAATTGCTCACCAGTGGGAGTAAGGGGTTCACAGCTTTAATATCTATTATTTTTAACCTGAGCTTCACTTCAGCTTGGGATTTTGGTAGCATTGCTCACGTTTTGACCTTGCAGTTTCCATTGTCCCATCATACAACGTATTCAAGATAAAAAACAGTCTTAAAGTCATATAGTCAATACTAGTTTATTTTGCCACATGGTACAGTTCCAATTAATTAAACCCTAGCTAACCAAAGCTGCTGGTTAGCCCAAATTTGGTTAGGTCCTTTGGGGTTAGACTGTTTTCCTGTCTCCATTGTGTTCCAGGGCCACCACACACAGAGTGTGGTCTTCTCCCAGCAAGCTGGCTGACTATGGCCACCTGTCTTCACTGCATGCTGGGCTTGGAAGACTGCAGCCTCACCAATGTTGTCTTGCCATGGGCAAGCTGGCTGGCATTTTCCATAGTCCATCGGACTTTGAAACCTGCATTCCAACATTGTGGGACCCAGGCACTGATCTGAAGACCGTTGACATCAATGGGAGCCTTTTTACTGTATTCAAAGGGCTTTGAATCAGATCCCCAGAGATCAGAGTCTGTATGTGTCCTGACTTTTCCAAAGGTTTTGAATGTCCTTCAGGACCACCTTAACATTGAATAGCACTATGCAGTACAACTCTAGACTTGTAGGCTCCCCTTGCATTTCCTTTTCAGAGTATGGAATACACAGCATGGGGGGAATAAAATTATCTATCACCTTGCTAGCTGCAAATAGGAGTTATATAAGGTACAGTAGTTTCCTTTTCTTAGCTTCTTTCTATTCAGCATGATCTCTGACATACTAATTGTATATGTTCTAAATTAACAAAAAACTACTCCAGAATTCCACGGTGTATACAGTATGCATATATGTCTTGATAGACAGATATGATAGATCGATAGTGAGCCTGTCTATCAATACAGGCCAATGGCTTTTCCAAATCAAAAATGACTGGACCTGACAGAACTCTAAAAAATAGACAAACAGACCCCCAAACCAGATTCATGAAAGTTTTGTGAATAAAACTGCTGAGTTTAGTTTGCTCCAATTAAGGGAATCAAGTACTTTGCAAGTATATGGACAACACCTGGGTATCCATAAAAATATTGTGTGAATCCCAAAAGTTGTATGAGTTTTTAGACCAAATAATTTATTAAAAATTATTAGGAAAATTCATTATTTGTCATCAGTTCTTCTCCTGTTTAAAAACGTGGTCATCCAATCAGGGAACAGAAACTATACCATGTGATTTAGGTGGCCGATTATACAACATGATTAAAAAAATGGAAGAGTACACTTTGCAAACATTTAGCAGGCAATTAGAAGTAGAGCTGATTGGAAAACCTCTCAAAACTATTTTCCAGTGAAAAACAGGGACCAGTTATAGTCAAAACTATTCTGTAAATTATTGCAAATAATGAATGCATTAGAAAAAATCAGGAATAGGTCACAAACTATATGCCACAAACTCTATGCTAAAGAAAAAAAGAGCCAATGTTTTAAAGAAATCTTATTTGTAAATAAATGTTTCACCAACTCCTGATGTTTAATCAGATGAAACAACTAGATATAGAAAAGAATGTTCACTCCTTTTTTGGCCCCCTTCCTGTGCTGCATCAGAAGAAATCAGTCGTGGCAAAAGAGCAGTAATGGACTTCCCATTTGACTTCAGATCATATCCAGTAGGTACCCACCAATAGAGCCGTGCACTGAAAATATGAACTGCCTGCATTCCTCACCCCAATCTTTTACCAACAAAACGTATCTCCCTTAGAATATTTCACGGTTACACCTCCAAGCTAAAAGTGATTGCCATGGCCAATCAATTTCCTTTCTGGAGAAAATGGTGCAATTTCTCCCTCCTCTCAACCTAATGTTGATATTTTTCCTGTGACCAAATAGAGATTCTAATCTTTTCTACTGTAGTTTCTGGAGTGAAGCAGCTCTTTTGAGCAGCCTTAGTGGTGTAGGTTATTTACATGGGACTTAGCAATACTGCTTGACACAGCAGTGACTCCTGGTCTTAAGAAAACCTGCCTTTGCCTTTTCTATTTTGAGTTTGGTTGGTTGATCCTGAACTGAAATATTAAATAGTTTTTCCTTATGGGAATGTAAATCTCTGGTTTGTGTTTTGCTAAATATGGAGCATTTAGTGGGAGATATTAATCAAACTTTAAGAAAGCCTTTTTGGCACTATTCTCTGATTTTGTCCCATGTAGGGCTGCAGATATTTAACTAGAACTACTATTAGTGTTATTACGTAGTAGCTGTTGGTCAGAGAAATCTCCATTTCAGACCCCCCCACCCTTTCTGAAAGATTAAACTTTACTAGATACACAATTGACTCACTTTGGTGGTGGACTTCTCAGCAAGGATTATCTTCTACAGTGACCTCCATTATTTTTCTTATGCCAATTTCCATTGATAAAGTAAGTAAACTCAGACAAAATCATCGAGTCTTGCACATGAACCTGTATGGCCCATAACTTAGCTACAGGTAAACAATACTGCTAAGGCAGACAATATTTCTGCAATAGCCCACACAAGGAAGGAGGGCCAGGAAGCTCCTCTTTATGGCTTGAGGCTTGAAAGCTGCTTAACTGGACAGAACACCATCTCCTTGCCATCAAATCTGTCCACCTGGCATTGATTCTTAATGAAGCAGCTGACTGGCTCAGCAGATGAGTAATCCTGCCAAAGGACTGAGAAAAGTCTTCCGGACCAGAAAATCTTCCGGAAAATTTGCTTTTGATGAGGGTGACAGAGAATGGGTGGGTCACAAACCCTTAATCTGTTTGCAATCAATGGAACAATAAAATCCAGAGACATTTTTTCATTTAAGTACTAATTGTATCCAGGTAGGACCTTTATGAAATGGTTACTCAAGCCAATGGACAGTTAGCAATTATTTGTCTCTGTTCCCCATTTCTTCCGATCAGAGCCATTCTCTCCCAGGCTTCTAGAGACTGTGTAGGAAAACAGAACAGTGGTACTTTCTGTTAGTCTACTCTGGCTTCCCTGGTTCTGATTCTTGGGACTTTGCCTAGCCTTTGGTTCCCTGAACTCAGGTGACAGCTTGGCTCTAAGAAGTCACACTAACAGGGTGGAAGGGGCTCTAGTGACAAAGTTAATGCCAGTTTACACCAACTGAGGATCTGGCCCCGAATATACACTCTGTTCATACCACACACATCAGGAGTATCAAATGGTCATCAAGGCTCTTAATTCTGGCCATTGAGGGCAAGTAAGTTAAGAAGTAAAAGGTGTGTTTGGTTATGAATGGAGAGTGTGCTTCCTGATCCATGCCTCGCCATTTTAAAACTGTGTTTGAATCAGCCCCATCACCACAGGGAGGAGGTATGGGACAGAGCCTCCTCTACTGCCATCTACTACTTCCCCAGCAGCCTCAGGAGCAGCTCTCATGTGAGCCACAGGGCTCTGAGAACAGTGGCTGTTCCATCCCAGCGGCAGTTGCTCAGCAGCTCTGGCTGCTGCATTGCAGAGAAGGGAAGAAAGTGTAGCCAGTGGGGTTGTTTACAGGGATTTTTGCTCCCTTTGCAATGCCTCAGTGGGACAAAGGGAATGTAACAGGTCAGAGAATCTGCCTCAAGGTATTGATTGTTGCCTCTTGATCTTTCCGAAATAATGTTTGTTCCTCAAGCTGAAAAGACTGCACATCACTGACTTAAATAACAGTTTTTAACTTTGCAGTTAGAAGACGTTACTTTTTTACTATTAAAATATAGTATTGAATAATACATTTGTTTAAATAACTGTCAGTCATTGTATGTAGTGCATAAGGTATGTTTGACAGGCCCTGCTCAGAACAGCTGACAGTCCTACTCAAAATACCATCATTATTATTATATTATTGGTCCGAAGAGCCATCGGTAATTTATATAGTGTAATAGACTGTGATTAGGGAGGAGCCCAAACTACAAAATTCAATCTGAATTTCTGTTCAAAGTTCTGAGATGCTGCGATCCAGGCCTTTGCTTTGGTCCATCTCATAGCAGTAGATTTCAAATTGTTTGAAAACCAATGAAGCTGTGCCAGCTTACACCTGCTGTGGATCTGGCCCACAGTATTCAAAGTACTTTACAAACTGGTTCTTCTATGAAGGCTTTAAAGATGAGATTTTCTTGAAATGCATTCCCATGAGTTTCCATTATGACTGATGGCTGTGGTCAAACTTTAGATATTCACTTAAGTGGAACTAATTTTAATGCTCACTTGTTTTGCAAGTTTAACAGCCTTTCCAGCAATATTCACAGTTTACCTGGGGGGAATGGTTTCTTGCTTTTTGATCAGTTGGTTAATGTTTGTAAAGCACTTTGGAGATTAAAAATGCAGTGCAAGTGCTAATTATTATGATTATTTATGTCCAAATAGGTGGTACTTTCCCTTCAAACGACTTTGCAGTCTTATGGCTTTATTTTACTCCATTAATAAACCACAGTAGATAACACCCTCCATTCCAAGCTGTGGCTGCCCTTCACAAGACGTTGGGCTGGATCTTCAGTAGATTAAAATTGGCATATCTACTCTGAATTCTAGAAGGTTGTAGCCCTCAAAATTCCCAATGATATACCTTTTTTTTTTACAGTAAGTTGCTGAAATCCACTATCACAGTTACACAATCATGATCAGATCCTGCCCCACAACTGCTGCAATGTGAGAGAGGGGAACCTTAAGAGGCTGATTTTGCTCCTCCACAATTGTTCGGGGTGTAGCAGGGACTGGATAAAGACTGCAGGTAATGTGGCAGCTTCCCACTTCCTCTAGCAATCTCTTTCATAAGTTTGTGAGCCAGGCTGGTATATCTTTAAAAATACTGAGCAAATCATTTTGGTTTTGTCTGTGGTAAATGTCGCAGCAATTTTTGCACAGATGCCCTCTATAGAATCTTCCCTGTTCCTGAGGTATGAGTAATGATTAATTTTTTTTGCACACTTCATGCTATCACATGTGAGTTTCAGAATCAAATACTGTTCTGAATTTATTTCTTCAGATTGTGTAGGTGGCTTGCTGTTCCACAAAGCTATGTTTCCTTTTAATTTTGTCTTTTTGTATATTTCTTCTAATATGTGGGCCTGATTCTGATTTCAGTTACAATAGAGTAATATGGAGTAACTCCACAGAAATCAGTCAAGTTACACTAGTATGAGTGAGATCAGATTCATGTCAAGAGCAAGCATGGGCAACACCCATTTATCTCTGTGCTGAGGGGGTTGCCAACTTTATAACTGAACACCCTTGCCCTGCCCCTTCTGAGGCCCTGCCCCGCTCACTCCATCCCCACTCCCTCCGTCACTCACTCGCTCATTTTCACCATGCTCTGCTCTGGAGGGAGCTAAATACTTTCCCCCAGCCGTAAAGAGTGTTCGCGTATAAATTGTACTACAGTTACTTATAAATATTTACATATTTTTAAAAAAACACTAGCATTTTGTCTAAATATTACTCATTTTGTTTGCATTTGGGCCCACTGCTAGCTGGCATAGTTTTTATTTTCCCCTTTTGTTGAATATTATTTGTTTTATTTCTGAGTTCCTCTGTTACCCTTTACTCAGCGCTCTCGATCAAAGATATTAATATTGTATGTAAGTATTATACAGCAAATGTAATGTTAGTGCCATTGGAAACAATAGAAATGATGTGTTATGGTACATATCACAGCCAAAATTCACCAGTGTGACCATCCCTCAATTTTTGGATGCCCAATTTGAGATAAATTGGTCCTGATTTTTAGAGGTGCTGAGGCAGCCCTGGTTTCTACAGAGTTCTGTTGACATTCTGAATCCTCTGCACTTCTGATAATCAGGCATAAGATGTCTAAAGCTGGATCCCCAAAAGCAAATTTTGCTCCAGGTAACTAATCCTTGTGAACCAGTCCCATTCCGCTTAATCTCATCTCACACCAATTTTATGCTGGTGTAAACTGACAGACTTCCACAGAGATTATTTCTTATTTACATCATTGTGACTGACCTCAGAATTAGATCGACAAGTAAATACAGATAAACCACATAGTGGTGGCCAGTTTAGTTTGGTAAAGCTTTTATTTTATAAATCAGGTATGAAACTCTGAGGAGGTGACAGGATGGGGTGGCCAAGTTTGAACTTTGGATATTACCATTATTAATTCTTTGTATAACCATAATGCCTAGAAGCAGGACTCCATTGTGCTAGGTGCTGTACAAACATAGAACAAAAAGATGCGCCAAAGAGCTTATAATCGAAGTATAAGACAAGAGACAACAGATGGATACAGGCAGATGGAGTACAAGGAGACAATTAGATAATGTTGGTCAGCATGATGGGCGGTGGTTTTAGCACACCAGCAGCCTCACTGTTGTCACTGTTTTTGTAGGCTTCAAAGCAAAGGAGAGTTCTAAGGATGATTTTAAAGGAGAATAATGAGTTAACATCCACCAAGCTTGTGGGGAGCATCTCACAAGCAGCATGGGAGGAGCAAAAAGTTGCTTGTTTAGAAATTTAACAAGTGGGCAATGGAGGCTGACGGTATTGGCTGATCAGAGGTGGGAGTGGATACTTCAGTAGTGAATGGGAGTTGATAGGCAGAGTGGGGATAAGCCAACCCAGAATGGCCTTGAAAATGAAGACAAATAGCTTATTTGATGGGATAGAGAAGGGGAAGCCAGTAGGAGAATGCAAAGAGAGGAGGGCCATGGTGAAAGCAACAGGCTAGAAAAAAGATTTGCAGCAGTATCCTCAGTGGATACGAATAGGACAAGTTTGTGTATGTCAAGGCCAGGGAGAAGGAGGTTGCAGTGATCGAGGATTGAGATGATGAGATCCTGGATAAGAGTGTTAGCTGTCTGGGTGGATAGGAAAGGCTGTAATTTATAGATGTTATCGAGAGAGAATCTGCAAGATTTAGACAACCTGGATATGGGGACCTAGAGAGAGGTCTAAATCAAAGATAATGCCCAGATTATGCGCCTGAGTGACAGACGGGATGGTGGTTGATCACCATGATTGAGAAAGGTGGTAGCGGGGAGTGGTAGACAAGACACATGACAAGAATCTGGATTTGGATGGTCCAGATCCTATGTTACAGGGCACGCCCATCTGTAATGAAAGTATATCTTGTGAGTAGTGGAGAGAAGCAAATCCACAAGTGGCATGATCATTCTTGCCTTAGAAGATGGAATAATGCACAATCTGCTTCTTAGGCACCATTCACCATAGCACTAGGTGCTCTTGTGCTCTGTCATGCACATTTTTTCTACGATAGCCAAGCTGAAGGGAGCGGATTGCATTGTGACTCAGAGAATTTTTGCTCGTAGCATTATTACTCCTGCTAAGACATCAGTAAAAATAATGGGATTTATTATTATTTTTTATTGCTTAACTGGAATGCTTGTAAATACGTGTCTGGCTTGTGTGTGTGCACATGTGCCTTTGGGTGTATAATCTGTATCTGTAGTTGCTGTGTTTTGTAAATTTGACTATTTTTTCCTGCTTTTTATTTTTTTTATTCTCTTATGGCTCAGATGGAATTTATGGCATAGTGATTGCTTTCTGCAGTCGTCTTCTAGCCCTTCATGGCTTTGAGAGTTTCTCCTCTTTCTGTTTGTTTTGTGTGCTTGTATTAGGGTTGTTGTTGTTAGTTACATTCTGATGTTTTCAGTTTTTGGAAAGCTGTATCTTTGTTATTTATGTTATCAGTGATGTGACCGGGGTCTCCCACAGCAATGTTCCAACTGTTCTCAGGTCTTCAATTACTAATTATGCAGACGAACAGATTGTGCAAATTCTTTCCTTATGGCTACATTCTGGAGGAGTTGTTTTTTATTAAATTGCTGGTTCACTTGAATTATAAGTGGGTACTGGCCAGTATTTTGGGGGGTGTGTGTTTTTTTAGATGTTCTGTAAATGTTTGTTTGTTGTAATAATTTCATTAATGAGAGATGGATCTGGACAAAAAAAAGAGAGAGAAAATCAAACGTAGCATCTCCATAAGTGACAGTTGTAATAGGAAGCTGAAGATACCCAAAGGGGCAGATTCTTGCCAACTGTCATTGGAATGGGGGACAGTCTGCCAATGCTGTAGTAGGAGCTGCTAATCTTAATGAACCAAACTAATCATTGGTGTAACTCCACTGATGTCATTAGATTTACACCAGGGATAATATTGTCTGCTAAATTTACAGATAAAATAAATCTGCTCCCCTTCTAGTGCTTTATCTTGTAAGCAGTACCATTGATCTGAATGGGGCTATTCACAGAGTAACATTCTACTACCTACAGTAATTAAGGTTCACAGAGTGTCTCCTGTCACAGTGACAGTATATTGGATTTATCAGCTAGGCAGGGTTCACTTGAGGAGAATCAGTGTTTGGGAGACTGACTAGGTGGATCTGTGTTTCAACTTAAGCAGCCATGTTTCTGTTGCTAGTATGCCACAATGGCATTCGAGCCATTTGGTTTTTGCTTTAATAAACTAGGCATGTTAGATAAAACAATTACCTATTATTTCTGGCAGCGCAGCTCAAGTCTCATTTGCTATATTAAAGGTGCAGTCCATTTGATCTCTTGCAAGCGTCACTGATAATCATGTACGGAGACTGAGGAACCAGAAAACTGATTCTAAGGATGGACGAACATGTTATGTCAAAATGAAAATCTACTTGAACTTTCACCCTCCTCAGTGGAAATCTTTTTTGGAAGTTTGACAATAATTAGTTAGCTTTCTTTCTCTCACCTGCCACTACACTATTTTGGGAGTACTGGATGTGAGAGTACAGAAATCCCATAAGGAATCCTATATCTGTGAGGTGTGAAGACCCAAGAGATTCAAATAAATATCCAGTGTGAAAGCATGGCCTCACTGAAGCTGATGGCAAAATTCCCATTGACTTCAGTAAGGCCAGGATTTCACTCCTAGATCTTCAGGTTTCAATATAAATGAAATGAACCTCCAAACCATTTAAAGTTTGGACATCACTGATGAAAGCCATTAAAAAAGGACACTGTCCACTTGGAATCAAGGTAATTTAAAAATCAAGTTAAAATAGTTTCAGGTATTAAACCCTCCCACTCATTGTAGTTTTACAGTTAACTTTTTTTTTTTAAATAAGAAATTGTTTCTCTCTCCCATGGATGTGAGAAAAGATGGACTCATAAAAAACCAGGGAGAACTGATTTAAAGGGGAAACAGTGAAAGTGACTAGTTTGTCAAATACACTAAGATGCTACCTGCCTGGGCCTACACAGACCAATTAATGCAGAACACATTAGTGCACTTTAGAAATCACACCCTTGTAGAGCACATTAGCCCACCATGTAAATATGCCCAGATAGTGATTTGTATGCAATGGAAATCTTTTGAACAGCAAACTTTACCAGCTATTAATGCAAAGAGCTTCTATCTAACCATAATAATACCTAGTTCTTATATAGGGCTTTTCATCAATACATCTCAAAGTATTTCACAAAGGAGATATTATTACTCCCACCTTATTCCCCCCCATAGCATAAGAATTTGTCTAAGATCACTGAGAAAGCTACTGGCAGAGCTGGGAATAGAACATAGGTCTCTTGAGACCCAGTCTAAGCCACACTATCTCCCAGGGAGAACATTGCAGTATCTCAGATATCCCTGTATGACAAATACTAACTTTTTAATGGTAGCCAATGTAATATAGCCATCAGCAATCACAGCTAGGAGGGTATTGATTGAAGTTGAGGAAAGACTCAAATGGGCTTTGAAAGGGGCTTTTAATGCAGTTCTATTTTAAACGGGCTTCTCAGTAAAACCTAATTTAAAGAAATGGACATAGAAAAAGAGAGTGATCCCATCCATGGTTCCAAGCTGTGGTTACCTGCAAATCCATGTTTTACTGGCCCGTTAGTACAATAGAGATGGCATGGAATACTCATGTATTTGTCACTGATAAAATGAAAAATAGAATTGGGTGCATTTTTATATATTTGCGTTATGTTAGTGCCCAAGAGTGCCAATGAAGATCAGGGCTCCATTGTGCTAGGTTCTGTACAATTGTACAAGTAGACATGATCCCTTAGCTGCCCCAGGCCACACATTGAACTAGCCATCAAGACCTGGCTGATTCATTCTCTGCTTTACAGTAGGAGTGGGCCTCAAGAAGAGATTAGAAAGAGACAGTAGTAGCCTTATGAGTAGGGCCCTACCAAATTCATGGTCCATTTTTGTCAATTTCATATAATTTTAAAAACCATAAATTTCATGATTCTAGCTATTTAAATCTGAAATGTCATGGTGTTGTAATTGTAGGGGTCCTGACCCAAAAAGGAGTTGGGGGTGGGGTCTCAAGATTATTGTAGGGGGGTTGCAGTACACTACCCTTACTTCTGCACTGCTGCTGGTGATTGTGCTGCCTTCAGTGCTGAGCAGCTGGAGAGCAGCGGCTGCTGGCCGGGATCCCAGCTCTGAAGGCAGAGCCACTGCCAGCAGAAGCTCAGAATTAAGGATGGCATTGTATGGAATTGCCACCCTTACTTCCGCGCTGCTGCCTGCAAAGCTGGTCCCTCAGTCAGCAGCCACCACTTTCTGGCCACCCAGCTCTGAATGCAGCCTGGCAGAAGTAATGGTGGAATGGTATGGTATTGCCATCCTTACTTCTGCGCTGCTGCTGGCAGGGCGCTGCCTTCAGTGCTGGGTGGCTGGCCAACAGCCACCGATCTCTGGCCACCCAGCTCTGAATTGAGTAAAGAAGTAAGGGTGGCAATACCGAGACCCCCCTGCAACTCCCTTTTGGGTCAGGACTCCCAATTTGAGAAATGCTGGTCTCCCCAATGAAATCCATATAGTATAGGGTAAAAGCACACAAAACATCAGATTTCATGGTCTGTAAAGCATTTTTCATGGCCATGAATTTGGTAGGGCCTTACTTATAAGAGTGCTCTAGTCATAAGGGACAGTAAAGAAGAAAGTACAGAGGCATTTGTGGGAGAAGCAGACAAATGGATGTACAAGGATGGTATCAGTGGTACGGCCGAGGGATGGTAAAATGAGAGAGAAGGCCTGTAGTGAGGAGTAGAGCTGTGAAGGGCCTTGAAGGCGAGGACAAAAGTAAAATGAAATTCTGGACATAAACACCCTGTACTTTGGGAAAAATTGGAGATGGGTTTTGAATCCCCTTTTAACGAAGAGGAAAATAGAAACCCGTTTTGTCTCCTTGTCATATTCTTCAATGAAACTGCTCCAGAGTCCCCTCATGGTTTTGTATTTGAGGGGGTGTATGGATGATTGATTGCTTTTGCTACATATCTCTTCACAACTTAACTTGCTATGAAATAGTAAATAATGTCCTGTAAAAGAACTAGAAGTGACTAGGTCTGAGCTTTTGTAGGTGGTGGTAGACCCATGGTGACCTCAGGTGACCACACACAGTACTATATATAATACATTACATGTGCAAGCTCGGATAGCTTGCTACCTTTAGACATAGAACATATGCATGTTCCTGTTTGATTCATATTGGCATGATTGGTTGGACAAGGCCTGGCTTGGATTTAAGCCATCATTCTAAATAGATGTGCACAATGTGAATCAGTACATAAATGAAATACAAGGGCACATCCATCCCCCATCGCCATAGTCCTGGAGGTCTCCTGGACAGTGATGTTGTGGATTGCATATTGGGATGCTGCACAGAAGGTGTACACACCTTGGGTGGTGAGGGGGTCCACCTCCATGGAGGATCCCTTCATGACATAGGCACAGGAGTTGGGGACAGGACAGGGTAGGTTGAAAGAATCTGCCAGGTATGTTCTGCTCCTCCCTGCTATGGTGAGGGCAGTGTTGGGGCTGTGGAGAGCTGCTTCAGCCTTCCACCCTGGTCCCCCCCCCCACATGCAGAGACCCAGTGCACAGCACATTTTTCAGGCTGTGTACTCTGTCTACTTTTGACCCGTAGGACATACATGTAAATGCTGTTTCCTTTGAAGAGTTACTAGCACTGAGCAAATGCTTAGGGGCATGGGTGATAGCTACAAATTCCAGAGAACCAGAGCCTGCTCTGTGAGATGATACGATGAAAATTCCATTCAGTTTTGTAATGTTCTAACATAAGTCTCCACAACACCACCCCAGAGTTATGTCCGTTCCTGTTCCAAGAATGGAGTGGGAGTGACAGGAGAGGGCTGGATTCATGAGGAAGGGCCCTGCTTTCTCCTCCTTTCAGAATTGTGGAGGTAGACACCTGTAGGCTCTTCTGGTCTGGTGTCATGATGTGACACCATATTTCAGGCATCAATCTGACAAAACACTATCTTTTGCCTTTGATTTTGGCTGGCTTGAACACAGACACAGCTGGTTCTGATTTTCCTAAAATATTCATCCCTCCTAATAGATAACAGAAAAGCAAAAGAACAAGATTGCAACTTCGCTACAGTATCACTGGTATTTTGTTGGTGAGTGGGGGGAGTCCATCCATCAAGAAGTCTAGCTGCCATCCATAATAAACTGCTGAGTTGGTCTAGGTGATTTGTAGATTTAGAACTCTCTGAAAGATTGGCTGCCAAATCTTCATTCATATACACGCATCTATGCATACAAAAGGGATCAAGGTAGTATAACCTGGAGGCAAAAAGGAGTCTGTACTCTTCTTGCACTTTTTCTTTCTATAGAATTTCTATGTTTATAAATCGTAAAGCTTCTGTTAGATAAATGGGCTAAAGTTTGTTTGATGGACAATAGAGTGATAAAGACTCTTACAAGTATGGTCTTGTGGCTAAAGCACTCAACTATAGCTGGGTTCTGTTCTCTGCTCTGCCAGTCTTCATGTGTGATCTTATATAACCTGCTTAATCTCTCTATGCCTCAGTTTCCCCAGGAAGGACAGAAGTGGCCAAAGCAGGAACTGGAGAGGTATGGATGGGGTACAGTGGAGCTCAGATAGGGCCACTCTTTTGCCCCCTCCCCCCCACACTTCCGTGGACTCTTAATTGTGCAGGGGAAATTTCCCACTCTGTGGGCACCAGGTGGTCCCTCCCTTCCTGCCCACCAGCTGGCTATGGGAGAAACTTCAGAGAGGAGCCAGCTGGAGGCTCCAGCTGGTAGCAGAAGCAGCCAAAGCAGGGATGTCTGGACTTTGGAGGACTTTCTACAGTTTTGACTGGACTTCTCTGCCCTGTGCTGATTGGTTGTTTGTGCTAATCCCTCCCAGTGTCTTTGCTTTAGCTTCACTCCAAGCCTGCTCCTTTTCTTCCCTGTCCCTCTCAACATCGTTCCTTTCCCTTTTTCCTTCCATGTAGCTTAGTCCCTCTTAAGGAACCCCCTGCTGAAAATGGAACTAACATGCCGTTTGCTGTCCTCATACTGTTCACTCTGCTCATGTGTTATACCCCTCCCTCTACCTGTTTGTCTTGTCTAGATTGAAAACTCTTTGGGGCACAGCCCATCTACTATTCTATTTGTAAGATGCCCAGCACATTGAGGCTCCATTCACACTATCACAATAAACATGATTAATTTTTAAAAAATTGGGATAATACTCCCTTACCTCCCAGGGATATTGTGAGGCTAAGTTTATTAATATTTCAGAAACTCTTAGATATGGTGATGAGCTCCACAGGAAAATCTAGACATTAATATAAACATATGACTGTCTCCTTACAAGCTTTGGTCCTATGAAATAGGATTTTTTCCACCCATTGGAGGATGAGGGTGGTGGTTTCCCTGCCTTTTATTCTATGACTATTTTAAACTTCTAGCTTTATCCCATTTATAACATAAATTGTAATAGTGTCTGAGTCCCTCACACATGCACCCCAAAGTTACCCTGTAGGTACAGGATCTCTCTTGATTCAAAGCTTGATGTACTCTGATATTGAGAGAAGAGACTCGGAGAGGAGCTTCCACCAAAACTCAGGATCCAGCCACTTTTTTCAATTTTGGGGAAGCTAGGAGGCAGCCATGAGTTCCAAGCCCAATCTCTATACTAGATTGAACCAAAACTTGGACTCTGAACTTTGGGCTTATTTGGATCTGGATCTGAACTTTTTTGGCTGCACTCATTTGCAATTGGCATAGACTCCTGGTGCTTGTTACCTCAGACTGCTACAGTGCAATTTTGTACCTATTGCAAGTTTTCACTTTATGAGTTAATTCCATTTCCAGGTGCCAGTAATACAGTTTAATAATAACAACTTACTGTCAATAATGTTAGTTCATGTATTGATTCAATAAATAGCATTTGTGATAAAGACGAGCAAAGTAAATACTACTTCTGTGAAGGTAAGTATGGATTAACTAGGGGATATCACTTTTTTTGAATGTAAAGAGTAAAGCTGTAAGGTCCTGGAAATTTACAAAGTTCTACGGGGAAACTTCTGCTTTATTTTTTCATAAAAATATGACTCAGTTTCTCCTCTCACCTTGTATTGTTACCTGCCTAGTGTGAAAGGGGTTAATTTCTTTACTGAAGCAGGACAAACAATGTGGTGGTGGGGAGACGGGGGTGGAATTATGTAGGTAGGAATGAACTATCAGGAATGGTCAACCTGTGAACTGAGCTATAGAATCACAGAATATTCAGACAGTTGTATCAACTTTATAAGTCTTATATGCATCAGTATGGGCTGCCGGGGGAAAGTGAAGGAGTTTACAGCAGGAAGTAAAATCACCTGGAGATAATTCATGCACATCTCTAGACAGGTAAACAAATCTGGAGGGGTACTCCCACTCTTCTGTGGTTAAGTACAAAGACTGCCTTTACCAGGTTTCTCCAAACCTGGCAAATAAGGGACTAGAAAACTATATAAAGTGAGTAGCCTAACTTTTGGGGTGAGGTGTCATCTCACTTGATCCAAGAGCTAACATGAGGCCCTGCAGAAAGGTTGTGAAAGACCTTGAAATCTGCCAGGATCCTATGTGTTATGTAGGTATTACCTGGTAAATAGCTTACTTGCATGCTGTTTAATGATATTTTTCTGTCTAATGCTTTTGTTCTGAATAAATAATACTTTGCTTTATGATGGGTTGGCAAGGCACAGATTAAACCTGTCATTGCCCTGAGACAACAGGATGGCAGGTGCTGAACTAAAATTGCACTCGCTAAGATGATCAGTGAATTGCAGGAGGGATTGCAGCCTAAATCCCCAGTCTGGTGGGAGAAGAATATGGGGTCTCACCTTGAGAAAGACGACAGCAGAGATAGCCGTGGGATGCTCTCAGGAAGGCCCAAAGGGGTCAGAGGAAACTGTGACATCTACAGCACCTCATTATGAGCATTTTGAAAAGCTATATATTTTGCTTTGACATAGCTCAAAGGCATGTGGCTCTTCAAGTTTTGCAATTTTAGCATCTGCTGTGATTTTTTTTTTTGAGGGGGGATGAGTGAGGGAACACCGCCTATGTGAAAGGGATGGATGTATTTGTAAAAAATGGAAAGTAGGGATGGAAGAATTGGTTCAGATAAAGAATTGACTTGACTCTAATGTTTGCAAAAATCTCAAACCAGAACTCAGCATATGAGATTTCATCCTCTTCCATACTTCCTAGTTTCCACTGAGACCGGAAGTGCAAATGCCAAAATCCTGCATGAAAAGCTGTTTTCCTGGTGTTTCCAGCTTCATCGGAAACCGGAAATATCATAAATATCAAGAGAGAATCTATTCTCAAGTTTTCTAGCTCAGTTTTACATCAGCAGGAGGTCCAGCTAGCATAGATGTTGTTATCTATATATCATGTATAGATCTATATCTATATATCATATATGCTGTTATCTATATATCATATAGATGTTGTTTGGGTTGTTATCTCAATCCAATCAAACCTTTCTGTTTTAGCCATCATTAGTGGAAAGTCTAGTAAAAGGCACATGTAGCATTCAAATGTTGCCAGGAGCCATTTGGAATGATCCTGGGGAGTTCAAAACCTTACTTTTCTTGATGGTAGGCCAAACTAAGGCTATGTCTATGAAAGAGGGCTGGTGGTCCAAGATTTTACCTCAGGCTGGAAGTTGTAGCAGCTGAATTGTATCCATGCCTTTGGCACCAGTGTTCATCATTTCCAGTACCAGACACCAATGGGGTAAGCCTCTCTGTGGACTACAAGGAACGTAGGTATCTATGTTGTAGAGGTGTACAGGTTGTAGAAGTGGTATTTTGCCCTAATATAAGGTCCTCAGTATTTTAAAACAGTTTGATTAATTCTTTAGCAAAAATGAAAATCTTTGCAGCATCCTTGCTTTTTCTTGCCTTTTCAAAAACCTGACATTGTAGCTTTCTTCACTCTCTTTGTGGACTCTTAATATCCTATATTTAGAAATGAAGTAATGATGTTGCAATCTTCCTAAAATTTGTTTCCTTAAAATGAAAACACATACATTCATCTTGTTTCTTTTCTTGTCATGTTTTAGTGTCGTGAACTTTCCCACAAAGCTGTATATTTTCAGGCATACTCTTAAATTACTGAACAGTATACAAGGGAACAATATTATTACGTCTGCCACTAGTTAAACATATCTTTGTGTTATGTGTCATGTTCAGCTGATGCAAGTGTCTTCAATATTGGAAATCCAATGTGGACTTTTTTGTTAGTTAAAAAAATCCATAACAATTAAAAGTGTGATTTCACAGCACTTCTGGCTTTGTGCTCACAATACAGCATGTTCCTGAACAGCTTCTCAAGGGAGAAAATATTGTGATACCTTTGGGAGCACCAGCAATTTCCCCTCTCATTGCTCTCACCAGACTCAGCCAGCATTCCAAAGCATCCTGGAATAGAATGTTGCAGACAACCTCAGGGACCATAGCAGGGTTTCAAAAAAAAAAACAAAAAAACCCAAAATGTTTTATTCGGAGTGAACTTGATGAACAACTTAATAGTAATATATTATTTGGATAAAAAATATGCTTTTCATTCAGAATAGCAGTTTGGCTTAGAAAGAAGGTTTTGGTGGGGAAAAATACCCCTCTCCCCCCTTGTTTCTGTGAGTTTTCTTGCCATCTTTCATTTTAAACTCTTCCACATCCCCCATCTTTCTGCATTCTTTCTCTCACTGCTTATTTTGGTGTCCATCCCACCCTGTGTTTCTGTCTAATTTTATCCTTTTTTACTCTGACCTTTAAAAGCCCTTTATGACAGTAACCCTCTGTAGGCAAATCTTGAAGTCTACATTTCAATTCTAATCAGTCCTCTCTCATTCAAACTTTCGCTGAGGAGAATGAAAACTGAATAAAAACCTTAGGATTTGGCCCTCTGAGAAATGTTAGATATGGCTCCTTCAAAATCCCCTTCAACCCATCTTTGATATTCCAGATTCTCTCTCACTGGGTGACGCTACTCCTCTAGCCTGTCAGGCAGAGGAGTAATAAGCAGACACAAGCACAGTGGTTTAGAACATTTTGAGAGGTAACTGTCACAAACCCGCCCACTTCCTGGTTTTAGTCAGGACTAGAAGTAGAAGTACCTGGATGGAGAATGTTCTTGTACTATTGCTGCTCTGACTTTAACCAAAATCTTGGGACTCTCACAATTTTACTGCCCAGATTTGCAGCTCAGTTTCTACAACAGAGAAGTCTGGATAATATGGATAAAGCATTTAGACTTTTGAGTGTGGAACCAAACTGAACTTCTAAACATTCAGAGGGTTTCTCCTTCTAAGCCACATGAAGGTCTCCCTCTAGGGCTGACTGCTTTCCCTTCAAGCCCCCTGCTGTCTTCTAGAAGAAAGGGTGTTTGAGAGTAAAGAAGGGGAAAGCATGGCCTTTCGGATGAAGAGGTGAAGTGGCTGGCCTTTCAGATGAAGACCTGATGGTCTTGTCTGAACTTGCCTTCATGTCAGGACTAAGCACAGGATGGGAGAACACGCATAAATGCCTGAGGGTGCCACTACGTACTCAGAAAGAAGAAGCTTTTAAAACAAATAATCAGGGCTTTAAGAAGATTAAATGAATAAATATCTGTAATTAAGCACAACAGCTTTGCAAACATAGCAAATCAAAGAATGAGCAAGGTATACTGTGCATGAGGTGGCTTGTGCCTTCCAGGCTCTGCTGCAGCAGAGATGTGGGTAAGCTCTCCTTACTTTCCGGAAAGAGCAGCATTGTTTAGATGGGGAGGGGGGGAGGGGGGAGGAGTAAGGGAAGGCTGCCAAAGACCCATTTCTTCTCCCATGAAGACCACCTCTCCCTCTTCTTGAGACACCAGCCCTTCTTCCCCCAAATAACAGCTTCTGTGCTGTCAGCTGTTATGATTTTATCAGGAGACTTGTGATATTTAGTGTTTTGCTTAAAGCCCCAGCTCCCAGAGTAATGATGCAAGAATCTCAGCTTTCTGTTTTAAAAACAAAACAAAAAAACCTTCAAAGCTCCACACACCCAGTATTTTTCTAGCCCTCATGCTTGTGCAGAAAAACTTGAAAACATGAACCTTAAAGGCTCAAAAACCAGGAAGCAAATAGAGAACCTGAAATTTCATGATTTAAAAATGAATTTAATTATTTCTGGGAGCTTGATCTGTGCTCTTGGAACGTTTGGGACTGGCAAGACTATGGAAGCTCTCTCTATCTATCAGACAGACAGAGGAAAGTCCCTTTTGCTCTTCATGGGGATAATCAATGAGGAACTCTCTTCACATTTCAGGCATGAAGTCCAAATTCCTCCTTTCCCACCAAAAATGCTCTTCAGGTAGCTTTTCATCAAAGGGACAGTGCTCATATCAAAACCATTTTGATTAATGTATTAGCTAACTTATTTGCAGTAATGTCCTAGGATGCATTTCATTTTCATAAGCAATGTACTCTTAATACCCTAGGACACATGTCGTCCAGCCCCACTGAGTAGCACATGTTCTTATTTTCCAAGAACTCCCCTATCTACATTTCCTTTCAAAAGCTATTTTTACAAGGCCTGGAAAACTTCCCAGTTGCCCAAACTTTTTTTCCTGTGAAGGGCAGATCTTTAAACAGGAAATGAATACCTTTTTCAAGAAAGGCATGTGGAACATGAACCCCCAAATTTGCATGACATCGTCCTGAGTTTGCCCATGCTGACATGACTCAAGTAATGAAAACATATTAAAACAGAAAAAAATCACAGGGTTCAGTTGAATTTCATTTTGGAAAGAAACAAAACCTCCTTTCACACTAGAATGACTTTGTCTCCAAGCCTATTCCCCCCACCCCCCCCAAAAAAAAAAAAGAATGTCTATTAACTTTGTCATGTGCTGCCACTTAGGGTATCTCTACACTGCAATAAGATACCTGTGTGAGGCCCGTCGCATCTGACTTGGGCTTGCAGAGCTTGGGCTGCAGGGCTATAAAACTGCCGTTTAGATGTCTGGGCTTGGGCTGAAGTATGGGCTCTGGGACATTGAATCCCAGAGCCTGGGCTCCAGTCCGAGCCTGGGCTCCAGTCTGAGTCTGGGCTCCAGCCCCATCCTGGAAGTCTACAGTGCAATTTTATAGCCCTGCAGCCTGAGCCCCACAAGCCCAAGTCAGCTGACGCAGGCCAGCCGTGGGTGTTTTATTGCAGTATGGAGATATCCTTAGGCTCTAGCATACAGGTTACAAAATACCATGGATATGTTTCATAAACCCTGGGATCCATCTCCCTAGCACACATCCTCAGTAAGTATCTATGTGCTGGGAAGGGAAGAAAGGCTTGTGAGGAAGGAATCTTTCCCTTAAGGCACTATATCAGCTGCTGGGCTGCAGTTGCCACCACAGCTGCTGTTCCCCCTCTTTCAAGAGCTTATTATTTACATGCTAGGTGCTTTCCAGACACACAGTAAGACAGTCTCCCCACTGAAAAGAGTACCTGATAGATTGATATCGATTGTGGATCCACTGTCTGTGATGCACCTGGCTGTTCCATGATTCCAGGACAGGGTGAGGCCCTCCACGGTGCAGGGGTTGTGGACTCCCTGCACAAACTTCTCAACTATTGTGCCCTTTTTTGCACTGAGGAACTACCCAGCTCATGCTGGGTTCAGGACCTTCTGGGGTCCTTAGTTATGCCAGAGGATTTGGCACTTAAAACATCTTGGGACCACATTGTCCAATGCATGGGAGCAGCTCTCAGCATACCTGAGAGTAGAGGCATAGGTGGCCTTCCACCTCTACTGCCTAGCTACTGAGCATATAGTTTGACCTGCAGTGCAAATTAGAGCAGTCTCAAGACTGCTCTAAAGTACATTGGTAGTATTGTTCCACCGTCCCAAGATCTCTGGAGTGCAGCATGCTCTGGCTAGGCCTATTTCTGCTCCTGTTATGCCCAGGAACAGGTGTCTAGTGCTATAAGAGAAGTGTGATTTCCCTATGCAAAGAAAATCCCTACTTGACTGTTTTCAGTCCAATTTTTCATCCACTTTGAACCACTAGAATAGGGTTGAGGATCTGGCCCACAGAGTCAGCAGAAGTAACTTTGAAGAATGAAATGTAAGGCTTACATGGATCGAAAAATCTGCCTTTTACTCCTTGTGTATGCATGAAGTCCTGTTCTAAAATTGGTACCTAAAAGTGTAAACTCTCCAGGAGAGGAATATTTTCTGATATTCAGCTGCATAGTGCCATAAAGATTGTGTTGTATAAATAATTAATAATCAGAATCATAGGTGGTCTAAACTGATAGGTTGGCTTCATACATCTCACATATCTGTGACTTGTGGTTTTTTTCTTATTTCCATTGCTTTTGACATTTTTACTCAGGCTAATCCACGATTTTCCCCATAATTTACCATATCAGAACTCCAAGCCCAGTACTCATATAATAAACCCATTAGGTCTGCTACTGCACAGTGACACAAAGATTGTGAGGCTGCCTTAGCCTTCATCCCTTAGAAGGGAGGGATCTACTGAAATGGTATTTTTCAAAGCTGATTAGTGCAGAATTTCTGCTTTCAGCTCAGCTCCCTAGTAGATGGCAGGATGCTTTATAAAACTGTCATACTTAATACAGCACAATGGAACTGACACAGTTAATGTTTTTCACTCCCATAGAGAATGGTGTGGCCATGTGGCAATGATCTACTGTCAGCTTAGAGTCACTGACAAGGCCAAGTGACAAAACTCACATTACGGCTGTCTGCACCATACCTGAGGCTGCAGATACTAAGCAGAGGTGGTTATTTCCCAGTGTTGCCTAACAGCTATGAGCAGAAACACACACACACACACACATAGATCCCACTGAGATGTGAATTAAAACTTTTTGTTCCATATCAATTTACAAAACCAAAAAGACTCATCTACACACTAGGTTTAAAATGAAGCCAATCATTTTATATTTTAAATATTGCATGTATGTGAAATTGTTTTATTGCTTGTCATTATTGCAGCACTGAAAACCCCTGTTCATTTAACAATAACTCTCTGTGAAACAACTGCCATTTTCTTTCATGCTTTCTTGTCTATCATGTATCTTGTCTTTCATACTGAAATTAGTTTTTTCTCCCACATTCACTTTCTCCTTAGCTGTTTGTTTTATTTTAATCATGGTGTTCCAGTGGAAATTGGTCTAACCTTACTTTGCAGAAAGGAAATTTAAAGTTAGATTTGCCAACTATTTTATACTGTGTTCCCTCTGGAGCTATTTTAAAAGAATCCACAGTGAAGAACTACATTTAACATATGGACTGATTGGAAAATGTTTTAATCTTTCTCATCAGTTACATGGGAGACTCATAGCTTTTAATGTATTATAAGGTCTGGACAATTTGTAACCAGGTCTTTATAGAAATGACTCCTCTTACTCAAAATAGGAACCAAACATTAAAGCAGGATTAATAGGTCATCTTTGTTGGAAGACGTGTGGTTCTAGTTATGAATGTACAGTACACAGTAGGGGACTAACTGTAATTCAGTATTTTGGCAGAGAGAATTCTCCTTTTTATTCTTTTCTATATATACATCACACACATGGTTGCTTGCTCTCTCTGCTATGTGCAAAAACGGCATGATTTTTATGTTAATATTCATCTTCATTGAAATTTCTCAAATGAATAAGCTATAATACAACTGAATTGACACTAAAATAATAAGCGCCCTGTGATAGGTTGTTGTACATATCACTAATTATATACATTTGCATGAGTCTTTCTCTTCCATGTTCAGTCATGCAGTGCATTCTTCTTTGTAGAAGAATCCAGTGCATTTGTAAATGAATGGGAAGTAGCTTATTTGTTAGGATTTGTGGTGGTGATCACCCAGGAATAAAGATATGGTCCAAAATTTTAAATCCACATAAACTAATTACACATATACACAAAAGGTGAGGGAAGGAATATGGAAGGGATAGAAGCATTATATTCTTGCAAATAATCATGGTCATCAAACATATACCAAAATTAGATGCAGGTTTTTTGTCTTTAAATAATGAAATAAATGTAGCTGTATCAAATAGATAGTACTTGACTTAGACTGATCAATGGACTCACTAAAGTGTTTCAGGTTGGGGAGATGCATATCCGATGATGATGGGTGAACTTCAAAAGGTCTAGAGGCTCACCAGGGAGGTGACATGTTAGCTGATCATATCTAATCCTTTTAGTCTGGAAAGCAGGCAAGAAGTCTCACGTGATTAGGTTTCCCTGTGAGTTTCCTGGTTTTGGCCAGGCCAGTAAGTAACCATCTTTCTTGCATGTGTTCTGGGACTCGTATTACCAATCCAGGCTCAGGTTACGAAGTGCTGAGGAATGTGAAAAATTAAGATTAAAGAATGTGAAACCAGAGTAAATCCTCATCAATCTGTACTAAAGGGAGTGAGAGAGTCTGGCCTGTTAAATCTGTGGATGAGCAAGTGATGGGGATAGAGAGAAGCACCAGCATGGCTGGCATTAATCCCATTCCAGGTATACATGAGAGGAGTGGAGGTGAGGAGATGGTATTCTGCTTCCTCATTGGCTAGTATATAGCACCTTTCATAGTGATTCTGCCCTTGGCACTGCAACAGAATCCCTGGCTTCTGCTTCTGCACACTGCAAATCTTAAAATCCATTTTCAGTTTGGGCTTGAATGTTTGACCCTGAAAGTGCAGTAGAAATTGCATTAACTTCCAAAATTTGGAGTTTCATATTTTGGGCTATAGTTTAGTTTGTTAACTTAATCATAGAATCATAGAATATTAAGGTTAGAAGAGACCTCAGGAGGTCATCTAGTCCAATCCCCTGCTCAAAGCAGGACCAACCCCAACTAAATCATCCCAGCCAAGGCTTTGTCAAGACAGGCCTTAAAAACCTCTAAGGATGGAGATTCCACCACTTCCCTTGGGAAACCATTCCAGTGCTTCACCACCCTCCTAGTGAAATAGTGTTTCCTAATATCCAACCTAGACCTCCCCCACTGCAACTTGAGACCATTACTTCTTGTACTGTCATCTGCCACCACTGAGAACAGCCTAGCTCCGTCCTCTTTGGAATCCCCCTTCAGGTAACTGAAGGCTGCTATCAGATTCCCCCCTCACTCTTTTCTTCTGCAGACTAAATAAGCCCAGTTCCCTCAGTCTCCCCTTGTAAGTCATGTGCCCCTGAATCATTTTTGTTGTCCTCCACTGGACTCTCTCCAGTTTGTCCACATCCCTTCTGTAGTGGGGGGACCAAAACCAAAATCAATCATTTTGCCTATTTCTTGTAAGTAGCATACCCTGCAGGAGTGGATTAAGCAAGGATCCATGGACTTGATCTTGTCTTCGGAGGTGGACCTCTAGTAGCAGATCTATTGCAGTAGCAGGTCTCAAAAGTTTCCTGAGGCCAGGCAGAGATAATAGAGTACAGAGCTGTGCTCCTAGCAGTATTAGAATGGCTAGGCCAAAGAAAATATGCTGCTTTCCATGCCCCTCTGTTCAAAGGGGGAAGGATAAAGACTGGTTTATGGTGTGAGCAAGAGTAAAGAGGCAAAGAAAGAGATAAGGAAAGGGAGATGAAGGAGGGAGGAAAAGAGAGAAGAAATAGAATGGGGAGGAAAAATCAAAGAAAAAAGAAAATGAAAAAGATAAAATATTAAAGAATAACTAAACTGAGAGAAAACAATCATTGAAAAAGATGGAGGAAAAGAGATTCCAAGATGTATGGTACAAGGAAAGAAAGTTGAGGCAAGGCAGGCAGGGATAAGGAAGAGGGAAGAACAAAAATAAGGGAGACTTCTTAGCCAGTAATATGTTTGGTTTTTTATAGAAAGTTAATGCAAAAATATTATGACAAATACATGTCTTCTGTTACATACTGTATAGACTTATATATGAGTGTTACAATAGCAACATTAACTTAGCCACGTTAACCATATATACAACAGTTTACACTTTACTGCATGTGTGTCCACATTAACTTATTTGCCTAACAGAAGAACTAGTGCAACAAGATAAATTTTTGAACGCCTTTGAGGAAGATCTGCAGTTTTGGTGGGTTTGGAGTTTAGTCTTAATCTACACCTGGCTTTTGAAGATGCAAATCAGTTGCTAGGCTTGCCTTGTACACATACTTGATTACAGTATTAGCATTTGAGTGACTAAGGTGAATAATATTTAAAGCAATTAACAGAACAGAATAACTTTGAAAAATGTATATCTCTTTAAATACTAAGTTCAGAAAAAGAAATCACTTGAGGATTTCAGTGGGATTGAAAACGTTCAGTCCACAGGGCTGGGCTCTTTGAGAGTAACGAGTGCTTGGGTAATAAGCCCCCCATAGTGTCTTGGCTTTACTGCCGCATTTTTAATGTAAAGTCTGCTCCAGAATGATACTGCCAAACTAAAAGTTTATATGATATAGTTTTTGGACCTATAAAACAAGGGTTATAATTGCTGTGCTAAGGCTGCCTTACTTAAACTCATTATTCTTGGGAAACACACACACTGTCTATTTAAACAAAAGGGTAAGAGATTTCCATCTTTATACTTCTCTTGTATTCACATGTAGACACAAAAGTTCGAGGACTAGGGGAGCATTCAACACCATTTGACAGCTACGAGAGATATACATTCCCCAATAAAGTTCTGCTCTCCAGATGAGAACAATAGTTGACGGCACTACCAAAGCATTATCTTTCTCGGATCATGTCTCTTTAAGGCCTCTGTAAATAAATGGACTGAAATTATAGGGCAGAGAGAGGTCACAATAACTATATTTTCAAGTTTAATGATCTTTCTTTTCAACTGGCTGGAATTCACATTGTTTTAACCACTTTTTAATAAATTCCAAGTTTTGGACACTGTTCATTTCTATACAAATTGCAGCTGGAAATAAACAGACATAGAATGGCTGAAGGTAATTCTGCAATTTTAACTTTTTACGAGGATAATGAAGTGAGAGTTTCTGGAAAAAATATCTTGTGAACTATTTCTTTTCCAGAAACCTTTTCTCGTTTTGAAAATTAGGTCCTCTGCCTCTAATGGTTCTGATTTTACATTTAATTGTGTACTTATTTTGCTTAAAACACACAAACAAAATAAACCAACTTTCAGTCTGGTCTTTTCCTGTTTCTTCCTCATTGATTAGAAGGCTAGAGCAGATCATAATGCAAGCTTCTTTGGCAGATATTCAGTGGGTGGAGACTGGCTTGTGAACAGAAATGCCTATGCCATTGACTGTACTTGTGTCCACGATTTTCACTGCACGTCTTATTTTGTAAAAGGCTGACTATGCATTTTCGTGTGCAACTAATGGAAGCATATGTACTGATATAGGAACACTTGCATCCATGTTTTTATGTATGGACCAGAGTCTCTGTCAGCTGAAACGTTCCCTTTAGCATCTTTGGGGAAAATTCTCAGTGGATAGGTCATCTTTTTCTGAGCTTGCAAAACTGGAAATCACTCTGCTTTGTGTGATTGCCCACACATTTTGGCTGGCACAACTGAGGAGACCTAGTGCAAGTGCGACCCTTCTGTACTAAATTCTCAGATGCCTCCTCTTACAGATGAAAATAGCATAGCCAAATCCATTATGGCTTCTTTTCTTCTCTTGTTTCTGATTTTCTGCTTTAATTATGTTGTTTTCTTGCTTTCTTTTCAAGGACATTTATATACAGCTTTCGTATTTGGGAGCAAAACAGTAAACTCTGCATAATAACACTCTAATTCTAGAGTGCCTTGCATCCCAGGATCATGAGACATTGTACAAAATTGATACAACATTCCTATGAGTTGGTCATTCTTATACCCATTTTACAGATGGAGAAATTGACTTGTCTAAGGTCACAGAGTGATTCCAAGGTAGAAGTGGGGACAGAACCCAAATGATTAAAGATGTCCAAAGTGTTGAACCTCAAATCCATTCCAGCTGAGCTTTGGGTTCAAACAGTTCATGAACCTTGGCCTGGGCTTGCAAAAGCTGAGTGAAGATGGACTGAAGTTATTCACATGCTTGGAAAGCTGGTAAAGTCACTTCCTCTGAGCCTGCCTCTTTCACTCCCCCACAACCACTCTCCTCCACACCTGCAGAATTGTAAATTAAGAAGAGGTTCTTTGTAGAGTTAGGGTTTGTGGAATGAAGAGGTGCAACTGGCTAGTGGAGAGACATACGGAGATTTCCCATAGAAGTTTTTCACTGAACTCCAGCACCAGGGGAACTTGAACAGTACTATTCACATTTCCCCGCAGTGAATCAAAACCATAGGAATACTGCCTCAGAACAAACACGGCAAGGTTGGTATAGCCCTGACTGGTGACTCCCAGTCTCCCACTTTAGCCACTGGACAACACTTTTTCAAATGATACATGCAGAAGTGTTTGATCATCATTAGCTCAGAAGCTGGGCGATGGCCTTTCTCTGGTCTATGCTATCTAATTATTGGCACTGCAATTGCAGCTAATGGGGAGACTCTTGTAACCCTGCCTATTCCAAGCATTCAAAAATCTGAAGCAGGTCCCTCCCAAAATCATAATATTAAAAAATTAATAAATTTTACTTTTTTATTTGCCTCCCTTGTTTTTTGAGCCACACGTCCATCACTTTTTTCAAGCTAGAAACTTACTTGTTTTTAAATGTAAGATGAGATTCTCATGCAATTGCTTGAATTCAGGAGCTGGCTTTTAAGAAAAACACTGAATATTGAGAGAGTCCTGATAAAATCACAGTAGTGGCTATGTTGCACTTGAGTCTATCCTTGATCCAGGGCCTCCTGTGTATTTGCATTTTATGCTGCCACTGCACCTCTAGGCTGACCTTTTGGAAGGTATTTTTGGAAACAACCTCCTTGAGAGCAGCTGCTCATCAAAAGCAGGATTTCTGGTGTAGTTGTAAGTACGCAATGAAGCACTTTTACATCACATCTGCACATGCACATACCACACTCTCTCCTTGGCAATCTGGAATCTTCGGGCTCCCCCTAGACAGGCAGATAAGTTTATAATTGGTTCTGTCCTGAAAATTATCAACTAAATTATGCTAGATTTTGCTAGCAATTAAGACGTTTAAGAAATAGAATGATAAAAATGCTGGGCTCAGCATTTTCAGTGTTCAATAGGAAAATAAAGCCATTACGTTTGTAAGAACAAATATTGAAACTGAAATAGAGAGCATATATTTTTAAAGCAATGTTTAAGTTAATTGTGTGAGGGTTTTTTTTTTAAAAAAAAAAAAAACTATTGGGGTTCCCATAGGGAGCTGGGGTTTTGGTCTTCCTGTTTACATAGTTGGCAGGATGGCTGCTAGCTAATCCCCTTCAGCTCCCTTTGCTTGATGTACTCCTGATCCAGTAAGTGTACTTTCCAGAGAACTCCCTCCCACACCACTTTGGAGCCTCTTTACATGTATGGATTCATTTAGCTTGTAAGCTTAACAGTGGTAGCAATGGTGCAGGAATTCAGCTTTTAGCCATAAAATTGTACTTGCACTGTGGAGGAAAGAAAGTTAGCGGCTGTTTGTTCCAGAACCAGTGCTTAATGCTAAATTTGCGAACTTGTCTTCATGCTTAATCAGACACTGGCAATTAGCACAGACCTGGGACATAAGGATAGCGAGGGCTGTATCTCAAGAGTGTCAGAGACTGTGTTTTGTTCAGACAAGCACCTACATTTCAGGTGCTTATCTGAATTGTATCCAACCCTCTTGATTCTGAAAAATTGTTCTCACAGTACTGCCACCCCAGGCTTCACTTACTAGTTTTTAATATGCAGTGGAGCTGTAGCCGTGTCGGTCCAAGGATTTTAGAGAGACAAGGTGGGTGAGGTAATATCTTTTATTGGACCAACTTCTGTTGGTGGGAGAGAGAGAGAAGCTTTGGAAGAAGAAAAGCTTGGTGTGGTTCGATAGCTTCTCTCTCTCTCACCAACTGCAGTTGGTCCAATAAAATATATTACCTCACCCACCTTGCCTTTCTTACCAGTTTTTTGGCACCTTCCCTTCCATTTAAGGTGGAAATTCAGACTCTCTCATAGTATTGTGTTACCCTTCATTCTGATTCTGGTGAGAAACTGGAAGTGGAGAAAACTTACCAGGTCACTTCAGAAGTTTGGTTATAACTGAGTGTTGGTTACAGGGGCCCCTCTGTGCTCATCAGAGAGGATACGAGTTACAGCGCATAGCAACAAAGGCTTGGATCTTTAGCTCAAGGCATAGCAGTTTATGCTTTTAACTCTGGAGGTCCCCAGTTCAATCCCTGGGGTGTTGGCTCCCACCTGTACCATACTCTGTCTCTGGGGAAGAGTGCTGCTCAAGGATGCCATGGAAGCTGGGTTAGCGGTGAGCCTCGGATACTGGCTCACAACTCCTTAACAGAGGCACCTCCCCCTGCAGGAGATTATGTTGCAGATATGAGGGAAGCGGCAACCTGTAGTGAGAGCAAAGGAGCAAGCTTTTTCTTTCCACCCTTCCTGGCTCTTGCTGGGTCCTAGTGCCATAGGAATTGTGCTCATTTTTATTTTTATTTTTCTAGGTAGAATGCAACATAATAGCCACTGCCTCATGAGCCCCCATTGGGTCGTACCCACTGATTGAAAACACTGCTCCAAATGGTCAGTAAGGATGCAAGATTTTATTGTCTGAAGTGTCAAGGGGGATGTATTCTGTTTCTTCACAAACACTTGGGAGTTTGCAGTGTTTATAGCTTTTCAGTTTGTTGGATACTGTGGGCCAGCTACTCTGCTGTGCTTAGTCTCCACTGAGCACAGCAGGGGATGAGGAAACTATCAAGAAGCGAGTTATGGTTCTCTGATCTGGGGACTGGTATTATGCCAGCCTTGGCTGAGTTTAGAGCAACATGGGCTCTACTCTAAACTCTTCCAGCTGGTAATGGCTCCCACGGAGCTGTCTGCCTACTGGAGATAGCTGGAGCACAGTGTACTCCAGTTGAGGTTCCCTCCCTGCTCTTGACATGCTTTTTACGTTGAAGACTGCAGTGTGGTGGCAGGGTAGCTAGCCACTACAGCACAAAGAGGATAGAGAAGAGTCCTGGATCGGGCCCCATGTCTTTATCTGATTTTTTGTGCCATATTGCTGAGCACTGCTCAAACTGCCACTGCATTCCACCATGGAAATGGCTATGTCTTTGTGATGTGCGAAATGAGACCCATGTGTAAGTTATTTTAGTGCTTTGGCATGTAAGATTACTAGAAGGAAAAAGCCTTCAGAATGTGCTGGACTAAAAGAGCAAAATGTTCTGGAAGTCATTTAAAGAGTCAATATTATAGGTCTGACTACTCCAGGAAATAGTGCTGGCAATCCATAACTTCCTGGCTATTGCTAATAGTGTTCATCTCTGCCATAACCACACAGCCTTTTCCGTGTTCCTTGCTCCTGCCTATACAAGACAACATAAACCATTGGGTTTGATATCGGGCTGGATCCACTTCTTTAGCAATAGGACCCAGGAATCTGAAATACAGAACTTTGATTCACTTTTGAATAATAGCACCTTCTGGCTAGAGAGGACAACAAACCTGCTCATTGGCCCTACCTAAAAATGTGTCAAAACTAAGCGAAACAAGGTTTCTTGTACCATTGCAAATATAATAGTTAGACATTTACACAATCTTAGAAGGCAAAGTCGCAAGGTTGTTTTTGCAATGTGCCATGTCAAATGTTTAATCTGTTAATAAGTCAATAGGTTCAATAACAGAGTTTTGCAACCCTTATGATATTAATTGTAAATCTCACAATATTTGGTGTCCGTCCTTACAGCATTTGAGCCTGGAATCATGTGAATACATCATGTTCTCAGCTTTCATTTAAAAAATGTACATTTCTACCCTTTTGCTTGCAGAGAATAGCTTAAAAATATGATACTAAAGGTGCAAAAATGAGAAGGTAAATAAAAACGCCAGATACAGTATTTTTAAAAACTCATGCTTTTTAATCCAGTCTGGTGGATATTTTTAATAATGCTTGGGAATGGCAATGCTGATAAAATCATTAGGAAGGTTATCATTGGATGTATGCTTAGCACAGAACAAGAATAGACATTATGGGTCAGCTCTTCAGCTGTCAACAGAGCTATGCTGACTGGCATCAGCTGAAGATCTGCCCTGATAGCTCTGCATGTAGACATGATCTAATCCAAAGTGTTGTGTACTAAAAGTCTCTTGATTCACTTCCCCATTTGTTGTAATTGAGCTATGTGTATCATGTATTTCTGTCCCCCCACCCCGAGATAGCATAGTTTGATGTACCTCCTATCATTATATAGTGTTCTCTCCTTTAACTGTGGTTATTCGAGAACTGAGGAGCACTAAGTCTCAGTGGAGAACAGTTTTCTAATTACCTCTTAGCTGAACTCTACAACAGGAAACCTCCATCTAAAAGCCAGCAGTTGTTTAAATCAACTTAATGAGAGAAACCTAAGTGTACATACTTGTACCAATAACCGAATCTTTGGTCAGCAATATTGAACTGCAGTAATACAGCACCTTCTTTCCAGCTGTAATGATAGTTTTAAAAGCAAGGAGTCAGGGAATTTGTTACCGGATGGATTTAATTACACATTCCTTCAGGTTAACCCCAGACAGCATGTTTACCTAACTGTACAATCGATGAGCTCTGTAATCTGGAAGTAAGTGGAGCATTTACAGTACTTTAGGAAGATGACATGGAGGCCAGGGGAATTCACTGTGATGTTAGTTTGCAAATAAGACATGAATTACCATTTCTGTACGGACTATAGAAATGTTTTTCTGCAGTCATGAATTACTATATACTCTGGGAAGGTTGCACTGCAGCTGGCATTACTTTGTAAAGTGGCCACAAGGCTAGTAGAAATGGGAGAAGCTGATAGAAAGGTACTTGCTTTTGTGACATTTCATAAGCAGTGCCTCTTTCAGCTAATGGTACTACCAACATATTTCACCAGACTGGATGGGATTCTAACCTTCAGTGAACCCTTTGCAGGACATGTGTGTCATCTGACAATTACCAGCACCACTGCCTGCTGCTCGTATTCCTGCGCTCATAATTCTTTTTCGGGATGTTCCCTGGGTTTATGGTTTCAATGACGTATGCCCACCCTTCACCACAGCACGATTGCTGGAATCCTGAAGTAGTGCATGTTAAAACAGATGTGGAAATTTTTGAATAGCCAGAATGTATCTGTCCTTCCCACCATCACACACAAAGCTCTTTTATTTTCTTAAACCACTATCCAAAGCTGGCTGGAAATTGGTTTATTGTTCATTAGGCAATTTTCCTCCTCTTCTAAAACCCTCTCCAGAGGAGATTTCTTTTGGCCAACCTTCCCTCACCGACCTCTGCTTTGCCTCTATCCTGACTTTGACTATATTTTAAGATAATAAAGGAAACTAACAAGATGTGTATGTACCAATATTATATCTAATGATCTTTCACTGCTGTAATCCACATCCTCCCATACTCTTCCTCAACCCTTTGTTGTCCTACTCTATAGTATGTCTAATTTTGGTGGAGCATCTATCCCCTGCATCTAGTACCTTACTCTCTGAACTGAATGGGGTAAATTGTAAAGTAAAGTATATTCATTGTGAAAAAGGGTGGCAGAATCTGGCCTTCCAATTGTGAATGCCTCAGGCTTTTTACCTTTGCTGCTGCATAAGTGTGACGATCAAAAGTAAATATCACCGGTGTCGGTTTTCAGCAAGATGGCTTCCAGAAGGAGTAGATTCAGAAGTACTAATTCTAGTTGCAGGCTTCATTATCCAAAATATTTCAGAGTTGAGACATGAGGAAGTGCCTCCCACCCTGGGAATTTTCTGAGCATGGCGCTAAATTAAATGGGTGCAGCCTTTTTCTTGGAAATATTTTTGTCAGTTCCTGATACTGTGACGTAAAGTAGAAACAAGCACATTCCTTAGAGAACAATACAGTGCTTGAAAATAAGCTGATGTTCTTCAGAGCAGTGCAGATGGTATATTTTGATAGACAGCATGTTATGCTGCCTTTTGAGTTATTTTGTTTTTGTGGTTTAGTGGTGGGAAGTGGAGCTTGATACCACGCTACCATGCCTGCCCCATTCTTCACACTTTGTCAGGGTTAAATGCAGTCTTTTGTGTGGGGCAGCTTAAAACAAAGGTTTTTCAGGTTTTAAGTGGCTGAATTTTCAGAGATGCTGAGTCACCTTTACATACGGCTTGTCTATGCTGCCCCACAGGTCAGACTACTGCGGTGGCGGGTGAAGAGCAGTTGCATCAAAGTCCTGCTCTGTAACTCCCCTGTGTGTGGACACTGCAGGTGAGAACCAAAAGGTTCATAGTTTGCATTAATGCAGTCCTGTTTGAAGAGGATTAGTGCTGCTGTTCACCCCCCACCCCTACAGTTCAAACTGTGAGGCAGAGGAGACATAGCCTTAGTTACCTAATTTTAGGCACTCAAACTTGAAAATTGTGACCTAAGCTTTTATTGCTTAAAAATAGATATGAGCATATTTGTTGTGCCTAATTGAGGGCCTGATCCAAAGCTCATGGGAGTTAATGGAAAGGCTCCCTTTGACTTCAGTTGGAGAGAGGTAGAATGGTCCAGTGCTTAGGGAACTAGTCTGGGACTTGGTTCAGTCCCCTGGCCTGCTGAAGACTCTTTTGTGACTTTGGGTGAGTCACTAAGGGTATGTCTATACTGCAAAAAACCCTGCTGCAGTGAGTCTCAGAGCCTGGGTCAATGGACTTGGGCTTATGCTACAGGGTTAAAAATAGCAGTGTACGCATTCCCAGCTCCAGCTGGAGTGGACTCCTGAGACCCTCCCCCACTTGCTGGGTTTCAGAGCTGAGGCTCCAGCCCAAGCAGGAACGTCTATGCTGCTAAATTTAGCACCATAGTCGTTGATCTGGGGTCTGACACATTCTGTTATGGGTTTGTTTTTTGGTGCTTTTTTAAAAAAAATTTTTTTTTGAGTGTAAACATACCCTTAGTTTTCTCTGTATCTAAAATCACCATCTGCAAAATGAGGATATCGGACTGTCCAGTCACAGGATAAATACATAAAAGATTGTGAGTCACTTATGTGGCCCCTATTACCACAGTATCTAAGATAGAGAGAGAGAATTGGGTTTTAGAGACCTTAGAGACCACTCCTGTAGTGTGATGGCATGTCTACATGAGCACCTCCTGCATGGCAAGCTGAGGTGTAATCTACAGCGCTGAAGTGTACTGTCCACTAATTGTCTATCTGCACTAAAAGTTCCCTAGCGCAAGGACCAGCAGAGTCCATACACCCATTTAGTGTACAGCATTCTGGAGCACAGTTGATTTTACCACATGGCAAGCTGTTTATGTAGACATGCTCTAGATAAGAAAGTTTGACTTGAATGCTTTTGGGTTTACATTTAATTTAGGAGTGACTGTGTATGTGGTGGCTGGGAAGGAACCAAGAGTGGGCTGAGTGGAAAACAAATACAGAGAAACTGTGGAAAAAAAGGCATGTGGAGGTGAGAAAACTGCCAATGAAAATATAAACACAGTGTGGGCCTTACTTTACTCTAACATACACCGGTGTAAATCAGGAGTAACATCACTTGAAGTCCATGGCTGAAATTTTCCTGGCCATTTTTTTAGGAATGTCTGAACTAAATAACAGGTTTCAGAGTAACAGCCGTGTTAGTCTGTATTCGAAAAAAGAAAAGGAGTACTTGTGGCACCTTAGAGACTAAGCAATTTATTTGAGCATAAGCTTTCGTGAGCTACAGCTCACTTCATCGGATGCATACTGTGAAAAATACAGAAGCTGTTTTTATACACACAGACCATGAAAAAATGGGTGTTTATCACTACAAAAGGTTTTCTCTCCCCCCACCCCACTCTCCTGCTGGTAATAACTTATCTAAAGTGATCACTCTCCAGCACAAATCCAGGTTGCTGGAAATGGCCCACCTTGATTATCATACACATTGTAAGGAGAGTGATCACTTTAGATAAGCTATTACCAGCAGGGGAGTGGGGTGGGGAGAGAGAAAACCTTTTGTAGTGATAAACACCCATTTTTTCATGGTCTGTGTGTATAAAAACAGCTTCTGTATTTTCCACAGTATGCATCCGATTAAGTGAGCTGTAGCTCACGAAAGCTTATGCTCAAATAAATTGCTTAGTCTCTAAGGTGCCACAAGTACTCCTGAACTAAATAACAAATTAGCTGCACTTTGGTACAGGACAGTGAAAAAACGCATTTCCTCCACTATACATTTTTTTTCAGTGTTGTTTTGAAGAGCTTTAGTGCAAAATGTCTGTGGGTCAAAGTTAAAATCTGGCACAGAAATAGTTTTCATGGAGAAGTGCTTTTGATTATTCCAATGGAAATAGGGTTTGATTTGACCAATTGAAAGTTGCACTTTGCGCACGTGCAGTAAATTTCAAACAATAGCACGGCACCCTCATGGTGTGCAGATAACGAAGGCCATGCTGACTGTGAGACTAACATAGCTGCATATGGGGGAAAAAAGTGCAGAAAGTGTGCATTTTTGTGTTCCATGGGCATAACTTTGGCATTTCCTGACTCTTTAGTGCTCATCCTCGCAACATTAATATTCTTGTAATAGAATTCCTTTTAAGAAGTCCTGCAATGTGTCTCTGGAAGCCAGTCAAAAAAGCTGTGCTGTGCATTTTGACTGCACTTTAATAACTTAAAGCTGAAATATCATAGCTGGGATCAGAAAGAATGCAAATTGTGAATTTGACTGGAGAAAGGTAGAGGAAGCAGATTTGATTAATCAGACGATAGAGGGTGAAGTGAATAACCAGTTCATAAAAACAAATGCGGTGTGTTTAGCATTATATTTCATGTAGTATATACATTTTTTATTGGTGCTTGAATCACTAAAGCAATATATGGAGGGGCATCAAATAGAAGCTAAGGTGACTGCAAACCAAGCAAATAACAAACAAAAATTGAGACTATCGCCTTAAAAAATTTACCATCAATACTTAGGCCTTAATCAGTCATGATAAATTATCTCCGTTCCCTTTGTTTTATCATCTCTAGAGAAATTAGTATTAATGTCAACCAGGAGAGTGCCAACTTTTTGTCATATGGTCAAGATCAGATCCAAGGTAGGAAGGACAATGACAGAAAGCATTCAAGCAAAGAAAACTACTTATTCAACAATGTCTGATGCACCCCTCAAGAATATCACCCATGCTAAATATAAGTGTAGAAGCATGGGGCCTGACTACTTCCCACACTTAATTCTGTTGTAACTAAATTGACTTCAGTGGGATTACTCCTGAATTATGATGTGGGTAAGTAGGAAAAGAATCTGATCCAGGGCTTTGTTTCCCCTCTTGTCATTTTCTCTCTGTGTATAATATTGTAATGAACCAGCAAACTCCTCATTGAACATTGTGTTCACCACCACAGTGCAACATCCAGCAAGTACAGGGATCCGTAATCTCTCCAGTACACGAAAGGGAAGTTCTGCCTGATGTCAGAGCGGACCAGGGCTCTTAAGGGAGATGGGTGCTATGTGAAGTCAGAGTAGCAGGCCAGAGGATGCAGCCTACGAGCTGGCTGTGGAGAGAAGGTTGGGTAGTTTAGGAGCTGGAGCACAGTCTCAGAACTAGACTGGGAACCCCTAAAGCAGTCTCTTATTTGCAAGGGGGCCAGCAGTAGCTATGGCCTGAGAGCAGCCTGTAAATGGCGGGAGGAGGAGGCTGAGTGGATGTGGTTCGGAACAGGACAGACAGAAGGATTGGACTCCAGCTGGGGGATTTACAGGGCAATGCATGATTGTCCCCGGAGAGGTGTGGCCTGTAATGAATATCCTTGGCACTAGTCCTGAGGAGCCCAATTGTCATGCGCCTGAACTAGAGTGGACTGCCCTTAGTGGCTGAGTTGGGAATTGTTGGTTCAACGTTTGTTTGTAGCTTTAAGCAATCATGTAAAGGATAATTCTACTGTTTATTTCCGGCAGTCCTAGTAAGACAATCCTTTGTTCCTCAGACTCTGTGAGTTCTTATGGGAACCCAACAAGGGCTAGAGCCTGAAGTGCTTGGAGTGCCTACAGTGCTGGCCTGTCAACATGTGGCACACTCAGCACCCTATTAAACATCTAGGGGTGGTGTACCTCCAAGTTATAATATATATGTATATACACACACATACATGAAAAAACCCTATAAATATAATGCAGGTTCAGTCTGTACATCAGTATATTTCACTGGATGATGAATTATTTGTCAGACTTTAAATCTGCTACTTTCTGTTACACCACAGTCTAGAATAGTTTGATACTTGTGGAAGTTTTGTACCTTTTAAAGCACGCACTGTCGAGGTGTTTGGCATTTCCTGGGAGTTTATGCCCACAACTCCGATGAACTTCAGTAGGGTATGAAGATCAGCATCTTGCAGGAAAAAGATGATGCATCCTAATTATGGTGACTTCTTGGATGGTGATTGTACTTGTACTGGAGAACTCCATGGGAAACTTAGTGCTGCAGGAAGTGGTGCTAGTGATTTAGTAGGTGACACTCTTCATTCTGAATTAATATTGAATAAGCCCCCCAGCTTTCCTGAAGGATATACTGTCTTTTGGATGAAAAGTACAAACTACAGTCAAGACCACTTGTGATCACTCACTATCCTGTGACATTTTTCACAAGAATATGCATCATAGCCACAGTGTCCAGCCCTAGTTCTATCTTGGCGAACGACATTATACCCATACAAAATTTCTAATTGTTTCAGATAGGTACAAAATCCCCCCCACCCCCAACTAGTGGCTGTAGTTCAGTGGTAAGTGAAATGATTCTTGTATATACAGGATGCATCATTACAACAGTTCCTAAAGCACTTTGCCTGCCTTCAGGAGGAAAATCAATGTATAATAATGCATATAACAGTACCTAGCACTCTTCATTCATAGATCTTAAAGCACTCTGCAAGGTAAGATAAATATCATTAGCCCTGAGTTTTTCTACAAATGAAGAAATGGACAGAGGTTCAGTGGCTTAATCAAGGTCACATAGCAGTCAATAAGAACACTGGAAACAGACCCCAGGTCTCCTGACTGTCCCTAGCTCTTTGGGATTTGTAACTGTAAATTATTAATAATGTATGTAATCCTTCTATAGCAGGAGAGTGAATTTGTGGGGGGGGGGGGGGTGGAGGGTGAGAAAACCTGGATTTGTGCTGGAAATGGCCCAACTTGATGATCACTTTAGATAAGCTATTACCAGCAGGACAGTGGGGTGGGAGGAGGTATTGTTTCATATTCTCTGTGTGTATATAAAGTCTGCTGCAGTTTCCACGGTATGCATCCGATGAAGTGAGCTGTAGCTCACGAAAGCTCATGCTCAAATAAATTGGTTAGTCTCTAAGGTGCCACAAGTACTCCTTTTCTTTTTGCGAATACAGACTAACACGGCTGTTACTCTGAAACCTGTCATTTTAAAATCCTATAGGAAGGGGAATATGCGGAACAAACTAGTTTTAAAAACTGTTACAGTTGCATTGCCATTCACCATGCTGCAAAACCAGTGTTTCTATTATAAATGTTCTGTTACCAGGGGTTCCTAACTTAGCCATAAGGAATTGACTTAGGCTGAAAGTAAGTACATAAAATCTCCTTTAAAATCACATTTTCTCTGCCAGTATAATCTAAAGAAATATATTTAAAAATGTTATTATTGAGTGTTAAAGGCCATAACCTGTGTGGTTCTGTGTACCTCCTGACTGGTCTGAGCACTTTCAGTTTTCATTGACTTCAAGATAGGCAGCACCTTGCATGATTGGAGCCCCATTGATTTAATCTCCTCACTTGCATCCATTTAATTCAAAAATGGTTTAAATTTCAAAACAGAAAGTTGATCAATAATTAGCTCATAGCATTGTCCAGTTTCCTGAAGGACATGATTTTCCACCCCTTTTTCTCTTCAAATTGATGAGAATGTATTTTAAACATCAGCTATTTCACAGGCACAATTATGATAGACTGGAATAATTTCTAGGGTTAATGATCCCTAGAAGTTAAAAGAACTTAATATAAGAAGCTATTCCAGTCTTAAGGCCAAACTGGCACTAAGAAAGAGAGAAAGAAAAAGAAGCCAGAGGGGGATAACTATGAACTGGCTGTACAGCTTGGACTGTATGTTTTCTCCAGTGAGTTTAAATAATAAATGCTCTAATCACAGTTCTGGTCAAGTTTCCCCTCTGGACCCTCACCAGGATGCTGCGTTTAGATGCACTCACTTGGCCCCTATGTTTTTAAACTCCCCTTGGTTGCTGGGTAAGTTCCAGCACTGTCTCTATCTTTGTCCTCTCTGGCACACTTCCTGAGCACAGCTTCTTGGTCTGTACCCCTCCTGGAACTGGAACCCTGTGGCTTAGCTGGCTTACATCGATGCTGAACAGCCCCAAGACTCCCCAGTAGCTTAAGCACACCTTTTCCCAGAGCTCTCATCTTGTGGACACTAGTGTATAGTTTACCCCTTCGGGGACATGGGATAATTGAAGCAAACAGACACAGACTTTGCAAAAGGTTTTCTAAAAAACAATCACTCTTTATTTTAGACACTACGAGACACTTATATGCAATTCCCTGCATCAGTTTCCTTATCGCTCTTGAGCAACTCTTGAGCATTTTTTGGGATTTGATCAGAGCCCTCTAGGAGGTCTAGGATTCTTCCTCTTTCCTTTCTCCTTCTGCACAG
Organism: Eretmochelys imbricata; assembly: GCF_965152235.1. Lineage (NCBI taxonomy): Eukaryota > Metazoa > Chordata > Testudines > Cheloniidae > Eretmochelys > Eretmochelys imbricata. Next base: position 108,150,524 of record NC_135576.1, on the reverse strand, counting down.
CATTGCCTTCTAGTTCTGGTCTCTTCTCCTTTTCTAAAATAATTGTTGAGAGACTCTTCCTTATCTAAGGGTATTCTATACTACCCACTGGATTGGCAGGCAGCGATCGATCCCCGAGCACTCTCCCATTGACTCCTGTACTCCACCGCCATGAGAGGTGCAGGCAGAATTGACAAGGGAGTGGCAGCAGTCAACTCACCACAGTAAAGACACCGCGGTGAGTAGGTCTAAGTACGTCGACTACGTTTTTCACGTAGCTGAAGTTGCGTAACTTAGACCAATTCTCTCCCCCCCCACCCCCCCCGCCGCTAGTGTAGACCAGGGCTAAGACTTCCAGTTTTGTTTGTCAATGTCAAAACACCTATCAGGTGATCTGTCACTTGGTCACCACCAACTTGGAGTCCAAACATGAAAACTGGCCCTGGACAGTACTCCAGTCTTTGTCTGAGGTGCTTCTGTTTGAATGGACGATTATCAAGGTTTAACAATCTTCCATTGTTAGCCCTCTGCTAGGTGGAAGAATTTCTCCTGACACCATCTGGGTATTCCGGGCACAGATCAGTCTTATAATCAAATGCTGCCCAGAAAACAAAATGGAGTTTGGTAGTGTGAGATAGATACACACAGCGTTCATAATATCAAACAGAATTCATAGGTTGTGTGCAGGCAAATTTCCCAGCTCCATAATCTGTATGACACCTTCAAAATAGACAGTGCTTTGTTTGTGAAGTTCCAAGCTGGGTTGCCCTTGTTGCCAAGAAGGCCAATGGCATTTTGGGATGTATAAGTAGGGGCATAGCGAGCAGATCGAGGGACGTGATCGTTCCCCTCTATTCGACATTGGTGAGGCCTCATCTGGAGTACTGTGTCCAGTTTTGGGCCCCACACTACAAGAAGGATGTGGATAAATTGGAGAGAGTCCAGCGAAGGGCAACAAAAATGATTAGGGGTCTAGAACACATGAGTTATGAGGAGAGGCTGAGGGAGCTGGGATTGTTTAGCCTGCAGAAGAGAAGAATGAGGGGGGATTTGATAGCTGCTTTCAACTACCTGAAAGGGGGTTCCAAAGAGGATGGCTCTAGACTGTTCTCAATGGTAGCAGATGACAGAACGAGGAGTAATGGTCTCAAGTTGCAGTGGGGGAGGTTTAGATTGGATATTAGGAAAAACTTTTTCACTAAGAGGGTGGTGAAACACTGGAATGCGTTACCTAGGGAGGTGGTAGAATCTCCTTCCTTAGAGGTTTTTAAGGTCAGGCTTGACAAAGCCCTAGCTGGGATGATTTAACTGGGAATTGGTCCTGCTTCGAGCAGGGGGTTGGACTAGATGACCTTCAGGGGTCCCTTCCAACCCTGATATTCTGTGATTCTGTGATTCTGTGGAGACATGGGGAGAAATGATATGAAGGGGCACATGCATAACAGTCTTGCCGCTGTGAACGAAGGTAAATAACGTGACATAATGTAGGGCCTGATTATGCTCCTGTTGTTCTATACATACAGCACTGCCCATGACAGGAGACCTGGATTCCATTCCTGTCACTGCCATTGGTTCATTGTGTGACCTTGGCCAAATCACTTTAAGTATCAGTGCCTCAGATTCCCCACCTGTAATGGGTATAATGATATGCACTTTTGTAAATTTGTAGATGAAAAACATTATGGAAGTGCTAGCTATTTTTTATATGTTGAAGTCAGAGTTTTTCCAATAACTTAAATGGGAGCAAAATCAGATGCATATTTAGTAAATTATAATACAAATGCAAGAGACAAGTAAATTCCCTGGGGCTGGGAAGTCTCAGTGTTATAATGAGAGAGCACATAATTATTTGGGATTGTGTGTGTGTTAGGGAGGAGTATCCCTGGCTCCTCCCTACATCTGAATAATTGAAAATAATGAGTTCTAAACATCCTTTTATACACGTGTTTATTGGAGAGAGTGAAATGTATGCTGGGTAAATAATATGCCATTTTTTTTGTTTCTTTGCAAGAAACTATTATAAAAAAACCCCTCTGATTAAATATCATGATGGGCCTGGCTTAAACTGCCAAAAGCTAGGAAATCAGTGTTAAGGCTGGTACTTCATCCTTAACTCATCCCGTTGTGCTTGTATTTTTTTCCCTCTTAATGGCATGAGTTGAGGATGGAGCTTTAGCCTTAACTTTGAATTTCCTGGTTATTGTCAGCTTAAGCCAGACCCCGATGTATTTAAATGCTGGATTTCCCCCACCCCCCGTATTTAATGTTATTTTTAACTGAACTATCTTGTTAATCTTGGGAGACATCACTGGAGCTGAAAACCATTCAAGTAATAATAGCTCGACAGCTCACTCCCTGCAGACTGCTCTGCAGAGTCCGTCTGGAAAAGCTCCTATTGAAAGTGAAGTCACTGACTAGCCCCTTTTCTTTGACTTGGTGTGGAATTGTCTTTTAGGGACAGTTTTATCTGAGGGAGACACAGACAATTGAAACATTAGAGTCAAAACAGGGGACTGTTGCTGCACTAATTAAAACAAAGTTTGTTTGTATAAAGGGGGTTCTCCCCCCATGTGAAAAGGGCAAACAAACGTGGGGCCTCTTTCCACACAGCGTCCTTTAATCTGCAAGAAGTTATATTTTAAAATATAATTAAAAGTAATGCCCCTTTGTTTATTATACTCTGCCTGCCAAGCTCAAGTTCTGCAAAACCTGCCAAACGTTGACTTTAAATTTAGTATGCTGAGCTGGTTTCCAAATGTAGTCATACTCTCAGAGGGGAGTGCAGGCAGTGATTGTCCTGGATTTGAGATATTAGCCACTTGCTGCTACAGTCTTTCCAAAGAAGAACAGTTCTGAGGAATATATGATGAAACTGGAGTATTATGTCACTTACCTTCGGGACAGAACTGAGCTTTCATTCTGACTGTAAAATGCTTTAATGCGGGGAAAACACTAAAGTTACTCATAGCTCTGAGGAGTAGATATCATAAAGGCTAATGCTAATTCAAGGAATTATATCAAATGAAAAAAAAGTACAAACCTGCCTGTAGTATATATTCCTCTATTTTAATAACATACAGTGTTACACAGCACATGCGAGATGTATTCAGTTTATCCCTCATTACCTTTCTCCGATTTACTGGTGTCCACGTTCACTTCTAGTTAATGAACATTCCTGATGCTGTTGGTTATTTTATTAGTGTCAGTGCAGGGTTTTCTTTTTTTTTTTTTTTTTGATTAATCTGATTTACCTTTTCTTAACAGAGATTTATTATTTCAGCTCCATTTCTGGTGATCAGGAGGAAGCATAACTCAGCACAAAAGCAAGCAAAGAGAGCCAGAGGGCAAGAGTCATAAATGAAATTAGAAACCTTAACTCAGGTTTTCTCCAGGAGTTGGAACAAAGGACCTCTCCGCAGTATGGTTAAAATCATGCTTACAACAACTGTGTTCCAAATGGAGTGGGACTACAAATCACAATCTAGAATCCCCTTTGAATGTTTTGGGTGGGGGAGGTAGTAGGGTGGGTGGTTGGATTAGAAGCCCCATATCCAAACCTGCCACTCCAGGTGTGGTTCTAGGTCAGATCCAGCCAGTTTCAGGGCTCTGGTTTGGATGTGGCCACAACCTTGAAAGACCTGCCCATGAAAGTTTGGTACTGTTAAATGTGACCCTGAGTCCGAGCCCTTATTTAACTTCTGTTCTGCTCACTAATTAGTCTGAGCAGTGTCATTGTCACTAGTACAGCTCAAGCATAGTTTCCCTGACCACTGTAACAAGGTTTTTTCCTTGAGATCCATACTCTGAAGCACAATTTGACTGGTTCAGATCTCAGCAGGGGGCAATACATTCCTGTCCAAGAGGGCCAGGGAAACTACTATTCATCTTTGTGTTTAAGCATTGTTGTTGCTAATAGATTTTTCACCATACAGTGAACAGGACTTAGACTCATGCCTTTTTAAATGTCCAAGCTTCTTTTCCAGTGACTGCATTGGCATGGCTTAATGTCTGTTTTATGAAAAAAAAAAAAATCCTTGAACGTGTGCTTTGGGAATCGAGGTAAGTGGCCCACCTCGTACCTTGGTATATTTTGCTAGCCACAATGACACTTTGCTGTTAAAAAGTGCACAAAGGAGAAAACAGTGAAGAGGTGTTGTGAGCATACATTTAAAAACCCTCTCTACTGCTCACACTCCAAAAATCCCAATTACGGGCACTGGGCAAGATGATGGAAGGGTGTGGGTAGCAGCCTTAGGTCTGTGTAAAACAATTCTGCCTAAAATTCCCTTTTATTGGAAAGAGTGGTGAACATACCGCAGAGATACATCAGACTAACAATCCAAAGTGCTCGTGTTTGTCATAATGTTTCTTACCTTGTTTGCTAATTAGGAAGGGGTAGATTGTTCCGGACTCTTGTGCCAGTGCACGGGGGCCAAGCACATTTGCAAATTCTGGGAGGTGGAATGGAGGAGGGGTAGAGCAGGGACTGCTCCATTCTAGCATCCCCAGGGTGGTAATCCATTCAAAAATGGGGTGGGGAGGAGGCAGGGCCACCCCTGAAACCTGCAAAATCTGCTAGGGCTGAGTACAGAGAAAACAAGCAGGCTGCATTATCCTAAGCATGGTGTAGCATGCACAGTACCCCAGCATTCCCTAGGTCTTCAGGCCTCGCAATGGGGTGATGTGACTACATTACCCCCATCAAAGGCCAATGCCTTCATGACACATTCTAGCCCTAAGGCTTTACTTGTGTATAGGCAAAGGCTTTCACCTTCCATCTCCCGTTTGATCCTGCCCTGCCTGTTTTGTTGCAACAATGTTGCTTGCAACCAGAGACTGATTTAATAAATACATTATGGTATAACTGAACGGCAGGAAGAAACAGGAGGAGAAGCTCAGCCCTGAAGGAGAGATCACTTATTGAAACATAAACTGGTCTTCACTTACAGCATAGGGAACACAGAAAAATACTGGCTCATGACATGTTTTGTATAAAAATCTTCTTGTCCAAATTTACTCGTGTGAAAGTCCTTTTCAGCAGAAAGCAGAGACAAAACAAAAAGTATAGTCACACCCAAATTATCAGCTGCCCGAAACAATACCAAAGAAAATAAACTTTATCTGTTCTTCTGGGAAAGGGAAGGGAGGAGGGAGAGTAGTATGTCCAGTAAAACTATCTTTTGCTTCTCTCACTTTCTTACATTTTCCACCAGTACAGTGTGATCGTGGCTAGCAAAACATGCCTAGATATAGCTCTTTTCTTTGGTGTTAGTAGAATATTGTGTGACAGCTTGCAGTGATGTAAAAGTCTTAACTGAGTCAAATTTTGCCTTTGGGTGCACACAAGCCTCTCCAATGGACTTCACTGGGAATTGCCCATATGCATCAGAGGGGCATCGGCCAGCCATTTGAGATGTCTTATCTTTTTGTTACAACAGTCCAGTCTTGTCAACGTTGTCAATGATGTTCTCCTTATCTTTCCAGCGAAAGATAAGGAGAACATCATTGACAACACTGGACTGTTGTGCTTTGTCACTCTTAACAAGGATATCTTCATTTCAGACCTCTAGTTACTGAATAGGGTTGCAGCAAAACACTAATGGAGAAAACATGTGAGTACCCTGATTTAGTCATGTGTTGACACCACATGGTTCAGGGGTCTGGTTTAGCTTTGTACCCAAGCTTTCATATGCTTATCTGATGCATATCCATATGTTTGCCCCTTCCCAATCAGATCCTCCTCCTCCTCCTCCTCCTCCCATAATCTTCCCAACAGACCCTTGTTTCTTCTACCTGTGTTGTCTTGAGGGAGGCTCAGCTACCATCTACCCCCTCTGGTGCATCCCCTTTCTTTTAGGGGTGGCTCAGAGACCTGCAACTCCTAGCATCGTAGTTAGCAGGCTTCCCCCTGAACAAAATCATATGTTGCAGTGGATGAGTAATAGTCCTTTGAACATCCCCTTGAAGAAGACATCCACTCCCAGAAGAGAGGCACTGGCTGCTGCTACAGGGGTGGGTGGTGGGTGACAAAAGGGGGAAGGATGACCAAATATTATCATATCTTGAAAGAGGATGCAGTTAGAAGATTGGGGAAAGTTTCAGACATATTCTTTTATCTGAACTGGCTCCTACACATAACATGGGTGACCTTGGGGTAAAGTAGACTAACATGTTAATGGTGCCTGAGTATAAACAGGTATCTGTCCAAATTGTGCAGGAGTTTAGCTTAAGAAAACGGCTTCCCTTTGCCCCAGAAGCCTTGCACCCTGTGTGATTTCTTTGAGTGTCCCCCTTCCCATAGTGACTCTTGTGGTAGGGAATATAAAGGTGATTTTTGAGGCTGCCAGAAACACAGATCTGATAGTGCTCTCTGGTTTTATAGTTACCTGATTCAAAGTCCAACTTTCCACTGACTGCAAGGAGATTTACTTGTTTGCCTATTTTCACCACACAAGTTCTTCCCAACGCTGAGATGAATTTAGAAGTCATGGAATGGGTTGCTAACTTCACTCCATCATGTGCACTCCCTATTTATGATCTGTTCCCATTGAAGATTCCCACTGACATTAGTGGCTTAGTGTGAGCCATGTCTAGGACTTCCTAACACTGCCAGTAGCTGTTCAGTTTGTCTCTCACAGTGAGACAGGTAGAAACAAGCAAGGGAAACACAACAAAAAAGTTGAAAATTGTAGAAATATTTCTGAACAGCTTTAATGGGAAGATGTATTTAATTTATATTTGTAATGTGTGTTGAAGGACTAGTGAGTTTTCTTTTAGGCAGTGTCTACAGTAGAATTTCCTGTATTTGATGGCAGATTTCAGACATGGCTCACCCTTGCCCCACAACCAGCATTTGAACCTTGTTGCTGCACCTGCGTAGACACCATCAATGAAGTTCAGCACCTGTTTTGACAAAGTAGAGACAATCATTTGGGATGGGGTGGAACCTGCCTACATCAGCAGGCAATAGCATTCAAAATTTTTGGGAGCAGCTGGGTTTTATTATTATTAATAATAATAATTTGTATTACCAAGATCAGGGCCCCATTGTGTTAGGCATTGTACAAACACATAAGAAACTGTTCCTGAAGAGCTTAAAGTCTAAATGGAAAAGACTGATGAAGAACAGGAGAAAGGAAGTGTTGTCATCCCCATTTCTTACAAACAGGCAACAGGGGCACAAGAGGTCCAAGGTTAAACAGGACGTCTGTGGCATAACTGAAAATGGAACTGACATCTTGTGAGTCATAGTCCATTGCCTTAACCACAAGCCCCTACTTCCTCCCATTATGAAAATTCTAACACAGGTTCCCTGTAGTGGAGGCTTTTGCTGAGATGTAGGGAGATGCTGTATATCTCTTTCAAAGACACCAGCCTACTGCTTATCTTGTTGTTGTTTTTGTTTGTTGGCATCCTTTCATCTGCAACAGACGGTGAGAATTGCAGCCTATGAGTTTGCAATGTCTCTTATGACTGATCTCAGATTGGACTGCTTATCTGGGTACAAAGAAAACCATACAAAGAACTTAAAAAAAACCATAAAATCCTAAACACTGTTTTACTCTTGGTGTGTTTTGTACTTCTAGATTGGGAGGGTTCTTCTAACAGTCTCTTTGTAAATTCCATAAGAACTATTTATATTCTGTTTGTGCACTGAACAAGGATTTGGCTTTGTGGAAACTACATAAGATATCTTTGTGTGTACAAACACACACACATCCTGTTTTTACATGTGTATAATCTATTCAGGGGACATTACGCTTTGGGAAGCTGAGTGTATAAAGCAAATGTTATATTTTCCAGATTAAATCCATTTAGAATTTTTCCTTTCACTGATTTCTTTCTGAACAGTTCTACTCTTGGTTCCTCTTGTAGCTATGCTCATGCTGAATAAGCACTTTAGGACCAAATGCGGCACTTGCTTTCAGTGATTGATAGCAAACATAGCTTCCAGGCAGTGAGGACATTTCAGTGACTTCTGCTGACTTTAGGTACTGAATTATAATTCTAAATCAAGTTCAGTGCCAGCATTTATTTAAGTTTATGGATTCTGGAAGTGGGGTTTGAGGTACTGAGATCTAGATTAGATTCACTTTTCTTGGTTCACTTGTACACTTTGTGGAGTACAAGGTGATGCACAAATTAGACATACATGCCATCTCTGCACATTGATTAAGTTTGCTCACCAGTGACTTTTGCATAACAGGCATATTAGAAGCACTAATCCCATTCTAATCCCGACAGGTGCATTAGCTCTAAGCTCTAATGTGTGGAAGCTCCATGCCAGCCTGATGAATTTCTGGGACAGTCAAGTTAGCAAGATGGGGCTATGGAGCAACTTGCTCCCAGATTGGAACATGTGGATGCTCAAAAGGTGATGGAGAATTAAGGCTAATGAGCTCCCTCTCCCTTTATTGGATAACTACAGACCCTTTCCTCTTTGCCTCGTCTGTGGAGACTTCTGCAGTTTTGCATCTTTTCTACCTGTGGGGCTGGGGATCGATGGAATTATTATGAGTCCCCTAAAAAGCTAATAAATGATGGGTAAGAGAAGTCACCTGGGTCTCTGCTGCCTCCTGCCCTGAGTGAGCTCATTAGCATTAGTGAGCCCATCATTTTACCTTAAAAACACTATATCCAAGTTCTCAACGGGAACTGGATCTTCAGGGAGGTGGCCACTTAGCCAGAGAAACAGGAAAGGGGACTGTCAGTCATCTGGGGAAACCTTTTGATGAAAACCAAGCATTTCTGCCCGGACAGTCTGAATGTCCTAAAAGCAACACTAAACATAACTGCCATGTGTCCTGCAGTTCTCTGGATGACATTTCTCACTGGTCGGGTAAGAGACCATATGGCTGCCTGAAACTGGGCACCACAGCAACTCTAGCTGCCAGGAAGAGGAACAGCAGCTTTCATTCCACATCCCAGCTGAATGTAGGCAATTATGGCTGGAATGTGGGGAGCTGTGACAGGGCTGCTAAATAAGTGATCATTACATGAAATGCCTGGCACTGGGCAGTCCTGAGTAAATAAAGAATATGTCCTTGCAAAAGAAGACCTAACCAAGGTCTTCCCCAGCATTCTTGCAAACTACAAAAAATTCCTTAGGTTGCCAGGAAATGAGTGGTGGAATGGTGAACATTTTTGGCCTTTGGATTCAGCGTTGCCTCAGTTTTGAGACTTGTCATTCATTGCCTAAGGTCTCTGCATGTAAAAATGCATATTTACTTAAATAATAATTTGATTGTCTCAGAATCTGAAGGGCTCCTTATGCTGCACATCTACTAAAGGCCTTAAGGCTTTGGTGGAGGTAGAATATTCCAATGTAAACCATTCTCCCAAAGTAACTTCCTGGGATTCACCTGAAATATCCCCTGACCTAAGAAAGGCTCCACAGCAAATGTGTCAAGAGGATATGTTTGTTCCTAAATTCTTTTTGTGTGAGAGGGAAGGGTTTACTCTCTGCCTTTTCAATGGCCACTCAGTACTAGAAGGGCAGCCAGTTGAATGTATTGGAAGCGAGACAATATGCAACCAACTCGGAAGCAAGTGTTTACCTGTTTCAGACTACTTGGCTAGGTCTCAAGTGATGGAGAGGAGAAGAACCCCGCATTTCCTATATGTACCTACTGTAGAAATCCTAGAGACATGCTTCTGAGATAAGGGGGAGTGTCTTTTTTGTTTACCAAAGCAAGTGGATTACAAGATCTGTAATAGGCCTCATTTAAAAAAAAAAATAGAACTCTTTTCGGTCTGGATAGATTTCAGCAGGTTATGCCTAACCCAGGTTGCCCATATGAAGATGCATTCAGAAAACAGGCACTTAGAATCTTACCAGATGAAAATGAGAACCAGGTTGAGATTTTGACCAGTTCAATACCTGGTCAAAAATTAGGAAGAATTTTGCCAATATATATTGCTTTTTGGAATTTTGAAACTCAAAATTTCATTGAAATTTCAAAATTTGAAAATAGTTGACCAAATAAATGGCTTATTACTTAATTGCTTAAAATGTATGATTTAACATTTGTATATAGTGGCACAGATATTCTTGGCATGTTTCTCCAATGCCACTATTACAATCTCCTTTTAAGTTCTGTTTTCAGTGTGGTAATAACTAGAACCGGGGAGTTTGACATACTAGTTAGAGCTGCTTCTCTAGCTAGACAAGTTTTACCAAAGTATTTTTCTTTTATGGGGATATTAAGGTTTTATGTAATCACTTAGCCAAACAACCCTTTTTGCAGCATCAGGGATCTGGTTCCTAAGAGGGCTAGTAGCTCTGTATTGGTTTGCCTGGGTATCTAAACAAGCGTAACTGAAAATGAATGAACCTAGATGAAGAAAAAACAAAGGTTAAGTAAATATACCTAGAGGATGAGGATTTCCACAAAGGACCCAGTTTCTGGGTATGGAGCTTAAGGAAGACAGTTTTTAAATCCTTACTTGTTTGTCTAAGTCTGAATCAGCTACTGTGGACTTGCTTTGGATGGTTGAATATTTACTCTTATATTTATTCGAGTTAATATCTTTACTTGAAGTTTCCATATTTCTTGGAAACACATTTTAGCAACACTTTAAACATACTGTATGGAAGCAAAATATTTTTCTTTACTTGTTATATTCTTTACAAGCTTGTATTTATTCCTTTCTGCATGTTGTTAGATTTTTTCCTGCAGTCAGGGATATGAAACTTATTTCTATGATCACTGTGTGTAGAGATCCCAACTGAGATTGGGCTCCCATTGTGGCACACAGAATGAGAGATCCCTGCCCTGCAGAATGTACAGTTTAAACACACAGGACAACGGGCCACAGAATCCCCATTTTCCAGATGGAGAGCTGAGGCAAGGAGAGTTTGTGACTTGCCCAAAGTCACACAGGAAGCCTTTGGCAGCACTGGGCATTAAGCAGAGGTCTCCTGAATGCCAATCTACTTTCTTATATACAAAACTATTCTTCCCCTCTATTTCTATGACAGTATAATTCCTCTTGTCTCTTGCATGCATTTTAGTCTTTTTCAAATGTTGTATGTGCACTGGGTGATGGCACTCCATCTGTATCATGCACTCACCCTGAGAACCTAGGGTGGGCCCAGAATTCTTCCTGGGGCTTCCACTGTAGGGCAGCCTCCTGTGTACCCCTTCCTGACAACTGTCTTAAGGGCAAAATTAGCTTTTCTCCTTCATTCTATGGTAGCAGGGCTAATGCTCAGGAGACAATAGACTGTCTAGTGCCAGGCTGTTGTGTGGAGGAGGAGGAGTCGTCATTTATTTGGTAACATTTTGTGGGGGAATTTATGTAAAATGTAGGGAAGGTTACCTGACTCCCCCAATAGTATTTTGCTGGCACCTCCCTATTTATTTCCTCCTTACCATTGCCCTAACAAGAGCCACAAGGAACTGGTGAACCCTGTGAGACAGCAAGCAATCCCAGTCTGTATTTGATGAACTGCCAAGGGAGTAACCTTCTCATAAAACATACTCGCTGACCTGAAAGATCAGTTCCCTATTTTAAAACATGACACCCTGCATGGAGGCCCACTTCCCAGCCCACCAAATTCCAGGCAGTTTAACACATCATCAGACGAATTGTAGCTGCGAGGTAATAGAAATGGTAGTCTCAATGTAAGCATGCTTGGCCAATGTTATCAAAATATGCACCATCCCTCCTGAGCTAGAACAAATACACGGTGGAAAATTTTTTATGGCCAGCTGTGTCAGAGATGTGGAGAGCTGAACACGGTCACTGATAGAGTTGTTATACTTCTGCCCTGTTATGAAGTTACAGTGACCAGAAAGAAAGAAACGTAATGCCAAATAATGTTCTCACCAGAGCATCACAGGAATGCACTCAGTTCTAATAATGGGGTGGGGGCTGTGATCTCAGCCAGTAGCCAGTAGGGTGCAGCATACATTTGCGTTAGATAAACTTTCTTGACCTTTAGTCCTTGCTAAAATCTTATCCTTTAGTTCAGTGGAGAAAGCTGAAGTTTCTCCTCTCAGCTGCCTAGTCATTCCTCTGATTACTCTTATTACACAATACAGAATATGTGCAGACTCCACCATACCAGAGAGAAAGAGCTCTTTCTGTGTGTGCTACCATTCTAGTGATATACCCACACCCACAAAGTATATTGCATGATCAAAACACAGCATATTTGCATGTGTCAGAGATGTGATGTATTAAAAAAAAGGCATCTTCCCCCTTGCACACACCCTCCTCCCCAGTTTACTAGGATTCACATTCCCAGGGAATACTTTAGTATCAGTCTGGACAGTTTGATGTAATCCTACCAGTGTAGCTGAAGCTATCTAGACTCAAAGATTTATTAGTTGTGAACGTTCATTTTTGTTTTTACTGGTCTGCTGCCAGTAAATAAGTCACCAAAACCACTGGCTGAGTGTCATTTGATAGGAAAAGGCTGGGATCACAAGGAAGCCTTCTGTCTTTTAACAAAAAAAAGTGCTGAGGTAAGCAGTGTCAAACCCAGCTGCATCAACATGATGGTGGGAAGACAAATGAGAGCTTTCACTGCTGGATGCAGGGGATAGAGAGCCCACAGCTCTGAAAAACCTCTTCATATCCCAGAAACAGCTGTCATAACTGAAACTGCAAGGGACTGCCTTTTAAACTACTGGCTTTGATAAGAAGAATTCTCTCTCCAACCCTTTCTGTAGCACATAAACAGACTTGTAGCAACACAAAGCCCTTCTGAAAGGTGACTGAAGATTTAAATATCTTCAACGTTTTCTGTCCTCTCCCTCCCTCTTTTACTATAGCCATTTCTCAGCTGGTATTTCTGAAGCACCTATCACCATAGTATCTGGCTACTGTTCCATATGAACTCAACAATTATCATGTAGTATAAATCTCTCTTGGTTTTTGCTATGGAAACTGAACTTTGCAAAGTTAGACCTAACATTTACACTGTTATTGCCAACAGTGAATCATTAAATGAGCCACAATAGAAGGGACATGGGGTCAATTTAGAGCAAACATACAAGCGGGGCAAAAGTTTTGAAATGTTCTGTTGGTCTCTCCGTGTGTGTGTTCTGGGAAGAGGGGGTCACCCAAAGTCAGGAGTGATGAAATGTACATAGTCACTGTCTGCGACCTGCTGGGTAGAAGCAAGGGGTAAATGAGGCAGAGGGGTATAGGATGTATGTGTGGAATAGCAGGAGAGGGGTGAAACTTAGAAGTGGGGGGGGGGGAAGAGAGGAGGTGGTGGTGGTGGAATGGACTTGAGACAGGGACTGCTTTCTCTCCCCAGGGCCCGCCAGTTCCTTGTGGCTGTTGCCTGGGCAATGGCTGGGGGATTATGAGGAATGCTTGGAGACGATATCCTTCTTTTGGGCTCATGGATGGAGCAGAAGGGGGTGGATGGCTTTTCTCTTTCTGTTTCTTCTTTTTATATTCAGTAGATTAGACAGGCGGGTTGCTGTGGCGACGACACGGAGGAGGTCTCCGGCACACCTGCACCACAAACAAGGAGTCCCGCCAACATGGACTTATGGCGTCCTGTAGGCAATTTTTTTTCTGTGGGAAGCACGGGGGGAGGGGAGGGGGAAGAGAAAGAGGAGGAAGGAAAGGCAGGGGGGAAGAAAGGGAAATCAATACACTACCAGCTCAGTTCAACAGCAAAGCTTACTGTTACAAAACAGGATACGCATACACAAGATACACACAGACTGTACACAGAAACACCCTGAACAAACTGCCCTTAGGAAAGAGAAAAGAACAAGCATCCTTTTGGTCTGATCATATTGAATCTTCCGAATACTGTGCAAGGAGCGGGGGAGGAAACAAAACTGAAATGACTGGAAATTTCAAATCTGGGTACAGGTCTGAGAAAGGGAAGGGGGGGCAGAGAAGGCTGAAATGAAAAGTTACTATGACTTGCTAGAGAGAGGGAAGTGTGTGTGTAAATTTCATTTTGGGCACACCCCCTCTTTTAGAAAAGGGTTCACAGTGGTGTGAAAAATGACATTATACGCCTTCTCTTCAGCTAAGAGAAAGAAAGGGAATGAGAGGGAGAAGAAAAAACTTAAAACCAAGGAGGTCCTAAAGGCAAACACGCTGCTCTGGAATGCTTTGGCACCCATCCAGCTTCTGCTAATGAAGCAGTCAGTTCTGTGCAGACTAACTGTCCTTGCCTCACCTCTCCTGGACTTCTCCTGTCTCCTTCATGTTGGTGATGATGTTCTCTCCCTTCCCGCCCAAAATTCCTTCTGGTTGCTTTTCACATTATCATCTGTTTCCCCACCATCTGCAGCGACTCCATTAGCATGCCTGCAGCACTTTCCAATGTAAATATACACATCAGATTAAATAAAATAAAAAATGTGGACAGGAACAAGTAGTGAATGCATAGATGTACCTCTGTTATTGAGTGTGTCTAAGTGTGGCTCTTTGGAGACATTTTTCTCCCCTTTGACTCAGTCTTTCTTCATCTCACAGGCAAAGGCTCTCATTCACTGGAATATTTGATAAGAGAAAGAAACCTTTAATGTTTCAAAGTGATAAAGTTAACAAGCACCTGGGGCCAGTACTCTGCACTTGGTGGGTGTGGTGCATCTTTAGTTTTCTGATCTCCAGCTCCTGGGTATCAAAGGTGCAGGGAGTGCTTGCCAGCCTAGAAGCAAGGACTGCTTTGCTTCATTTGACAGTGACCCTTTTTTGATGGGTTCACTCACTGCAGTGCATCCCTTTCTGGCCAGGCACTGCACACTTTCAGTCTGCTGCCCCATACCAACAGTCATTCTGTTGCTGCAGCAATCTCTCTTCCCATAACTCAGCCCACTGGGTAGCTCACAATTCAGTCCACCCCTTCCAGGGGTCTCTCTCCCCTGGCAGTCCAAAGCTTGCCTACTCCACCCCAGTTGCTGCTTCTCAGCCTCTTTCAGGCAAGCTAGCATCCCAAGGCTTCTTCCTCACAACCTCTCTATTCCTACAGAGTAACTGCAGACTCACTCCATGAGGCATCCCTTCTGCTTTCAACTTCTTGGCTTTATAATCACCACCCAGTCTCTCCTCAGCTGGGCTTCATCATCAATTAAGCCTGGCTTTCTCTCCCTCTCTGTTGCAGGTGCTGTCAGGTATGTTAGTTGGCCTCTCAGGCCCACATTAACTTATTCAGGACCGGTGTGAGGTACATGTGCTATCACACCCCTCTGGTCAGTTGACTCCTAGGCCTGACGGATACAGCCTAAAGGAGATTGCTGGAATTTAGTTAGTGTGCTAAAGGGGAGTTTGCACTAGGCGATAGTTTTAGTGAGCTAAAAATTGGACTTGGAAGATCTAGGTGCTTTGGGACTACAAGCCCAATTTCTGATAGGATCAACTGAATCTTTCATCTTTCTAAGGAAGGTAAATTGTGTTTATGGTGATGGGATATTTCAGAGAAGACTGGAAAAGTCAAGGGCCTTTTGTCTGCTCTGTATGGAAGTTAAAGATGTCTTGACCGTTTTCATGTAAGTAGGGATTTGACCAGGTGTCCTTCAACAAAATTATATATAACTATATATAGTTAAAGCACTTTAGGATCAATCACAATGAAATACACTCTATGAATGTAGACTATTGCCTTCTGCATATTGGTCTATTCAGATCCTGTCTTTGCACAGTATAAAAATCTACTTATAGTTCATATTAGTAACCTCTTTACAGGAATAATGCTAGTAAATGATTGCATGCACTCTACCCCAACTTATGTTACTGTTTAATGCTTCCCTTCCTCAATGAATCTGGAATGAGACAGGCCTCACACAGGGGCAATTATTTTACTGTTTGATGGCCGTGTTTTTATAATGTCCTCTGTTGTGCTGGATTGAAGTGATATTCCATACCAAGCTGTCTCTTCTATATAGAAATGAAAACAAGGCTAAACAATTTTCGTTTCAATCAGGGATTAAGTACATGATGCAGTAGTTTGATAGCATATATGCAAATCAACCTTTTGAAAGGGTAACTAAGCCTGAGAAACCTGCTGAAGTAAGGTTTCCATTGCCTTAATGGGCTTCAGATTGGGTCTTGTGTGAACAGTTGGTAGGGTAGAGCATTTGCCCCCTTTCCTCACTGGGAAAGAATAAGAGCAGTGGGCAGACTGAGGTGAAGTGTCACTTATAGAAGGCTGGGGAAAGGAAAACACTGACCACTTCCCCCTCACAGCATTTCAGTCAGATCAGCTGGTCAAATAGGTGAGGTTTACCACCCAGGAAAATGATCAAGAGCTTTGGCCCCTATGTCTTACAGATCCTTGAGGCCTATATGGGCCTGCCCCTGTTATATGAATCCCCATCTGTTTGAGGCAAAGCTATGAGGGGATGGTGACATGCCCTCCTTAAGGGAGCTGTGTGGGGAGTTCTATACCTGAAGGGCCTGCTCTGTCTGGAAAAACTCCACAGGATGATCCTAACCAATGTTTGGGAATTTTAAATAAGAGGACACCAAACCAAAGAGTGAAAGAGTGCTGTCTTGCTGGGGTCTGTAGGACTATGGCCTTCACCTATGCTTTATAAGTAGGGATTTTAAAAAAGAGAGAGAGAGGAAAAACAAGATCTATATACATGGAATTTGAAAAGTCTTCCTACTTGATGTCATTTGAAAGTCTTTACAGAAAAAATCTGAGGACACCAAATCAACATGTATTTTGAGCCAGATTCTGATATGTTGTATTGGTCTAAACCAGAGTTTCTCAGCCCATGGGCCCCTAGCGGCCCAGTCAGTACCCAACTGCAGCCCAGGTTGAGAACCATGGTGTAAACACTGGAGTAACAAAGAATGGAAATTGGCCCTTGGTTATTTACCATTAAGACATTTTGCTACCATTTCTTTCAAAGGACTTTTTTGAGCATACTGCCAGATGAAGGTCTGGAGCAACAGATAACGACCCTGCGTTGCATACGAGAAACGGAGGATTTTCTGGACAAAAGTCAGGATATGCTTCTATGGGCACAAAGCTCTAAAGATTTAGAGCAGGTTGCACAGCGGAGCCAAGAGGCCAGTGAAGAAGCTTGGCAACATGTGACCTCCAGAAGAAGAAGGGGGAATGTCCGGGTTCCAGCAACGCGGACACGGGTAACTAACCGCTTTCATGTACTCTCCACAGGTACCGTTGCGGAGAGTGGACCAGATGATATGTCTGGGGGGAGAAAGCAGAAGGAGACTCCGCTGGTTGGAAGGCATGAGATGCGCTGTCCTGAGATGGGGGGTTCCACGACCACCACTCCCAAGAGAAGGAGGTGGGTGGTGGTGGTCGGGGACTCTCTACTCCGGGGGACTGAGTCATCTATCTGCCGCCCTGACCGGGAAAACCGAGAAGTCTGCTGCTTGCCGGGGGCTAAGATTCGTGATGTGACGGAGAGACTGCCGAGACTCATCAAGCCCTCGGATCGCTACCCCTTCTTGCTTCTCCACGTGGGCACCAATGATACCGCCAAGAATGACCTTGAGCGGATCACTGCGGACTACGTGGCTCTGGGAAGAAGGATAAAGGAGTTTGAGGTGCAAGTGGTGTTCTCGTCCATCCTCCCCGTGGAAGGAAAAGGCCTGGGTAGGGACCGTCGAATCGTGGAAGTCAACGAATGGCTACACAGGTGGTGTCGGAGAGAAGGCTTTGGATTCTTTGACCATGGGATAGTGTTCCATGAAGGAGGAGTGCTGGGTAGAGACGGGCTCCACCTTACAAAGAGAGGGAAGAGCATCTTTGCGAGCAGGCTGGCTAACCTAGTGAGGAGGGCTTTAAACTAGGTTCACCGGGGGAAGGAGACCAAAGCCCTGAGGTAAGTGGGAAAGCGGGATACCGGGAGGAAGCACAGGCAGGAATGTCTGTGAGGGGAGGGCTCCTGCCTCATACTGAGAATGAGGGGCGATCAGCAGGTTATCTCAAGTGCTTATATACGAATGCACAAAGCCTTGGAAACAAGCAGGGAGAACTGGAGGTCCTGGTGATGTCAAGGAATTATGATGTGATTGGAATAACAGAGACTTGGTGGGATAACTCACATGACTGGAGTACTGTCATGGATGGTTATAAACTGTTCAGGAAGGACAGGCAGGGCAGAAAAGGTGGGGGAGTAGCACTGTATGTAAGGGAGCAGTATGACTGCTCAGAGCTCCGGTACGAAACTGCAGAAAAACCTGAGTGTCTCTAGATTAAGTTTAGAAGTGTGTGCAACAAGAGTGATGTAGTGGTGGGAGTCTGCTATAGACCACCGGACCAGGGGGATGAGGTGGATGAGGCTTTCTTCCGGCAGCTCGTGGAAGCTACTAGATTGCATGCCCTGGTTCTCATGGGTGACTTTAATTTTCCTGATATCTGCTGGGAGAGCAATACAGCGGTGCATAGACAATCCAGGAAGTTTTTGGAAAGCGTAGGGGACAATTTCCTGGTGCAAGTGCTAGAGGAGCCAACTAGGGGGGAGCTTTTCTTGACCTGCTGCTCACAAACCGGGAAGAATTAGTAGGGGAAGCAAAAGTGGATGGGAATCTGGGAGGCAGTGACCATGAGTTGGTTGAGTTCAGGATCCTGACACAGGGAAGAAAGGTAAGCAGCAGGATACGGACCCTGGACTTCAGGAAAGCAGACTTCGACTCCCTCAGGGAACGGATGGGTAGGATCCCCTGGGGGACTAACATGAAGGGGAAAGGAGTCCAGGAGAGCTGGCTGTATTTCAAGGAATCCCTGTTGAGGTTACAGGGACAAACCATTCCGATGTGTCGAAAGAATAGTAAATATGGCAGGCGACCAGCTTGGCTTAACGGTGGAATCCTAGCGGATCTTAAGCATAAAAAAGAAGCTTACAAGAAGTGGAAGGTTGGACATATGACCAGGGAAGAGTATAAAAATATTGCTCGGGCATGTAGAAATGAAATTAGGAGGGCCAAATCGCACCTGGAGCTGCAGCTAGAGAGAGATGTTAAGAGTAACAAGAAGGGTTTCTTCAGGTATGTTGGCAACAAGAAGAAAGCCAAGGAAAGTGTGGGCCCCTTAATGAATGAGGGAGGCAACCTAGTGACAGAGGATGTGGAAAAAGCTAATGTACTCAATGCTTTTTTTGCCTCTGTCTTCACTAACAAGGTCAGCTCCCAGACTGCTGTGTTGGGCATCACAACATGGGGAATAGATGGCCAGCCCTCTGTTGAGAAAGAGGTGGAGAAAGAGGGACTATTTAGAAAAGCTGGACGTGCACAAGTCCATGGGGCCGGACAAGTTGCATCCGAGAGTGCTAAAGGAACTGGCGGCTGAGATTGCAGAGCCATTGGCCATTATCTTTGAAAACTTGTGGCGAACGGGGGAAGTCCCGGATAACTGGAAAAAGGCTAATGTAGTGCCAATCTTTAAAAAAGGGAAGAAGGAGGATCCTGGGAACTACAGGCCAGTCAGCCTCACTTCAGTCCCTGGAAAAATCATGGAGCAGGTCCTCAGAGAATCAATCCTGAAGCACTTACATGAGAGGAAAGTGATCAGGAACAGTCAGCATGGATTCACCAAGGGAAGGTCATGCCTGACTAATCTAATCGCCTTCTATGATGAGATTACTGGTTCTGTGGATGAAGGAAAGCAGTGGATGTATTGTATCTTGACTTTAGCAAAGCTTTTGACACGGTCTCCCACAGTATTCTTGTCAGCAAGTTAAAGAAGTATGGGCTGGATGATTGCACTATAAGGTGGGTAGAAAGTTGGCTAGATTGTTGGGCTCAACGGGTAGTGATCAATGGCTCCATGTCTAGTTGGCAGCCGGTGTCAAGTGGAGTGCCCCAGGGGTCGGGCCTGGGGCCGGTTTTGTTCAATATCTTCATAAATGATCTGGAGGATGGTGTGGATTGCACTCTCAGCAAATTTGCGGATGATACTAAACTGGGAGGAGTGGTAGGTACGCTGGAGGGCAGGGATAGGATACAGAGGGACCTAGACAAATTGGAGGATTGGGCCAAAAGAAATCTGATGAGGTTCAATAAGGATAAGTGCAGGGTCCTGCACTTAGGACGGAAGAACCCAATGCACAGCTACAGACTAGGGACCGAATGGCTAGGCAGCAGTTCTGCGGAAAAGGACCTAGGGGTGACAGTGGACGAGAAGCTGGATATGAGTCAGCAGTGTGCCCTTGTTGCCAAGAAGGCCAATGGCATTTTGGGATGTATAAGTAGGGGTATAGGGAGCAGATCGAGGGACGTGATCGTCCCCCTCTATTCAACATTGGTGAGGCCTCATCTGGAGTACTGTGTCCAGTTTTGGGCCCCACACTACAAGAAGGATGTGAAGAAACTGGAGAGAGTCCAGCGAAGGGCAACAAAAATGATTAGGGGTCTGGAACACATGACTTATGAGGAGAGGCTGAGGGAACTGGGATTGTTTAGTCTGCAGAAGGGAAGAATGAGGGGGGATTTGATAGCTGCTTTCAACTACCTGAGAGGTGGTTCCAGAGAGGATGGTTCTAGACTATTCTCAGTGGTGGAAGAGGAGAGGACAAGGAGTAATGGTCTCAAGTTGCAGTGGGGGAGGTTTAGGTTGGATATTAGGAAAAACTTTTTCACTAGGAGGGTGGTGAAACACTGGAATGCGTTGCCTAGGGAGGTGGTGGAATCTCCTTCCTTAGAAGTTTCTAAGGTCAGGCTTGACAAAGCCCTGGCTGGGATGATTTAATTGGGGATGGGTCCTGCTTTTGAGCAGGGGGTTGGACTAGATGACCTACTGAGGTCCCTTCCAACCCTGATATTCTATGATTCTATGATTCTATGTGTGGAACTGAATTCTTCCTGTAGAATTATAATGCAGAGGGTGACACTTATTGTAGGAGCTAAACTGCAACATTGATTGGGGCAAGTGGTTTAATTATTGTTCTTAGAAGGAGAAAGTCTTTGCTTATGTCACACTCCTAACACTGAAGTATTGGCTTTGATATGGCAGAGGAGTCTAGATTTTTCTAGAGGGGAGTCTCACATTTTATAGATTTATTTTTAAAGGATGTGGTGGGTTTTTCTTCTTTTGTGGGTGGAACTGAGGTATCCTGTCAATTATAAATTGTGAACCAACAAACGTTTATACTGTAAAATCCAACTTATCTGAGTAGGTCAGGTTAAAAAAAATTAGATTAAATTGGGATAACTTCTTAATGCATATGATACACATGAGAGCAGAAAATCTCATCTGTGAGCAGTGGATTTTGTTTGTTCAGTGAAGTTCTACAGTGTTACTTTGTTTTGATTACATGACAAATGATAGATTGTTTGCTTACAGTTGAACTGAAGTGCTTGAAAGTTAAATATAAATGAAAATAATTGTGGAATAGCCAGGGTTTCATATAGACTTGAAGCACTTCATGGATCTATATAAAATACATATTGAAAGAAGATTATCTTTGGACCCTTCAGACCCCAGTAAAAAGGGTGATAAATTCTTCTTCTTCTTTAAAAATGCTGTGCCAAAAAATATGATGTTAGCAGTTTTGCAGCCTCTGTTGATTTCCTGCAGGGGGAAGGGGGGGGAGTCAAAGGAAATTCAAACTGCCTTGAGATTCTAACCACGTGCTAAGTGAGGTTTCACAGAGGCCACTGCAGAGTACTGTATGCTACTCAGTCTGAAAGCTTTAAAAATGCCAGATACAGTGTCTAACTTTAAAAAAAAAAAGAAAAAAAAAGAAAAGGCGGGAGGGCGTACAGGCATTTGGTCTGGAAAACTAATAACATCCAGCATGGGGAGGTATGTGAGCAGTGAATCTAGCAGTGAGCTACTGAAAATAGTTCTCTTCCCCTTCTCCTCCTCCTCTCCAGATTTATTCCCAGAAAGTATGAGTTGATAGAATTGGATCATTTCTGGTCTTGCTTGACTCCTACTGGGGAGGGGAGGAAGCTACTGGCTGATGTGTTGAGCCACGTTAGTGGTAGTTTGAGGGAGGCCTGCTGCTGTTCCAGCCTGCTCTTTCAACCAGGAGCATACCTGTCAGACTAGTTCTGAGTGGGGGAAAAAGGGACATATGGTAAAAATCAAGGAGAGGCCATGTCTGGAACCCCAGGCACCATTAGCTACAGAGTGGATTTCTGCAGATGTGGTAGACAGCAGAATGTACGCTCCCATTGCCCTCTCTCCAGGCATGGATGCTGGATCTAGTGGAGAACTTTCTTCAGAGTCCCAGGAAGGGAGAATAGTATTGCAGAGTTGGCTGAACCCCCCTCCCTCCCCGAAACTTCCACTTGGAAAAGGGGAGATCTCTTTGTGTGGCTTCCCCTCAGGTGAGTTGGCCCTGAGCTAGTGGCCTTTCAAGATGCAAAGCTGTGTAAATGTGAGACAGTTAGTTAGCAATATTCTTTGAATACACATGCAAGTTAAATAGCCTGAATGTGTTTGGAATAAAATGAACATGTTCTCGCTTGCACATTTGGAATGTGAATTGTCAACATGCTCTGAATAGCTTTCCAAATATTAGTGATGTCTCTATTTCCAAACTACCCAAGCAATTTGGTGTCCATTGTAAGGTACCCCACTAGATCCCCAGAAAGGGGATTCACTGTCTATTGCATATTTTCATGTTCTTTTATAAAAGCCCTTGTTTAAAAACTCTGTAGCCACTGTTGAAGTGCAAGCACCTCTTAGTAAAATATAGCAACTGTTTAGTAGTGGTACACAGTGATGCTATATCACAGCTTTAGACAGAAAGTGAAGAATACCATATACAATTTGAAACGACAATGGAATTGTAGATAGCTGAAATATAATTACTTTGTTTAGAATTTGACGAAGAGAGAAGGGTGAAATCCTAGCCTCTTTGAAATCAGTTGGAGTTTTATCGTTGATTTCAACGAAGCCAGGATGTCACCCCAGGGCAAAGGCTGCTACACTGAAGGCCTGGAAAATAAGATATATTCCATCTAGGCTTGGCCTTTCCCATCTATGACCATTCTGTTTTCAAAACAGTGTTTGTTTCCCAAGACTATAATAGCTCTACAGTTCCTGGTTTATGGGCTCTCCTACGTTGCCACTATGGTCTCATGTTCCTGATAACTCTGTTCTTCAGTGTCCCTCCCCAATTATCTTCTGACTTTTTCCACACAAAGGCCGGTTAGCAATGCACTTGGTTTTAAATACACATTAATAAGATGAGAGCACTTATATATGTTTATATCTGTAAATCCCAGTCTCTTTGTACTGTGCCGTAAAGGGTTATGCTCTAAGTGTTTATTATTTATTAGAGTCCTTCTGTTCTGAAAGCACTTTGGGAAATCAGTATTACTCTGTAAGACTGCATTGACTCAGGCTATTTTGTACTCTTATATATCTAAACGTAAAGATTGGGGATTAAAGTCTTCCAAAAGTTTTATTTAATACAAATTCATTACAATTAATTCCTTATTTTATTTTTTTTCATGTTAACAGGAATGCATAAATGAAAATCTGGATAGCTGATTCCCTTAGTCCAGTAATACTCTGAGTAATAGTGCAGATAAGACACACTGCTTCTTGGAAGAAGTTTGAAATTCTTTTATAGCTTTTGCCAAGGCTTTATACTTATGACACACACTCTGATTTTTGTTTTCCTATGATATTACTGCATATCCTGTGCATACGGTACCAGACATAGTTAAGCGCAACTGACTGCATTTGAATGTCATCTTTCGGTGGGTTGTGTCTGTGTGGTCTTTCTCACTTTTGAGAAATTTGTTTTTCTTGAAGTTCCTTCATTCTTTAGCCTATCAGAGCTAGTGGAACCTGCCTGCCTGCTTCCTCCTTTTTAACTTTTCTTTTTGAGTTTCATTGGTAGTTAAGAGAATTTTCTGCTAGGATATTTAGTTTTATTAAGGTTAACATGCATTTAAAAAACTTAAGACGATTGTGTCTGAGGAATTTTACCTTCAGTTGTACTTTGTATTACTGCAATAGATTCTGAATGCTTCAGATGATGCTACTCTATACACTAGATAAGAAAGATCATGTAGTCAGTCATGTAGATATACTGTATTAGGATTTAAATATGATTGTGCATGGAATAGTTCGTGTGGTGGTGGCATTTCAAACCACCATGTTTTATTTTTCATTCTTCAAAAAGGAGACAAAATCTTTAAATGGGTAATGTACCCCAAAAGACATTCTGGGCAGCCATTTCTTGTGCCTCTATAAATACTGCTATTAGAAGTAATGTTACTACTCGAACAACCCTTAGAGGTCAGTCAAAACACTATGGGCCTGATTCAGTTTTCATTTATGCCAGTGGAGTTATGTGGCTTTAGTGGAGTTATTCCAGACTTTACTCAGGTGTAGGGTGACCAGAAAGCAAGTATAAAAAATTGGGATGGGTGGGGGGTAATAGGTGCCTATATAAGAAAAAAAAACAAACCCAAAATTGGGACTGTCCCTATAAAAAAGGGACATCTGGTCACCCTACTCAGGTGGAAGATCAGAATTGAGCCCTGTATGACAAAGTTGCAGGATAGTTGAAGAAACTAAAGCTGTGTGAAATTTGCTGGTCTTGGTCCACATGGGATTTGACTGACTTTTTTCATCATTGTGTTCATGGGGTTTCACATCTTGAACTTCACTGCACATTTATATTATGTTTCAAGCCAATAGGCTGAAGGCAAAAGTCAAAATGAAACCAGTCTAGTCTCTCAATCTTCCTGTACTGCGTTTAGGTTTGCAAAGGTTTTCCCTGCTTTGAGAAACTTCTGAAGGGTTTATTTGACCTGGGAGACTCAATACGTAGCCAGATGGCTTTGATATGAATCCAAGACAAAATCTCGAAATTTCATCTTGAAAACTCTGTGCCCAGTCAAAAACAGCAAAAAGTTTATCTGCTTTGCCTTATGAAATTTTTTTGCCAAAAAAGAGGTATTCACCATGCTTACTACTGCACTTTTCTTAGGCAATTGCAACTCTGAAATAGATTTAATATAAGCTTAACTGGAATTTAACAGATTTGTACAAATGCGCTATTATTTTTACCTAATTTTAATGTGATTTCCACACCCCCCCCCCCACGGTTAACAAATAAAGTGAAATCTGTTCTCCAGTGTTACACCCTCTCTCCCTTCCCTCCCTTTTACCTTGTAATGTCATGGTTAATGACTAGGGACCTGGGTTCAAATCTAGGTCACAAGTAGGAATGTGTTTAATCATCTCACCCTCATTTCTAGCTGGACAACTGACATTACAATAAAATATGCACAAAACTTTGCACCATTTGCAAACTTTGACTAAAGTGGGCACAAGAATGTTAGAGGATTAAGATACAGGGACAGCTTTTGTACATTTTTATTTTATTTTCAGAGCACCTTTCTGCGCTCTAGGCAGCTCTGGTAGTTTCCTTTGCTCACAGTTTCTGTGAGCATAAAGTGTGAGACTGCATGAGCCCTGCCTCTGCATTGAGAAGGGCATTCCCAAGGTAGTAACCAATGCCCCCCTTCTCCACCACACACTCTATTGATTGCACCTATGCATGTTCGTAACAAAGTCATACATAGTTTCAGTGTGGAAGAATTAGTGATGGCCCCTCCCAAGCATTTTGGAAAGAGCTATTCTGCACCTCATCAATCTGAGCCATTTATTCTCCTTCCTTCAACTTTGCTAGACTTCCTCAGA
Organism: Eretmochelys imbricata; assembly: GCF_965152235.1. Lineage (NCBI taxonomy): Eukaryota > Metazoa > Chordata > Testudines > Cheloniidae > Eretmochelys > Eretmochelys imbricata. Next base: position 108,124,972 of record NC_135576.1, on the reverse strand, counting down.
CTCTTATTTCCAGTGGCTTTTCTGTTACACCCCAAAACACGGGAAACACTGGTCTTGCTTGCTCCTTCATCCCATTTGGTGTATCACCTCCATGACATGTTTGGTTGCCACCAATGTAGAGCCTGATCCAACTCCTATTAAAGTCAATGGGAGTCTTTCCACTGAGTCCAATAAGAATTGGCTCAGTCACTTAGGAGGCAGAAGTCCCAGTATGCTAGTGATTCTCTAGCAATGCAGCACTATGCCATGCTGCTGTTTCTGCTGCTGCAGCAGCAGCTTCTACAGAGCCTTGCTTTTTAACCTAGCCATATTAAGAGCATTGGAGAAATTCACTCCCACTTGGCTTTATCTGTAGGCTGCCTGAAAGTTTGTGATTTAGTGAGAGGTTTTGCTAGCTCAGCTTGCAAAAATCACATTCTTTATCGACTCCCTAGATAGTCTAGTTTATTAGAAACACAACACAACCCTTCAGACTGTATACTGCGAAGATATCCTCTAATTTCCAAGAAAAATATACATATTCTTTGCAAATACTTTCTTACTTTCTGCTGAAAAAATGCAATAAATTGTAAAGCTAAAGTTGGGGCTATTTTTGTTTCTGTGACATTTTGTGTAAATCCAGGGTAACTCCAATGAAGTTGAGGCAGGTAGATGCTATGGACTTACACCAATGTTTCAGAGAACAGAATTTTTGCCAGCAGTATCCGAGGCTTCATCAGAACAGCCCATTTGTGCTACATAGATAAGTTCACGGCTACCCTTTTTGTCCCTAACTATTCTAGGTTTTCTGTTTAGTATTTTGGGCACCATATGGTAGAAAGAAAACACAACCCACCCCCCCTCCCCTTGTCAATAGCAATTTCTGCATAGGAGAAACTGTACAACAGTTCAAATTCTCTGTAACACTCTTTGGAACAAAATATTACAACCGTAGTAAATGGAAGTGACCACATTTAATGGGTACTAGAAGAGCTAGGCCACTACTTGGATCCTTTACTGTCATTTGGAAGTGAAACCTCAGAGGAGAGGAGGGAGAGGGAGACAGACCTTGTGTTAAACTGGCATGCACCAGTGGATAAATGGCTGGCATTTGCAAAGCTGCATTGCAGGGGAGCTTTTAGCAGTTTGCCACTGCCAGCTGATGTCTCTGTAAGCATCGTTGCCAAGAAGCCAAAACTGGAAGCAGGTGCAGGGCAGAGAAACTGAATGTGGAAGAAAAAAAAAGAACAGAACTTCTGTTGTTAAAATTCTGTTGCCTTCATTAAAACCTAAACAATGCTTTACTTTAAACTTGAATAATATTTTTAGCATGATAGACTCCTGCATACCCAGTTTGACAATCCTCTTACATTTATGCACTGAACTAAAAGTCTTTTTTTCTGTTTCTTTTTTCCCCTGCAAAGCTGTGGATTGTCTGAGAGAATGTTGTATGCTGATTATAGCAGCTTTCCTTCTGAGACTGAGAGCATCTGCTTCTTAATGTGCCCCTTTGCCCCTCCTTCCCCCCCCAAGCAAACCCCTTTGGAGATTCCCACCTCCGTTAGCCCAGGGCCTGGGAACACAGCCTATTTTCCAACCTAAGTCTCTGTCTCTACCGTGCCATGTCACCAGTTCAGGCCTGTAGTATTCTGCCTTTGGATAAGAAACAAGGCAGGCAACAGTGGTGCCAGGAATTTACATTTTTCTCAGAGACACTGATGAGATGTGCCACTCGCATTGTAGTGAAATGGATACTGTATTTTTCCTTAACCTCAGACAAGTTACATGAAAGGAAGGTATACCTACACTGCGATAAAAGACCCACAGCACCGAGTAGCTCAGTGGTTTGAGCATTGGTCTGTTAAACCCAGGGTTTTGAGCTCAATCCTTGAGGGAGCCATTTAGAGATAGGGGCAAAAATTGGGGAGTGGTCCTGCTTTGATTGAGCAGGGGGTTGGACTAGATGATCTCCTCAGGTCCCTTCCAACCCTGATATTTTATTCTATGAGTCTGAGTCACAGAGTGTGAGTCAGCTGGCTTGGGCTGTGGGGCTATAATATTGCAGTTTAGACATATGGACTGGGGTTGGAGCCCAAGCTCCAACCCACCCCCTCACAGTGTCTCAGAGCCTAGGTTCCAGCCCAAGCCCAAATGTCTACACTGCAATTTTTTAGCCCCACAGCCTGAGCCAATCAGCTGACCTAAGTCAGCCATGGTCTCCTATCACAGTGTAGATGTACCCAGAGACAGCGGGGAAAGACAGGTGCGTGCACGTTATTGCATGGACTCACACAGAGGGGCATGCTGCACAAGATGCTCGATCATCTCTGGGTTCCCATGAAGGTATACCACAAGGACACAGTAAATTTCCTTGAAATGAAAAAATATCCCTTATTACACCTGTAACCAAGCTAAGGCCCAAAATGTCTAATGTGGCTGCCTAAAATTAGGCCATTAAAGCTGTCTTTAAGTACTTAACTAAGCAGCCTGATTTTAAGAAATGCTGAGTACCTGTAATTCCCATAGATCAAATAAGAATGAGGCAATCACTTATTTTAATGCCTGATTTTAGGCACCTAAGTTTGTAGATTTTGATCCATTTATACTCCACTCTTCAAAATGTTCTTATCAATGGCTAAAGTGATCTGCCTCTCTGCTTTGCTTTACTGCAATGTTGTAAGAAATGACAGACATATAAAGGTAAACTGCCTTTTTTTATATAAAAATGTGGGTATGTTTAAACATTTTCCTTTTATCTGTACTACATAAAGGTTTTGGGTGTTCTTTTTTAAACACTTCTCACTTTTAAGACAAGGTATGTTTCTCTGTAAAGGTGGATATGGACCCTGATTTGCAAGATTCTGAGTGCCTACTGGGAAATGCTATGCAGCCTCACCTTCCTTCGGATCAATGGGGGTTGAAGCTGTTCAACCTGTTTTAGTACTAGGCTCACACATAATGCACAATACACATAGCACTAGGACGAGTTTTGCATAATGGCATCACTCCCAGAATTGCTCTAAAATCATGATATGGGTGCCTCCAAAATCATGCAATTGACTTAGAAATCATGAGATTTTTACAAACAGCTACATTTTGTTTTCAAGCTCGTTTCCACAACCGTGACAACTAGAAACTTTTTATCTCAAATGAAAGCGGAGCTCCTCACCTAACCAAATGACTACAGTTTAAAAAAAAAAAACACAGCAACGATCACAAGGTGCATGACAACATTGCAAGATTGGACAATGCTCCGATCCTACAAAATGTGGAGCAGCTCCTGGATGTGCTGAGCTCTCTCTCAAGTCCCCTTGACTCAGCAACTCCAAGAGAGGCTACAGGACCCAATGCAAACATAGCTTATAGGACTGAGACCAATGCAAACATGAGCTACCCATGTGCCCAGAAACATTCCTGCTTAATCAGTTCTGGGGTTGTCCCTTATGAAACCATCAAAAGTATCTTCGTTTGTGATCTAAGCCAAACTGGAATGGAGATCTCTTTATTCCAGCTAGCACATGTAACAGTAGTAGGGAAGATGTGGTGGCACAGACTTCTGCATGGGCTAGCAGCCGGAGTATATTCCCAGGCTCCATGGTGGGGATTGTACTCTGGTGGCTATGCCATACTGAACCCATGCTGCCACATCTATGCTACTATTATCATCCATGCTAGGTTAAAGATGTGATGGGTGTCCCTATCTGTGCTAAAGCACACTGTAACTTGCAGCATACACCTATATCGTTAGTGAAAATCTTAGGCACTTGGGGAGGGAGAGATGCAGAAGGCATTCTACTCCCATTCAAGTGTGCCGAACAAGAAGTGCAGCTTCCTGGCCAGCACTCTGGGAGTTAGGGAGGGCTGTTGAACCATGCCTTCTTTCTGGTGATGCAGGCTCCTTGAACCACCTGGGTAGCAGCTGTGTAGAGGAGGGATCAGGGTTTCTGGGGGCCAAAGAGATGGAACACTCCGTCTGCCATTAGTTTTATCCCCTTAACCTCAATTCCTATACTTACATTCTCCTAAACATTGAATGGAACAGGCACCAATGAAATAGAGCACCAATGTTCTAAAGGGTTAATATCCCAAATCTCAGCAAATCTGACACTGTACCTTTAAGGACTTGCTGATTGCTAAATGCTGCCATAACTTATCTGATTTTATTTCTGTGGCACTCAAGAAAGCATTTGAAACTCTAAGCACTTTGCAATTTTTGTGTGTGATTAAAAGCTTAAAGCAATGAGTGGTCTAAGATATATAAAAAAAACTAACCAAAGCACAATAGCTCATTAATAAAGTCATGAAACTGCTAATGGGATACATTTTCTATAAACTGAACTGACTAGCAAATACAGTAATAAGGCAGCAAATAATATAGCTATAAAAAGTAATACAGCCAAGACCTATTAAATGAAACTGTAGATGGAGGGGACTTATGTCATCAGTCTTTGAATTTTGTACATTTTGAACTTCATCCAAAAATTATAATCCACCATTTGAAATCTTATAGCACTGGAGAAGGAGAAATGGTCTCCCCATTACAAAATTATAGCCGCAAACATTCATGTCCTACTGTAAATATATCACATGCTGTATCATGTTCCCCCTGGAAAATGACTTTTCTTTTCATTTATGAATCCTTTTGCAAAGGTTAGTGTTTGACAAAATCAAGCCCCTAACTGTGCCTTTCCATTTTATGCTGCAGGAAACGTTCGCTCTCTCTGAATGAGAGTAAATTATTTCATATTTCCATATTCACCATGTACTGCATATACAAACACTGAAACTTTGTGCACTTTAGGGGTTTTACATTTTCCGTGTATGTGTTTTTTCCAGATTATCATCATCATGCTAAACAGCATTATAGATTGAAAAAGTATCTACTACAGTTGTAATGCACTCTTCAGGTGGCATCTGTGCCATATAAAATTTTTTTATACCAAACATGAAGATAAAGATCCAGCCAGCCGCAACTGACCATAACCAGAACCAAATGATTTGGCACAAGGGCCAATCCTCAAACAGACCGTCCATTCGACACACAGGAATAATTCCCAATTAGCACAAAGGAGGAGGGGAAAAAATAGTCTGCAAACACCACACTTCTGTGGGGGTGCAATCTTACAATAAACACCGTATTGCAGGTAGGACATGAGATCAAGTGGGACTTAATCCTGCAAAGTACTGAGCTCGACTCCCTTGGAGTTAAGGGGATTTTAGGGTGCTCAGCACCTTGCAGCATGAGGCCCTTAAGTTCTCAGGGCCTAGTTTCCAGAGGACTTTACATATGAATATTAAAGCCCTTAGCACTTTGTGATAGGTTTTTGTTTTATAAGAACTAAAACGCAACTCTAAACTTTAGAATTGTGGTAAGTTGCAGCAGGAGAGAGGCAGTCTGCTTCACCAAAGTGATAAAAAAACTTTGCTTCCATTGGGAGAGAAGTTGTTTAATTTCCCTTTTTGCTATCCTTTCTGAAGACACTTTTTTGGGTGAGAGGGTGGGGTGAGGAGGGTTAGGGGAAGCAGACATGGGTTCTGATACAGTCATTTAACCAAGCAGTATTGTCCACTGATTTATTTTGAGTGCAGAGTGAGAGAGAAGGTTGGGAATGACTCTAAGTCTTCAATAGTAAAGTTTTACAATACATTTCTTTTTTGCCTGGGTCCAACTGAAAATGTGGCTCTAATTCTGCCTGTTTTGTGAAACAGGTCTCTCTCATTTTGCATATCATATGTCCTGTTAAAATTCTTTGTTACTTTTATTTTTAAAATTTGACATTTGTTTCTTTGAGACTATGGAATTTCATCAACACCTGGTGGTTTTGTCACATTTCATATAGCTATAGAAAAAAGAGTGTACTATATAAGCATGTTGGAAGTCTAGTAACAAAATGAAAGAACACAAACAGGATGTATAAATCGCAAAGCCAGAATCTCCTGTTAGCCAAGATATATAGAAATAGTCATAGTTTCAACTGGTAAGAAGCTAAACGGAAATAAATAATGGTATTCAAGATTAGTGCATTAATGAAAGTGGCAACTGAAATCAAAAAGGTTACATAACTCTTCATTGCACACAGATAAATGCTGTACGGTAACATACATTAATAATGCATACTTTCACTTAAGCATTTACGGGTTGATCCTGCTCTCAGATCTGTGTGCTTATTGATGAGTGTTTTGGCCTACAGCTGTTGCTATTATGGACAAAATGTGTGGGTGGGGATGGGCTCACATACCTATGAACAGGCCCATGCATCTACTACTTTTTTAAATGGTTGTATGAAGTGGGTGAAATTCACACCTTGCAGGTACAAAGCCTATGTGGGACATAAGTTGTGCTCAGACTGTGTGGAGGCCCTCTGAATTTCACCCCTTTAAAACAATGATCCTCTAAACTGTACACTCTTTGCACTCCCTGTGCTCCCACTTACTGATTCTTGGTAATGCAAGCAAAGTTTGATTCGGTTTCTTTTATAGGTTCATTTCCTTTCCATCAAGCCCAGAAATTTAGTGGCTGTGATTACCAAAGAGTTTTGCCGAAGAATTATCCAATCTTTCAAAACTGAAGTGGACAGGTTAAATGAATTGTCCATGCCACACTAAGGAATAATTGTTTGAACTAGGACTACATTTCCAGTATTCCTGGCTCTTGGACCTGTGCTCATGTTGCTAGGCCATGGCTTTTGAATAGGAAAAAGGCAAGATGGGCTTTTCTTTTGGAGAAGAAACCTGAGCAAGGAAGTCCAAAATGTAAGGAAGAGTTGTAAAACAGAATAGGTAGATAATATGGTAAGGTCACACATGGGATGAAACTCACCTTTGCAGATAGCCTGTACAAAGCCGGTATGCTATTTAAGTCCCACTTAAATCTCCTTTACGATTAAGTGGTGCATAGGCTTTGCTCTGCCCAAAGTGAATGTTATCTGTGAAGGACACATTATACATATCAGTTCTGAAAATAACTTGCCTCGCACTTCATTGCTAAAGCTGTTGTGCCTGTGACTTTTTTGTGGCTAAAAGCTTGGGGCTTCATTTTCAGGGACCTTCAGCTTTCCAGAGGAACTCATTTGGAGATGGGGGTGCTCAGCACCTCTGGAAATCAGGCTCTGAGGATTTTTTCATTTTTTTTCCCCAAAATGTTTTGCTGATCTCAATTACCTTTTCAGTGCTTAGGTGCTATAGAAAAAGCCTCTCACTTTACCATCTAAAAATGACAGACATTCTTGTGAGGCACTAAGCTTTCTCAACTTTCATTGAAGTCAATGGGCGTTGAGGGTACTCAGCAGCTTACAGAAGGTGCTCAGCAGCTTACAGGATCTGGCGCCAACCTATCAATCATGACCCACAGGTCAGCCATTTTATCTTTACTGGGATTAAACCTGTCATACAATAAAATATAAATGCACTTATGTGGAGATTTTCAAAGTAACAAAGGGGATTTAGGTGCTAATTCCCATTGACTTTCCATGGGAGTTGGATGCTTAGATCCTCTTTATTCCTTTGAAACTCTCTCTCCCTTTGTTATATTTTAAACATTAGCTTCTCAATTGTTTTAATTTTTGTTTTTAAACATCAGAGGGACACTAGTGCACAGGACTGCAACATTTATTATTTAAATGTAACCTTCTTTTTGTTTATCCGAGGGGAGCACAAAAGCATCTGAAACTACTATTTTTTTGTCTTGCTCAAATAAATAAAAAGGCCAGTTATGTTTCAGATTTGGAAAATAAATTCTCTCTCTGGATGAGGACATAAATGCCACATTTTATCCTTGATTTTTCCCCCTTTGTTTTATGAATTATAATTCAAATACATTAGAGATGAGATGACTCAGAACCACAAATTTTAAGACTGCTTCTAGTCTTTCCCCAAAGCAAAGCTTAGTTGGTCTAGAGATTTGGCTTGGATAAGGCTTCTCTATGGGTATGTTTTCACTACCTGCCGGATTGGCGAGCAGTGATTGATCCAGCAGGGATCGATTTATCGCACCTAGTCTAGACACAATAAATCAACCCCCAAGCGCTCTCCCGTCGACTCCTATATTCCAGCGCCACGAGAGGTGCAAGCAGAGTCGATGGAGTGGCAGCAGTCGACTCACCGCGGTGAAGACACCACGGTAAGTCAATCTAAGTACATTGACTTCAGCTACGTTATTCATGTAGCTGAAGTTGCATAACTTAGATCAATTCCCTCCCTCCCCCCAGTGTAGCCCAGGGCTAAGTCCACTCAATGTACTGCAGTACTCTGTTTTGGTGTATAGTCACCAATGAGAAAGTCAAATGTTGACATTAACAACCGCCTCTCCCTCTCAGCTATTGTTTTGGGACCATATAGGATACTCCATCAAAATCAGGGCTGTTTATTATTTAAATCTTTTTAATTATACTATTTATTTTTGAAGAGATTTTCTCACAATAATAAAATAGATGTATTTCTGTACAATCGTAGTATCCATAAAGAACTCCCCCCCCGCCCCTCCCCCCAAAAAAACCCCTGCTTTCCTGTAAGGGAAAAAGGTGCTGCCACTCCACTCAGTCAAAGGCTTTCTCCAGAACCAGGGACATTGTAAGTTACAGATTCTGTTTGGCCAATGATGTGAGTAACAACCTGATATTCTTAGAGCCATGCTTTCCAGTTATAAAACTCACTTGACATTTGAGTACCACAATTTTGCAATGTATCAGAGGGGTAGCCATGTTAGTCTGTATCCACAAAAACAATGAGGAGTCCGGTGACACCTTAAAGACTAACAGATTTATTTGGGCATAAGCTTTCATGGGTAAAAAAAACACATTCTAAGAAGTGGGTTTTTTTACCCATGAAAGTTTATGCCCAAATAAATCTGAAGGTGCCACCGGATTCCACAATTTTCATGACTCAATATGCCAAACTAGTACTCAGAATTAAAGATCTTTTCTAATGAGAATAGACCAACCTTCTGGCATGTATTCACTTTGACGCATAGTACTTTATTGTCTTCTAATGAAGTGTATTAGCTTTTTCAGTGTGTAATTAATTAAAGATGTATCAAAGAGAAGATAATCTTTATGGCAAATATTTTATAAATCTCTGTTACCACAAGCAATTCCTACAACTAAGAATTTTTTAAGCTCGCTGATTTCAACTTCATATATGTCTTGTTTAAATTCCTGGGACTGGGCTTCAGGCAGCTTGAAAAGTTTTAGAGTATTTAAATGAATTTGACTTTCAGTTTTTGAAGGACTGGAGAAAATGCTGTATCTGTCTTTTAAGTGCTGTTTAGAAATGGTTAAATTTTCAAATGCAAAATGTTCATTTAAAAAAAGGCCTGTTTTAAAAAAATTGGTTATTCTAGTGAAAATTGTTGTTGTTTTTTGATTTTTTTAATGGAAAACAAAAAATGTAGACTCTTCTTGGTTTTTCTTTTTCCTCCCTTATCTTCTGTCCTCTATGCTTCTTTCACAGCAAAAAAGGAAAGAAGAAAAAAGTGGGGGGAAAACAAAATTAAACTAAAAAACAAAACAAAAAATCCAACCCCTCAATATAAGAAACCCAACCCTGCAAAAGAACAATAACTGAGCATTTTCTAAATGGATAATAATTCTGAATATACCAAAAAAAATAATTTCTTTTTGAAACCTCGGGAATTCAAATGATTGAAATTTTGCGAAACTTTTCATGAATTCTTCCTCCCCCTCCCACCACACACCTGTTTTTTTGACCAGCTGCAGTGTTGTTGGTGCAGTGACATGTAGAAAAATGAATGAGGCTTGCATGGATTCAGATGGATGATCAATGGCACATTCTGGTGGGAGGGTTAGGAACAAGTCTGAGGACCAAGTGGCTTTAGGATAGAGTATATTTGTGTAGGTGAAGAGGGTACAGTGACTTAGAATGACAGAATGTTCAGCTCTGGGGTCAGTTATTCACTAACAACTTTAAGATGATGTTGCTAGTCGTATAGAGTCAAATACAGTCCCATTTTAGCCAAAACACAAAAGTTTAGGGGTAAGATAAGATTCCAGTTCTTCTCCAGACATCTGCAAATACACTGATCACATAATGGTGTTTTTTATCAGTGCTGCCCTGGTAAAAACTGACTCCACGTGCTGAGGTGGAGGATATGTATGTGCAGAAAAATGTTCCTCCCGCTCCCACTTTGAAAATTTGACAGAAAATGCCTAAATCACAAAAGACTAAAACAAAGGTTTTAACCTTTAATACCTTAAACTGGTTCATTCCTGGCTACCACAGACACCTTATCTTCCCATGTGATACTTCAGCTCCTGAGATAATCTGAAGAGCTCATGCTAAGAACCATGCTGGTTTAATCACAAGGACCTGTAGAGGCAGCATGTTGCTAGTGAGAATTCCTAACCAAAGCCTACATTTGTTGAAGTTCAGGCTGAACTTCAGAGTTATACTTCAAAACCTATTTGTTCTCCCAGGCTTTGCCTATATGGATGAGAAGGTGGGTAAGGATGGTGAGAGAAGTTTGGTTCTGGAGACCTCAGTCTGTTGGCCTAAATTGCTATCATGTTTTTATAAGGGTAACTGTACATTTTAAAAATTGAAATAAACAGACATGAGTCATGGTAATGGCCCTGCTAGAACTAGGAAAGAAACATGCTTCTATCTAAAAATGTGGGAACACAGGTTAAAACAGATATAATGTGCAAGAAAATGAAAGTTCTGGTATGTGTAGTGTGTAGTGTAGAATCTAGTTGCACTCTTACTGAGGTTAATAAACTTTGTAAATCCTTCATAAAAATAAACAGATGAATTAAATAGATGAATTACATGAAACTCATAGCTCATAAGGCATGAGCTAACAATGTAAGACAAATCAAGAGCTCAAGCAAGCACAGGCAGCACTGGAAAGGGAATCTTGGCCACAGAGATTAAAAGTACATTTGTGGACAAAAATAAACTTCAAAATTAGGGATTAAATTTATGACCTGATTTTGGCTAACCATAGTTTTTCTCAGGTCCATCACATGCTTTCAGCTTTATCAGTCCATTGACAAAAGTATTTCTAAAAAGGTCCTGCTGACCTTTAAACATCTGTCATAGAGACCAGGCCCAAATTGGTGCCGCTTGCCCGGCAAAAGCAGAGATGAGCTTTCATTAGTATAGTATAGGTATAGGTCCTAGCGCAATCTTGATTGGTGCCCATAGGTGGTTTCGTAATAGAAGTAATCGTTCCAATTCTACATTTAAATAAAATTTATCAAAAATTGCTGTGCTACTCTAAGGTTTAATTGGAGATAGATTACTTTTATGTGGGATTTGGAATGCAGCAAAACCTGGTAAATGAAAGCAGAAAAGAAATAGAGATAAATAACCTGATTTAATCTGGAATATATGCAATTTGATATTGACCACAGCTTTGTGGTCAATATCAAATTGATAGGGCTAAGACAAATTCTTCTGCATTTGTAAAACAACCAAATTCCGAACAGGAGCCTGACATGTGCACTGTATGTAGGGGGTGTGCTGTTAGGGAACACAAAATGAGAGAGAGCTTTTTTTTACTGTAGTGTGCACAAGTGCAAGAGTGGTTTTATATGTACTTGCATAACATTGGCTTTTAATTGGTCATGGATCATAAATGACTAGAAATCATTTATTTTCAGAAATGTAAACCATGCGCAAGGGTAAAATGTTAGCTATTATGGCAGCAATCACATTATTTTAGAGTGAGGTACAGATTCATTTAAGAAAATGAAGGTGATGATCTTTTACAAGTACTTCAAAAATAAACCCCCCTCACACCAGCTCACTCAAATTAGGGATTTGGGTTTGCTGACAAAAGCAAAGGAATTGAGAATTAAGGTTGCCAGAGTGTCAGTTCATCCTGAATTTGCACCATTGTGACGCCTTGTTGCAGTGGATTCGAAACTTCAGACAAATGGGTCAAATCTAGACTGCTCTAAGAAGGCAGAATTCCAGTCAGTTTTTGCTTTCTTACTGTAGGTCTGAATTTGGCCCTCTATGTGATTCTGCATACCATATATACAACATGATCCGCTTAGTGATTCTGTACAATGGGTAAGGATAGATTTCTTACCTTTTCTCAGTTAACTCTATTAAAATTGGTTCTGCTTTGAAAATTGATTCTGTAAAAATGATCTCTCAATGATTTCCTTACAAGGTATACTCAGTTTTCATCTAAAAAGATGTTGGGCGGGGGGAGGATTTTTTTTTTTTTTTAAACTGCGCATTCCTGCAAACTTAACCTGGGATCTGAGAACCAAGCTGGGCTCTTTTCTTCACAATCATTATTAGTAATAAATGCTTAGCAGGCTGAATCATGCCCTAAATTACTCCTCCGCAACACCATTGTCTTCAGATTCTTGCTTTCAATACAGGTTTGCAGAGATGTGTAATTAATTGGAATCTAGCATGCAGTTTTGTTGTTGATGAAGGGATAGAATCTATCTTATGCTTTGAGAATCTATCTCATGCAGGGCTAATAGAAGATAAAAACATAGAAACTTATTTTTTGTCACTGGCATGAGCCTGTGGCCCAGGAAGCAGATTTACTGAGGAAGAAAGTGCAGCTTTTACATAATTATTTTTCAAAGCAGCACCATATTGCATAATTGTTGTATGATTCAGGTTATTTGTATAAAATGTCGTCAAAGGGCAGCTCGTCCCTGTGAGTAGTCCAGACCCAGCAACCCTACATCCCAGTAGATGCTCACAATTGAGCCAGTTAAAGGGGGCAGGGCTGCACCTACGACTTGGCAGGGCTTAGGAAACGGATGAGTGACTGGGGCAGACTATGTTGAAAAAGCAGCTGCAGAGATGTAGCACTAACTTCTGGGGTGTGACCCTGGAGTAAGGGGCCACGTGTTCAGGGAGATAGATGGTCCTGAGTGCTCCAGAAGAAGGGAGTTGCTAAGAAAGGGGAGCTGAGGAAATGTTTGTGTTTGGTTTCCTTATGTTTGGAAAATAAATCTACTTAATGGAGACTGGACATGGCAGCATGTGTTTGGAAGCTGGGGAAAAGACTTGACCTATGACAGTCCTTCATATCATTTATTAGAAGTATAAAAATAAAATAAAATTGGAAGGAAACATCTAGTGTTATCAAAACAGATCTATAGGGCCTTCAAAGATAAATTGTCATTGGCAATATTACACTATTTTCCACTGACACAGTACTAACTCCTTATGTGCCACTCTGAAGCTCTGAGGTTTATTTTGCTGAGATTTTGCATAATTAGAATACACACTGCCATCTAAGAGAGAACCAAGAATAGGCTTTGAAGTTATCTAGAGTTGGTGCCAACTCAAAAGTCTAGATCATGTTTTAAATTTCCCTGAAGTTTGGGGGTGCTTTGATACGGAGTTTCGATCATTTGGAGCTTGATCTAACACCCGTTGGAATCAATGAAGACACTCATTAACTTAAATGGCAGTTGGATCAGGCCCTCAGAAACTAGTCTTAATTTACTGCAGTCTAATTACACACACTGGCATTTTCATTATAATAGGGCCATAAATTGTTGGATTATTCAAAGAAAAAGTACTTTGATTCCCAGTTTAGTGGGAGATTGTATTGCAGCCTTTAAGATGTACTTTCCAGTTTACCTACTGTCAGTGAAATTAAGGGGATTTGGACTGTTGTTCAGCTTTATGTTATAAGAGAGTAGATATTGTAATTATGTGTTCATAAACAGTTATGTTGCATAGACAGTAGGTGATACACTTCATAGGAAGTAATTCAATCGTTTAACTTCAAAGATAAAAAGAACTTTGACCCCATTCTGTGTTAAGAACCTAACATTTTGCATCTGAAATCTATCAAGAAAATATTTCCCACTCTGTGCCCAGCTAGGAGAATACTGCCCAAACTAATTTCAATCTAATTTTATTCAAAAGGAACCAAACAACCACTCCAAAACAATTAACCTTCTGAAGATCAGAACTTGCAGGCTAAAAACTAACCTGAAGTGAAGGAAATGGTCTGATTTATTAACTTCTCATATCCAAGGTTTTATAGTGGAAAAACACAATACCATGCAGTAAGGTGAGAATAGGATGGAAAAGAGGTGCATATAACTAGCAATAAATCAATAAAACTTTGGTTATAGAAAATGTAATGATGGTGAAAGAACAATAGGCATCTCTCTAAGAGATGACCCAAGAGACAAGAGGTAAGAGTTTGTTCACAAATGGGATACAGGGATGAAATGGTGCTTCAGTTGCTTAGTGTTGTTGTAGCCATGTTGGTCACAGGTTATGAGAGAGACAAGGTATGTGAGGTAATATCTTTTACTGGACCAACTTCTGTTGGTGGAAGGTACCAACTTCTGAGCATCACAGAGCTCTTCAGGTTTCAGGAAGGAAACCAGAATGTCTGAACAAATTGCAAGTTAAGAGAGGTTGTTAAGCAAAAGGGGTTTATGTATCCTGTCAGAGACCACTTAAAATGAAGAGGGCAGTTCAGGGTTAGCAGTCAGTGGGCTATGGTACAAATTGTTGTAGGGAGACATAGAACTAATGTCTGTGAGTCCATGATTTTTAGTGTCTAGCAGAATTATGAATTTAAGTTCCCAAGCTCAGCTTTTGAGAATGTTGTACAGGTTTCCTTTGAGAATGAGAACAGAGAGTGATCACTTTTTGAAAAGTGTTTGCTCACAGGGTGGAGTTTTTTGTCTTTTATCCTTCTGTATGAGAATTTATGCAGGAGCATAGTGATTGTCTGGCTTCATCCACTTAGTTGTTGCTGGGGCATTTAGTGCACTGGGTGAGGTACACCACATATTGTGATAGGCATATGTAGGACCCAGGAATCCTGAAAGGTTTATTGGGGGGATCATCACAGCAGTGGAAATATCTCTGAAGGTTTTGTCTGAACAATACTATATAGGCACTATCTGATTCAAACTTCTCTATTTCACAGACCATCTTTCCCCATTAGTGACAATGGAATTGTCCCCTTCTTCCCCAAACACTGCATCAGCAGAATTCAGAAAGCTACCTGAAAAAATCCAATAAACCAAATACAAGAAAGAACAATAACCACTTGTAATTACAGGCTAACTGATTAATAAAAGCATGACTCTTAGTAGTTGGGACGGCAGCAGCAGAGAGATATGGTTATCAAAATATCTACTTGCCCACAAAATACTATAGGTCCGTCAGTGTTGCTAGTGGATTGCTTAGGGAAAAGAACAAGGAGTACTCGTGGCACCTTAGAGACTAACAAATTTATTTGGGCATAAGCTTTCATGGGCTAAAACCCACTTCATCAGATGTATGGAGTGGAAAATACAGTAGGAAGATAGATATACAGAGAACATGAAAAGATGGGGTTTGCCATACCAGCTGTAACGAGACCAATCAATTAAGGTGGGCTATTATCAGGAGGGAAAAAAACTTTTGTAGTAATAATCAGGATGGCCCATTTCAAACAGTTGACAAGAAGGTGTGAGTAACAGTGGGGGGAAAATTAGCATGGGGAAGTAGTTTTTAGTTTGTGTAATGACCCATCCACTCCCAGTCTTTATTCAAGCCTAATTTAATGGTGTCCAGTTTGCAAATTAATTCCAGTTCTGCAGTTTCTCATTGGAGTCTGTTTTTCAAGTAGTTTTTGTTGTTGTTGTTGAATAATAGCGATTTTTAGGTCTGTAATTGAGTGTCCAGGGAGGTTGCAGTGTTCTCCAACTGGTTTTTGAATGTGATAATTCTTGACATCTGAATTGTGTCCATTTATTCTTTTGCATAGAGACTGTCTGGATTGGCCAATGTACATGGCATGGGGCATTGCTGGCACACGATGGCATATGTGCAGGTGAACGAGCCGCTGATGGTGTGGCTGATGTGATTAGGTCCTATGATGGTGTCCCTTGAATAGATAGGCGGACAGAGTTGGCAACAGGCTTTGTTGCAAGGATAGGTTCCTGGGCTAGTGGTTTTGTTGTGTGGTGTGTGGTTGCTGGTGAGTATTTGCTTCAGGTTGGGGGGCTGTCTGTTAGTGAGGACTGGCCTGTCTCCCAAAATCTGTGAGAGTGATGGGTTGTCCTTCAGGATAGATTGTAGATCCTTGATGATGCGCTGGAGAGGTTTTAGTTTGGGGCTGAAGGTGACGGCTAGTGGTGTTCTGTTACTTTCTTTGTTGGGTCTGTCCTGTAGTAGGTGACTTCTGGGTACTCTTCTGGCTCTGTCAATCTGTTTCTTCACTTCAGCAGGTGGGTATTGTAGTTTTAAGAATGCTTGATAGAGATCCTGAAGGTGTTTGTCTCTGTCTGAGGGATTGGCGCAAATGCAGTTGTATCTTAGAGCTTGGCTGTAGACAATGGATTGTGTGTAAGTAACTATAGCAGGCAGTAGGTTTCCGGTATAGGGTGTGTTTATGTGACCATCGCTTATTAGCACTGTAGTGTCCAGGAAGTGGATCTCTTGTGTGGACTGGTCTAGGCTGAGGTTGATGGTGGGATGGAAATTGTTGAAATCCTGGTGGAATTCCTCAAGGGCTGCTTTTCCATGGATCCAGATGATGATGTCATCAATGTAGCACAAGTAGAATAGGGGCATTAGGGGACAAGAGCTGAGGAAGCGTTGTTCTAAGTCAGCCATATGTGACCAGTCTCCAACTAAGCACAGTCTGCCCTATGTAGATGCACACAGTTCCTACCCATGTGAATGGGAGACCCATTAGCATACAGGATGAAATTCATCCTTGCGCAGAGAGCGGGTACAAGGCTCATGCACCACTTAAATTCACTTAATAACTATTTTGAGGGCTTAAATGGCACTTAGAGGGGCATAGGCCTGGTGTTGGCCTTCTGCATAGTGGGGAATTTCACAGAAAGGGTAGTGTGTGGCACTTACGAGCATTGTAGCTGAAACTATTGGCAAATAGATATTTCACCTCCCTCCCTGTCTATAGCTGGATCTTATATTTGAATATATCCTTCTCTTCAAATAGATTTCCAACAAACCCTGTGAAGCTGACCATGGGCATCTATACAATCCTTCTACATTGCTTTCTTTCAGCAATTAGGTAGCTTTAAAAAATGCTATTTATTTTGAATATAGCTCTGTTACTCTCCACTGCACCCAATCACTCTTGGCACCTTTGTATCCTGTCTGCATTATGTTAAAAGCAAGTAATTGACTTGGATATAAAAAGTTTAGATTTATGTGTTCTGCAATTTCTTAAATTTCATGCACTGGAACACTTAAACTTGAAAGACTCAGATTTTATACAGAAACTGTCAACCCAAGGGACAGCCCAGTGATTTATATCTAGAAATAAAGGCTGAAGTTCCATGATTGCCAAATTGCTCACTTGAAAAACACAGTGACTGTAAGAAGGGAAGGAGCCGTCAGAATTAGTAGTTACTCTCTCTCTGAACAATAGTGTGCTGTTAAGTGTCATCCTCTTTAGATGGATCACTCCTGGTTACCCCAGTGAAGGATTATTTCCTTCCTGAGGACTTGTCACCCATGAATAAGATACTCAGAGTTGGAGTTATCCTCCTTGAAGAAAGATAGATTTAAAAAAAATTTTTTTTTAGATTCTTCTTGTTCAATGCTTCACCTTCTTTGTGACAGCATCTAAAACTGTGTGCCAGTTCTCAAGACTTGATGGGACTGCAGCTATGGCTTTTGAGGTTAGCTAATTCTTCATGGAAAATATGAACTTCATCCAAATTGAAATTATTGCTAAAAGCTAAATTAAGTAATGAAGTTAGATCTACAGGAGCCAAATCTAGACCAGAGGGGTGGACTGGAGGAAGGCTTGCACTCCATTCCACCTTCCCAACAGAAGTAGGACTCATGAATGGAGTGCCAGACAAAGAACTCTTAGTTAAAGTTATTAATTAAGACAGCATCCCACCAGGGGAACATTTGCTCTAGCTGAGTGAATGGGAAGCAGGTGATAGAAGAGTCCAGGAGGAGTGTCAATAAAAAGATGTTTCCACAATAGAGCAATAAGAAAGGTATAGTGGGAGGCGCAGAGTTAAAGGACAGCAGCCAGAAGCTGTAGTGCAGCTGGGGAAAAAACAGCCATTTGCGGCTGACGGAAGAGTTGCTCTAAAACCACAGATGGGGAAAGAACAGAATCATAGACGTTAGAGACAGATAAGTCCTATTCCTTTCAGTAGGGGTCAAATTCTGGCCCCATTTAAGTCAATGGTAAAAGTCCTATTGACTTCAGTGAGGCCCAGAAATCACTCTATTTCATCAGTGGAATTCAGAGTCCCCAATCTACAGTAACAACTTTGCAGTTAACATGGCCAAAAACAGGTAGGAGAATTAGCTCAGAGCTGCTACTCCGCACGTACAAATCTTTGGACCTGCTGAATTTCCAGACCCTTATCTTACCACATCACAGGTGCTCAGGAAGAAACATTATAAATGAGGGGGGCATCCACCCCACACAGGACTGGCTGGGGTTAAAGTGGCTGGGTAGGCCAATTAACTCCATGGGCTGCACAAACAGATGTTCTTGGAGCTGGTACACCCAGAGACAGGAGGGAAAGGAGAGTCCAGGGAAGGAGCAGTGAGGGCAGAGAGAAAGCCCTGACCAGAGGGTCCCTGGAGAAGAGGGCAGGCCCAGTTCCTCTGACAGCCACTGAGGGTTTGGCATAGAGCTGAGGCAGTGAATGGGAAGACTGCCTAGAGCTGCTGATGGACTGTACCCTGGAAGGGAGAACGCTGAGTGACCTAGCCGGAGGGCTAAGTTATAAAGGCGACATTGAGGGCCCTGGAGAGAGAGAGGTGCTGCAGTCCAGAAGGAGACACCGAGTAATGGCGTGCAAACTGTGGAAGGGGGTGTTTACTGCAGGAGCTAATCCCCAGAGCAATCGGGAGATGCCAGACCAGCGGTGAGTGGTGCACCCCGTGACATCCCCGCACACTGTGCTCCCGGGACTTGGCAGCAGTTCTTCAGAATAAAAAGGGCTACGCATTTGCCATTAGAGATGGTTCTGCATTCCAGTTCCTTACACAGCAGAACTGCAGAGGGTATGATGTATTACTATGTGCTTTTTGTGGCCCCCTAGGATTTCATTCACGATCAACAATCATTTCCCTCAGGTCTTTCTCATTCACTATCTATCCAGAATTTTTACTCAGGAAGGTCCTGGATTCACAGTTTGCACAAGATTTTGAAAATTTAGTTAAAGATGAAATCCCACAATTTCCAACAGCAAATACAATGTTTTGTGTTCTGAAACACAGTAAAATTGCACCCTGAAACAAATGCTGAATTCCCACCTATTTGCCCTACACCGAAAACAACTTTTGTCCCCTCCACAAAACTTAAACATGCTTTTGAAATTAAGGTTATTCACTTATGAAAGTGACTTTTGGCTTGGTGGAAAACAGAGGAGTTCCAAACATTTTTGGTTGTGCACTGATTAATTTTATTTTTTTAAAAAATGAAATGCAGGGGCCAGGTGGAGTTCTGGCCCTAGGATGACTGAGCAAGGAAGGTTCACCAAAGCCCTTCATATGGAGGAGTGAGTCAGCGGAAGAGCTGCTAGTGTCTGTGGGGCAGAGGAAGTCAAATAGGCCTCCGCCCGCATAGTATGCGCCTGCTTTCAGACTCTTTCTTTACTTGGGCACCATCTGACTGGCTGTTCCTTTGAGGCTACTATACCAAGCATGAACTGATGCTGAGGTAGTCAAGGTGGCACTAGAAGTAAGGTCCATTTCAGGCAACAGTGGCCAAGCAGGCCAGTTGAGGCACTTAGAGAGGGGAAGAAGGAAAGGGATGATATGGGGAAGAAAAGGGGGGAGGGAATCAGATGTGATCCTGCTGTAATCTCAGACATTTTGCTTTTCATTTGTTTGTCTTGTCTATTTAGAAAGTGAGCTCTTTTAGGCAGGGTGTATGTCTTGCTATATGTCTATACAGCACCCAACACATTGTGGGTGCTACCTCCCATTTAATAAAAATAATAGTTTGGTTGATATTAATCTTCATACATGTTTCAGGAAAGCATGGCCTAGGTAACTATGTGAGTTACCATTGAGGAGTCCCATTGAGGCTGGTAGGCATATTGCATAGAAACAAAAGGACTGATCCACAGATGTCCCACTGCCTATGCTGATGCAAAAGGGCCACAATGCAGAGCCTTTGGTGCAGAAGTCTTTGGTGTTGATAGAGTTTCAAGTCAGGGGCATTCTGGAGGAAAGGGCGGGGGCGGGTAGATGTGGTCAGAGTGGTCTTGCATGCTGGCAATTCCCTGTTCTCAGGAACCCTCTGAGGCTGGGGACCAAAGCAGCCCCTGTATTCCTAGACTCAGGAAAGCACAACCTGTCTCATTTCAAAATACGTGTATCAAAGCCCTTTGAGCTCGATGGGACTCTTGACTTCGATGGGCTATGATCAGGCCTGGAAAGTCTGCAGCAAAATGGACAGTCTAGACAAAGGAGGAGACATACTAATCTTGCTGCCTTTAGTAGAGAAAAATCACTCTGAATCCAATCACTATTATTGTGAAATAATATTTATTATGACCACTCTGTTTGAGATCTATAATTTTTTGCTATCTTTCTTAAATGAAAGCATAAGTAAGCTGTGGAGGAGCCTTCTATTATACTTTGTGTACATACATATAAATCTTTAATTGACTAAAACAAAGTTTTAAAACAATCTCCAACTCATTCATGGGCTCATGTCACTTTCCTCCATGGCAGCCATGCTAATCTTGAGAGACGTAGCACATGAAATAAGTACCATACAGGCATCTGCTCTACATAGATGCCCAAAGTCCCACAGGCTTTCACTCTGTCCAATGGTCAGCTCTGCTACCCTGATGAAATGACTCAGCAAAATCTCTCTGCCCTTCCCCTACACAGAACTGCTGGTTCTTTACATTGCAGAGCATGATGTAGCCTATGTTTGGAAGACAAAGTCCCCAAACAATGTGTTTTCTAAACCCTTAATTTCTTAAAATCTCTGGGTGATACCTTAGGGATATAGTAAAAAGTGTTGCCTAAGCAAGTTAACAGTGCTCTTAAGGGGATGTCAGCAGTTTTATGACTATTTACATTTATAATGTATACACATGTATGTGTTTTGCAATAATTTTTAGATTAATTATACTAAATATAAATAATCTGGCTAAACGTTAGACTAAAACTTGTGGTTATTAGTTTTTTATTGTTGATTTTAATAGGACCAGGAGCTGGCACTTAGAGTCATTTTGCATTTCAGTATTTACTTTTTAGGATTATATCTGAACACTCTACGTGACAAATATTTAGAAATAGAATAAATAAAAAAAATCCAAAACAAAAACCAGTCCCAGCAACACCATCACTTGTAATACTAAGAAGTTGGATAGCATGAGTCAAATTCCCCAGTTTTCTCTAAACATCACACCCTAACAATATTTGCATTTGAAGTGACAGCAGTTGCTATTTTGAAATGCTAACATAAGCAGCTTTGAGTCATAGTATTAAGTAACATTTAATTATAGCCAGAACATCCCAGGCTACAACATTTACTGGATCTTCAGTGTCCATGATTTACTCTGTCCTAAACCATTTTACAAGGCATTTTAAATTTCCCAATAAGCAGACAGAGAGGGCATTTGTATATATTTTTTTGTCTTTGCGTAATTCCAAATGCTCAAAGATTCATCTGTGGACCCTAATGGCCTTTGGGATTTTTGGGAGTGGGTGGGGGGAACCCAAACTAAACCAGTTGAAGTACTTAAGGGAAGATTGTTGCTGGACCTTGTTCAGTATGTTGGAGGGGGAATGGAAAGATGCAAGTGTTATTGATCCTAGCTCTTTTGAAGATCCCTAGCAGCCCTTGTGCTTAAGGGTGTGAAGAGACTGTCTATGAAACCCACAGGGTATGGGAACGAGAGGGAGCCATGCCCCACATACGCCTAGGAGCTAGACAGGCCACGGAGTGGAGCACTACATCCTGTTCCACGAAGTGCAAATGCTGCTGAGACCCAATGCCTCATGTTCAGGACCATGGGTAAATACCACCATTTAGCTTTCAGAGAGACTATCTGATGTGCACAATAACTCCCTTTGGTCAGGAGTTGTGTAGGTATATATAGTATGGCGTTATGTGCCAAAGTACTAATTTTCCACTATGTAAAATAATCTCTTTGGTTGATTTAAGTCTAGTGCTCTTAAATTGTCTAAATACATAGTTACATGATGCCCAGGTGCCATGCTGAATGAGTCACTGTTATTTATCAGATTAGAAACATTTGTTGAAATTTCTAATGAATGTGTTAAGTGTCAGACGTTAACAGCTCCATGGGAGCATTTTGCTTCATTGTATTGCATTAGCTATACTTCTCTGAAGGCTTTTCCCCTCTTGCTTTGCTGTTAAATTTAAAAAATGAAGACATTATTGTCATGTTACCCTGGTAAATAATCCTGGGAGTCACTTTCTTCTAGCACAGAACAAGGAATTTTTCCTAAGAAAGGAAAGCGGTGTCATCCCTGAAGCTGCTTTTTCTCTGCTTCACTGTAGAGCTTTTGCCTAACCCTTTCCTTGCTGCTGCCTGCCTGGCTTCCTGCTAGTTTTTAAAGAAACAGTACAAAGATTCTCACATCTCTCCCCCATTTTCCCTCTACAAATATGTTTTAGCGGAAATTAATATTTAAAACTTGGATTATCAAATCCTAAAACTGTGGACCACTGTTTAAAAGCTTTAGGACTCTGCTCAACAGGATTTTGTCCTTTCACAAAGGCTGTGGTGCGAGTACCATTGCTCCCAGGGTCACTTTTCACCCAGGCCTGTCACGTAATGCTTTGGGTCAGTGATTGAAGAAAGTCAAAATGGGGAGGAGGAAGCTCAGCAATACTAGTGGTGTATATTGTCATGGGTATTGATGTCCTGTGACAAGGTGAAATTGCATCATCTCATTTGATGGGACATAGTACAGAGAATAGAAAGGGGATAAAGGAATAAATGTACCTGAGAGGAGTCCATGTCCACAAGCAAGTTCATAGCCAGACAAGTGTGTCTATGCCTAGATGCTTGGACACACATACGGATTGTGGCTTAGGGGAACATCCGATGTGTTCCCATCCCCTTCCCTCTGTGATCTTGTTTCCCCAGAGTGGAGTGTGCAACTGGGAGGTAGGGGGGAACTGTCAGGATCACTCTTTCAGTTGGATTGTGCTTAAAGGAGAGGAAGCCAATGGCAAGGCCTTGCTTTCCTTGGTGGTGCCAGGGAGGAAGAGCTGGCGGCAGCAGCAAAAGGAGAAACAGCAAGAGAACAGATCTTCCCATGGGGGAAAAAAAAAGGCATGTAGGGGACTCCCATCTTGAAAAATTCTTCATCTTCCGTTAGATGTGGGTGCTACTCCAACTACTGGTGGGAAGTCTTGAAGCTCCATAAACTCCTCATCCAGGCACCAACTCCTCCTGCTGCTCCCATTTCAGATCCCCTCTGCATTTTACCAACCAGTAATGAGGAAGGAAGAGAGGGAATGGAGGTGATCCCAAGGCCAGAAGAGGGGCAGAGACCTTTTCTTATGCTTTAAGTAGGGAGGGGCTTACACTATCTCAGACTCCGCCCTCCCCTTCCTTCAATCCCTGCTCATCTCTAGCCTGCTGGGCTGGTGATGAATTGCTGGCTTCTTTGAGGTCACGGTTGCAGAGCTCTTACTCACTTAGCACCTTCATCTTGTTTATCTGGCATCAACAGGTCTTCACAGAAGGAAGAGGAGGAGTAGTGGGAGGGGGAAGGTAGTGGAAGGGCCAGGAATAGGAAAGCAAGAGCTGGGTACTTCCACTTTTATCATCAGGATGAGGAAACTCAGAGGAGGAAGCCAGGTGTTGGTGAGGGTGTGTGTGAGAGAGAATGGGAGACAGAGATTGGTGACTGTGGTGAGTTGTTTGGAGCCAGATACAGAAGAGGACCCAGGGGAGAGGAAGAGGGGGAGCAGAGATGTGAATGAGGCTGCTAGGTATGGAGCCAGTATGGGGTGGGTAAAGATGTGTTCTGGGTGAGGGGTTGGTCAGTGTTTGGAAAGCTGTCTCCAGAATCAAGGGGAGACAAAGAATTAATTGGACTTGTGAAAGGGAGAGGGGTGTGTTTGTGTGTGTGTGCGTGTGGAGCAGAAGTAGATAAGGGAGGAGGGAAAGGTAGATATGGTGGTGTGGAGGGCAGAGAACTTGGAGGAGGGAAGGGTGAGAAATGAAGCATAAAAGGGGAAGCAGAAGATGGGCTGTTAAATACTTTCCTATCACAATAATTACAGATGGGATAGTACAATTGAGGAACTCATGTCCATTCAGAAAAGGAAGTGTAAGTGCAGGATAAATGATATCTGGAAATGTAGGAAGTGGTGGATTAGAGAATTCTAGATATCTTGTGCAATCTCAGTGAGGGTTTTATTGCAATATCACACCAGTTATACAGGTCTTTCTATTCATATAAAGCACACACACATAACCACTGCCGTTCACAACTGGCTTCTTCTTGGAAGATGACAAAGAATTCATTGTAAAGGGCTTTATAAAACTATATAACAGGTGAAGAACTTCTGCATTCCTTTTTCATTATGTCTTAGGCACTTCTGGGAATAGGAAAGATGTTGAGCTGCTTACATACCTGGCCAGTGCCATGCAATTTTGAGCCTGACAGGCTAGTTAGACTTCAGCTAAGCAGCCGAGAATAATGCCTTCATTGTCAAGCTAGAAGGAAAAGCCTGCAGCTGCTATATGTGTAAGTAAATACATGGAAAATGGAGAAGATTATATGCACCATGAAAACTGCTAGTTTATGCACCCTACCATTTCTAGTACAGTCACATCAAACTGCACATGGCGTGAAGTGCAGATTTCAATTTAGGTAATGTATATGCAGTTGGAGTGGAGCAGAGGACCATGACCATGACAATCTATCTCCTGTAGATTAATGTCTGGTGCAGGCAGGTTTGTCATAAACTATAGCTTAATATGGAGAACCTCTCAGTGTTTCCCTCATTTTCACTAATGCATTGTGCGTGCCTTTAAGAGATTCACAGTAGACGTAGGGCTATTGCTTTTAAATGTTGCCTCTGACCCAGATAATGTCAAAACGTCTGAATGCATGCAATGCTCTTTTTAAAAAGAGCATCTCTAATGTAATGCAAATGCACATTGTGGGGAAATTCCAGCTGAGAAAATGAAGCCTTATATTTCTAAAACCATATACATGTCACTAGCCCATTATTCTCCAGTTTTAAATGTAATTGCAGCCCAGCTTGGAATGAATTCCTGAAATAATAAAATACACCGAGTAGCAGTTACTAAGTCTTCCAGATATTTTATGCTCCCCAAAAAAGAAAGAGGGGTGGTGAGGAGGCAGAAGATGAAAGTGAAAGTCATATCCTTTTCTTTAACACGTTGTTGGAACACTCTGTGAAAAAATATTCTGGGCTTCTAACAGGCATTACAACATCAGTGTATCTGAAGCATTTGTATAAACGTATCTCGATCCAATTTTGTATGACACATTATTTCCAGACAATTAAGAATATTTATAATTGTTTTCTTTGGTAGGAACTTCTATTTCCAAATTTCTTTTAAAACTAATGTTTCCTATAAAGCCTGAGCAACCGTCATTTTGAAAGAATCCTCTCTTAATCATATGAACTGCTGTTTGAAACCACCTATTTTGGATAAATTTAGCATGTGTGTAGTACAGCCTTTATCACCAGGACTGGTACATTTTAAGTTATCATTATTTCATTGTGGATTCTTCTCTCCCTGCGCGCGCTCCCCCCCCCCCACACCCCCAGTCTGTCTTGGGAGAACTCCAAGAAACAGCTCCCATGATTAAAAACAGTGTAGATTAATATTGTGGTGGTGCTGAGCTGCAGTATTTTTCTCTCTCTCTCCTCCCCCCTCATTTGGTATAAAAATCTATGCTGCTCAGTAAGTGAAACCTAGATGGTTCAATTTCTGTGTTGTACTGCTAGGGTGGAGACCATACAAATGGAGTTTCTACAAAGGAAAATGTCAGCAGCCATTTAAAAAAGCAGACGGGAAGTTATTCAGTGACTACCACAGTACAAAGATCTTTTGACTAGAAAACTCACTTTTAAAATAATGCTGTGTGCGTACTCTGGGTTTCAGTAATCCACAGGGCGGATTTAGCTTTTTCATTGGAGGTGGCTTTTTCTGAGCACTGGGCTATTGAACTAGAAACCAACCTACCCCACTTTCAGCCAATGAAGGAGGTGACTGCTGACACCATTCAGCATGCCTTGCTTTCCTTTGGTCTTTTTTTGCTTCATTCAAGAGGAAGTGGGGTCTTCCAACCCAACTTACAGAAGTGCTGTTAATTACTTAGCCCCTTTTATCTTTATTTATGACATAACATACGCATAAATTCCATCTCTTATCTGGTTCTCATCAAGCTAAATTTCTGTCACTGTTAGTAACCCTGAGGATAGTCAAAACTGTAAAATTAACTCCACTTCAGTCTTTGAAAGAAAACAAAAAAGATAAAAACAGTCTCCTCAGGTCTTAAAGCCTGTGGTAGTTGATTAGTCCCTGCAGTAGGGAAAATTAAATTTTGTGGTTGAGACCCAGCATGCTTAGATGGTTTAATAATGCTATGGCCATCATCCAATGGCTCACAACCAAGAACTGAGGGTACTTTCTGTTCTTTACTCCCTCATGCAACACCTGAAAATCCTGGGGCGAATCAAACAGCAAATTAAAGCTCAAAAAACCCTCACCTGCAAAACATGTATAAGGAACTCATTTTAATGCTTTCAGGCTGAAATCATTGGGACAAGAGCCCAAAAAGAATGACAAAGCTATCTTGGTAAGTTGTTAAAGCTCCTTTTTGAATTCTTTGTTATCCAACTGTGCTTGTATTTTAATTTGTTTATTTCTGTTTCCAGTTCAGATACCAGCCAGCAAAAGCCAAGTAGCTCTCTACAAGTAATCAAATCACACAAAATGTTTCAAAAAGCCAATCTGTGATTATGAATGAAGGTTTGTTGCTGCTCAGATATAATGGTATATGGAATTTCTTTCTGACAGCTGACCCCCCCAGCACTCTACATTGAAACTTGATTAGAGCTATTCTTAAGAATCGAGCACAAATACTGTGGTGATTTGTATTATCACACAATATCGATGGTGTGAGACAATGCACCAGGTTGTCATTGTTAGTTACTACTTGTAGCCATTGTTTGCTACATGAAATATGGCTTTCAGTTACCACAACCAGACATGTGAAAATAGCAGTCTTTCTAAATGGAACTCAATATACTGTCCAGAAGATAATGAACATGACTTCAGTGGAGATAGATCTTAAGACAGAAGGTTGGTTCTAGCTAGTAGATAGGATTGTATGGAGGAAAAAAGGCAACAATTATTAGGTTTGAAATAGAAATACAGCTGTTAGAGAGAGAGAGAGGAATTCTATTGCCGTGCACTGTACCCGTGAGACAAATTTGAAAGTATCATTCATATGCAGCACAGTATCAGAAACCTGGGGTGTCAACAATTTGACTTTTTAAGAATATGCTTTGTTGTCTTCTTTCATTACATTTTACTTGTAAGAACACAGAATCTAGGAGAGAAATAGGATGTTCTCACTCAGGTAGTTTTATATTCCCCTTTCAATATAGGACACTTTAAATGACTATCCTGTCTTTTCTTTGAAAGAGTTTCCATGCTTTTTTAGAGATGGCACTGAACCCCAAATTTGACTATCCCTGCACTAGGTGGTGGGGCTTGAAACCTGAACTCCTAGCCTAATTTTCCAAAATGTCCAACTTCGTATCTTTATAATGGGGCTGAACCAAAACTCTGAATTTCAACAGCCCCCAACTTCTGAAGTGTTCAGAATCCTGGTCTGGATATGCATTTTGTGGCTGTCTACCTATTTGCATACTTATTTGGCCCCCATAACTGCTCAGTGTTTTACTTTGTTCACTGGCTTTATCCTCACAACACTTCTACGAGGTAGCAAGGTACTATCATGTCAATTATATGGCAGGGGAACTGAGGCATAGGGAGACTAAGTGATTTGCCCAAGGTTGAACAAGAAGTCTGTGGCAAAGCTTGGACTAGGTCTCCTGTACCTTAACTACAAGAGCATCTTTTCTTCCCTTTGCTAATGTTTGCATAGTCTTTTCAGTTTAATCTCCTTAGATTAATATTGAAACCACTATCTAAGCAAGCAGCAAGTTTCAATCTTCTTGAGGCATGTTTTGCCCAGTTTAGGCAATGTTCTCTTAATTTGCCCGGTCTCCTTTTCCTCATCTAGTTTTAGACCTGATGGAAACCCCAGTTTTCCTGCAAGCCAGAACAGTTGATGTTATACGCACTCTCAAAGGCGTTTGTTACTGCAGACATTCCTCGAACTCAGACCTATTGTAATATTGTTTTCAGAAAGGTGATTTGCATGCAGCCTGGAATGATGTCCAGTACATGCCTGCAACTTAACATGTGCTTGTTATGAAAGAAGTATATGCAGAACCTCTTAAAATTCACCCAACATAATTAGATACACTCTGGTTCATCTAAATGTTATCCAAAGGCTAAGTATCTGAAGCTTTAATTGAAAAAGCTCATTAACTTTAAATACAGCTAAAGTTGTTGTGGGGGCGGGCAGGAAGATTCTCGTTGGAAATAGTAGATTGTCCATGAAGACCAAAAATAAGTGTTTGAGTCTAAACCTATTAATCTTAAAGTTGACTGCATATTTATGATACTTCTGAAATGAGTCTGAGTGCTTAATTAAAAAAGGGAAACTTGTGCATGCATGTTAACTGAATTCTACTAATTGGGTGCATGTTGAGCAGACGTCAAGTATTTAAAAGTAAAAGGAGTCCAAAATAAAGCAGTTGTATGATATAAGAACACAGTGGACAGGTCTATGGTCAGCTTGAAACAATCTCCTAATTATGTATGATGACATGTTCACATATGGTGTAGCCCCTGCTGTTGTAGGTCCTACTGACAGATAACATACCATTACATGAAGGTGCATAATGGATATGAAAGTCATTATTGTAACCAATGGGAGTCAATATTGGGGGTTAAGTAATGCATAAGGCAATAAGTATTCTAGGACTAAATCCACAAAGGGACTTAGGTGCCTTGCCACCCAGTGGAATTTGCAGCCCTTAGTTAGGCACTTAGGCTCCCTATAGAGTATATGAGAGCATTAAGGGCCTAAGAATGGGATCCAAAAAAGCCAACATGGTGAGCAGGGAACTAGCAATGCTAATTAATAGCAGATGAGGAGGAGGAGAGGGGTGTTGCCTAACTCCTGCCCTTCTCAGGGAGTTAGGCAACTCCCTCCAGGCTGAATTTGGATACCTATGTCTGTTTGGGATTCTGAGCTATCAACCCTTACCTAGAGATAGGTGCCCAAACTGTTTTTTACAAGAAATGCTTTTGGGAGGGAAAGGCGTCCTCCCTGAAACATTTA
The DNA here is from genome assembly GCF_965152235.1 of Eretmochelys imbricata. NCBI lineage: Eukaryota > Metazoa > Chordata > Testudines > Cheloniidae > Eretmochelys > Eretmochelys imbricata. The sequence continues at coordinate 108,095,614 of NC_135576.1, read as the reverse complement.
TCTGAATGGTAGACCACACAGCCAAGAGAGAGAGAGAGATCCCTGACCTGTGGAGGGGATTTGAACTTGGGTGTCCCACCTCTGAGTGTCCTGCCACTGAACTATGGAATCCCTTGAGGTGGATCTCTCTATATCTCTCCTGTTGAATTTATTCCACTGTTATAAATTAAATATGAATTGGTCCAGAGCGAGAGAGAAACTGACTCTACAGTTAAGTAGTTGGGGCACTTGCCTAAGAGGTGGTAAACCTAAATTGAAACCCCCTCTTAACATTAGGCAGCCAAGTGTCCCACACCCTAGGTGAGTCCTTTAAGCACTAGGCTAAAGGTTATAAAGGGAGGCTATTGTGTCTTCTCTGGCTGTTTTGTTTGAGTTTAGGTATACTCAGAACATGCCTACCGAATCCAGCCCACAGGCAAGATAGATGGGCCAATACCTAGTTTGAGGAACATGCTGGCACTTAGGCATCAGATGCCTAGACTGAAATGGCTGCTCACATACTCACTGGCAGAAACTTAGGCACCTAGGGAACTTTAATGGTAGAAACTCGGGTACCTAAGGATTTTAGCTGCCTATGGGGTTAGGTGGTAGCTGAGCAGGAGGTTTGAGGATCTCAGCGGTGCATAAGCATTGGACTTGTGCACCTCAGACCATGAGTGGACTTAGCCCCTAATTCCTAAAGGGACACACCAAATACAGGACACACCCTAGATCTACCATACAACTTATCTGTGCTACAGTATGGTTAGTGCTAGCCAGTTCTATTAGTTGACTTTCAGAAATATGACCCCTCTCCACTACAATGAAATGCTTTAAAAAACAAAATATTTTAACATTTCTGTGCATGCGTGCACATGGGTCTGTGTGTGGTACAGATGTAACAAGAAAACAAAAATGTAACAAAATTAACTATAGCAGAGCTAGTGCTCCACTGTAATGTTCAGACCAGCTTATATTAAAGTATTAACTGAGTGCTTTTGCTGGAAACTCTGAGATCCCTCTTCTTCCGCTTGTCTCTCAGGTCAAAGTGGAGATGAGCATTAACCCACACTTTTACAGAGGTGATTGTAGAGAAGGAAGGTAGGCACTCCACCCTAGGACCTCTCTCTCTCTCAGATTTGTTTAATGCAGTTGAGAAGATAGTGTCACTCAGTGAGCAACTACTTCTATGTGCCCTACGGGAGTCAGATTGGGAGCACGTGCAGTACAGATGAAATGTGGCAAAAAATAAGGGACAAGTCTGCGGTTCTACTGGGCATGTGCATATATGGCTTCTATCTCTGCCAAATCTGGATGAGAATTTCATGAGAACAAAAGGTACCTTTAAGATCTGAAGACTGTCCCTCTGCAAAACTTCAAATTCCTGAGCCATTTCAGGTTTCAGAGTAGCAGCCGTGTTAGTCTGTATCCGCAAAAAGAAAAGGAGGACTTGTGGCACCTTAGAGACTAACAAATTTATCTGAGCATAAGCTTTCGTGAGCTACAGCTCACTTCATCGGATTCATGCAGTGGAAAATACAGTGGGGAGATTTTATATACACAGAGAACATGAAACAATGGGTGTTACCATACACACTGTAACGAGAGTGATCAGGTAAGGTGAGCTATTAGCAGCAGGAGAGTGGGGGCGGGAGGGGGGGAAGGGAGGGAGGGAGGGACCTTTTGTAGTGATAATCAAGGTGGGCCATTTCCAGCAGTTGACAAGAAAGTCTGAGGAATAGTGGGAGGGGGGATAAACATGGGGGAATAGTTTTACTTTGTGTAATGACCCATCCACACCCAGTCTTTATTCAAGCCTAAATTAATTGTATCCAGTTTGCAAATTAATTCCAATTCAGCAGTCTCTTGTGGGAGTCTGTTTTTGAAGTTTTTTTGTTGAAGAATTGCCGCTTAGTAATGTAATCAAGTGATCAAAGAGGTTGAAGTGTTCGCCGACTGGTTTTTGGATGTTATAATTCTTGACATCTGATTTGTGTCCATTTATTCTTTTACATAGAGACTGTCCAGTATTGGCCAATGTAATTCAAAAGCTAATTGAACAACAAAAATTCTAGCTGTGAAAACTGTGAAACAACAAATGAAAAGGTCAGTTCCAGTGCTGCTACCTCTTGTGACTTTACCTCAAGTCTCACAATATTTGACATTTTACTTAACGATCCAGTTCCTGAAGACAAGTGGGTTCCATCAGAATCTCAACTTTTTTTTTTTTTTTTTTAAACTACATTTCTAGCCCTGGTTACAGAGATAAAAATGTGACACGAGGGCATGCTAAAGTCTCCAAAAATAAATAAATAAATAAAATAAAAAGAGAAAAGAAAAAAGTAAAAAAAATAGAACTTAAAGTGTGGCTTAAAAATCTGAGTTTTTTTTTTTTTTTTTTAAATCTCATGATTTTGGAGGGTCTGATTCATGATTTATGAATGGTTAGGGTTGGCCATAGTGCTATTCTTCATATTTCCTTATTGTTATTGACTTTAGTCTCCAAGAAAATATTGTACCTTTTTTTAAAGTCATATAATTGATGTATTCCACGTCTTTTCAAAAACAATTTTTCTGGTGATTCATATTTTGAGATTCTTAACAATGATATGCTGTGCTAATATTTAATACACTTTCAGAAGTGCTGACGATATGTAACTTCCACTTATTTTAGTAGGAATTACAGGTGGTCAGTGCTTCTTCAAATCTGGTCACTTATTTAAGTACTCAAATACTGAGTTCGGTGCCTAACTTTGGAACCCAAAGTGTTATCTATGTGGCCCACACCGTTCAGACTATGGGGATGCGAACTGCAGCACTGTGGACAAACTAAATACCTTTAGCTTAGTCCTTTTTAAAGAGAACTATGTTGATGTGAGTTTGGTACCTTTTTAGTTTTCACTCACCGCATCCACCTGGGAGTTACAGTGTAGCACACTTGTGCACACTGCAATTTGTACCTCATAGTCCAAACTGCAAGGCCATGTAGACATAGCCGAAGTTTAAAAATTTGGATAATGATTTCCAGTAGAGCTTGGGTGAATAGTGGAAAAAATTATTTGTATACACATTTGTTAAATCTGACTCGTACAAATTTGGTTGCACCAAATCACGATTTTTTGTTTTTCCATCAATAGTCCTGAAATAATTTTTATTCACATAAATATTTGGAGAAAAGAATAAAATAATTTTTTTCATGAAGTCACTTGCTGAGTCTAATGTGCATGCAAAGTTACTTGTTTGGAACGTGGCAAGAAAACTACCTTTAAAGCATACTAGGAGCCAATAAATCTGAACTTCCTCAGTCGGGAAAGAAAACCGCTATTCTTAAATCTGGCATCCATATATGTAGCCAAATAGAGAGCTTTCATGAGCAAAAATGGACTGGAAAATATTTTAAATGTTCTAAAATTTGTTTAATCTGTTTATGCCTTTCTTTAAAGTATACTCTCACTTCTTCCTGAGAAATTTAATGCCCCAATATTTTCTTCAGCCACTGCTCCTACTTATAAAGGTTAAGTCCTCCAATCAGGGATGAGAAACCATAACATGTGACTTAAGTGGCCACTTGCGCAGACTGCATACTGGATTCCATATATCAACTGCTTGCAGGAATTCTTGCTATGAACAGATTGTGAATACCTTGAGGCCAAAACGTTCACAAAAACACTTTGTAATTGTTCAAATAATGAAAACAATCATCATAAATGTGATCAATTTGAAAAGAAAAGGGCAAACTGACATATTGACACACTGGTTATTTTCAGCTACCTGAAGCCTCAGTGAAACAGTGCTTGTTTTAGTAACTTTCCATTCTTTAATCTGTACACAAAGTTTCTGAAGATATCACTTGGAGATAAACATCCAGTCCTCCTCCCTCTTGAGAGATGGCTTATTTCTTCAATTAAGACCCAGGTTGAAAAGGAACGGGATGTGATATTTACACCCCTTGAGGCAAATGTAACATGCACATTTAACAGTTTTGCCTAAAGGTAAAAGCTTTACCTAATCAGGCCAGGAATCAGCCCAGTTCTATCATATGCTAGAGGCTTTAAGATCCAGAGTACATATCCTTTAAAAAAAAAAAAAAAAAACCCGCTGACTTTGGAAAACTTTCCCTTCAGCCAGTCAGTTATTCTGACAAGCTAGTAATTAGCACTAAAAAGCACATGGTCTTTCTTTTTTGACAAATCTTTCAATCTTGACTGCTGAAAGCATTGCGTGAGAGGGATTGATTTGTGTAAATCGTCAAAAAGTTATTTTTTGCAAATGGCTTACATTTATTAATACATGTACTTCAAACAAAATCTTCCTGCTTTCCAAAGTAACCTGTGGGAAGGTATTTTTGAAGGGCCGGGGATGGCTTCACATCACAAGGCATACTGATGTTCTCAGTGTTCACTTTAAAATTGGGGAAACCTCTATATAGTGGGCCATAATCCGTCCTCAGCATCTTAAAGTATGACTGAAGCACCGCGCTATGTCTCAGCAGCAGCTCCACTGGGGGTGTAAATTACAAAGGCATTTATTGATGGTGGGCTTAAATTAGGCTAGTTGCAGATCTGTTATAAATCATGATGGCATGTGCTAAATTTGCATACTGTGCTCCACCTAGCTTAGCCTCTTACAAGGGGTAATGGCAGTGGAAAAGAAAGATGACCAGGGAGGTAGGAATATGTGAAAGCAGGTTGCTGGCTCTAAGTGATTAAGTGGTATTAGATCTTGCTTGTGACTTCTCTCTACTATGAGTATTAAACAGCAAGGAAGTCTTTTTTTTTTTTTTTTTTAAATTGAATGAAATGTCCTTGCCTGGTTATTCTGAACTCCCTGCCTTGTTAGAGAAAGCTGCTAGATGTGTTGCATATCACCCTGTGAAACTTTGTTAATACCAGCCTATTGATTTTCAGTCTGATCTTTGTTCTACATTGTGCCATCTTGAAGTACGAGAGCAACAAGGAAAATCTGATCTACTGGATTAAACTAATAAGTAGACCTGGAGTGTAGACTGGCTCTATTTAGGAAGGAAATAGTATTTTTAATTCACCTAACAAGTACTGTAGTGCAATCTCTTTATTATGAAAGTTGAACTTATAAATGTAGAATTAAGAACCAAACACTGCATTAAACTAAAACAATGTAAAATTTTAGAGCCTGCAAGTCCAGTCAGTCCTACTTCTTGTTAGCCAATCGCTCAGACAAACAAGTTTGTTTACATTTGCAGGAGATAATGCTGCCGTCTTCTTGTTTACAATGTCACTTGAAATTGAGAACAGGTGTTCGCATGGCACTGTTGTAGCTGGCTTTGCAAGATACACCGGACCCTTGCTAGAACGTGGGATTTGGGATCCATGTGTGGTACCGCATTAAAACGAAATGCAATTAAAGTAATTAAATTTGGGATCCATGGCCACGACTGCATTATATGTGAATTCGCACTATATAGATGCGCGTTCTAGCAAGGGTCCAGTGTATTTACATATTTAGCAAGGGTCCAGATATTACGTGCTAAAGATTCATATGTCCCTTCATGCTTCAATCACCATTCCAGAGGACATGTGTCCATGCCGATGACGGGTTCTGCTTGGTAACGATCTAAAGCAGTGTGGACCAACACATGCTCATTTCAGATGCCACCAGCAGAAGGTTGATTTTCTTCTTTGGTGGTTCAGGTTCTGTAGTTTCTGCATCAGAATGTTACTTTTTTAAGAATTCTGAAAGCATGCTCCACACCTCTTCCTTCTCAAAGTTTGGAAGGCACTTCAGATTCTTAAACCTTGGGTTGAATGCTGTAGCTGTCTTTAGAAATCTCACAGTGGTACCTTCTTTGCATTTTGTCAAATCTGCAGTCCGTTGGAATGGTGGCCGAAGCATGAAGGGGCATACGAATATTTAGCATATCTGGCACATAAATACCTTGCAATGCTGGTGACAAAAGTGCCATGCAAATGCCTGTTCTCACTTTCTGGGGACATTGTAAATAAAAAGATGGCAGCATGATCTCCTGTAAATGTAAACAAACTTGTTTGTTTTAGTGATTGGCTGAAAAAGAAGTAGGACTGAGTGGACTTGTAGGCTCTGAAGTTTTTACATTGTTTTGTTTTTTTTAGTGCAATTATGTAACAAAATCTACATTTGTAAATTGCACTTTCACGAGAAAGAGATTGCACTACAGTACTTGTATGAGGTGAATTGAAAAATACTGTTTTTATAGTGCAAATACTTTTTAATAAAAATAATATACACTTTGTATTCTGTGTTGTAATTGAAATAAATATATATGAAAATGTAGAAAAACATGCAAAATATTTTATAAATTTCAGTTGGTATTGTTTAACAGTGCAATTAACTCAAAAAAATTAATCATGATTTAAAAAATTAATCATGATTAATCGCAGTTTTAATCATGTGAGTTAACTGCGATTAATCGACAGCCCTACTACACCTATATAGTGATGGGTTCTAAATTAGCAGTTACCACTTATGACAGAGTGCAGGGAGTAAACCGGTGAGCCTGCACTCTGATCACTTAGATGCTACTTGTTTCCAGAGCAAGCTGAGTGGGGTAATTATCTAATTAGGTACATGAGCTGGGTGGGATAACCATTCAGTTAGCCCATCAGCCCAAGCCTACTAAAGAGGCATGGGAAGGACATGCCCAGGGGGAGAGGAACAGGGCTAGCTGAGCCCAGTCACACAGAGGCCTTAGCGAAGGGAGACCACGGGTCCTGAAGAGAGAGAGTCAAAAGTACTGTAGATATGGTAAACAAATGGTTGTCTGGTGGCTGTAATGATATTGGTGGAGGGAACTTGAAATAAAAGGTCAGTGAGTGCACACCTAGTGGAGTCTGTGCAGTTTCTGTGAGGAGTGAAGCTGTGTCCTGTTACACCACTTAAGAAAGATCTTGAAGTCCACTGTGGATAGTCTCTGAAAACTTCAGGTCAAAGTGCATTACTGGTCAACAAAGGCTAACAATGTTAGGAAAGGGATAGAAAATATCATAGTTGTGATAGCCCCATCTCAAAAAGAATATAGTGGAACTGGGAAAGGTACAGAGAAGGGCAACAAAGAAGATCAAGGGTATGGAACAGGGGATACTAAAAAGACTGTTCAGCTTAGAAAAGAGGAGACTAAGTGGGGGAGAGAGGAAATATGATAAAGGTCTGTAAAATGGTGTGGGGAAAAAAGTGAATAGAAAAGTGTTGTATAACCTTTCCCACAATACAAAAAGTAGAGGTTACCCAATGTAAATAATAGGCAGAAGGTTCAATACAAACAAGAGGAAGCACTTTTGCACACCGTGCACAACAAGCCCGTAGAACTCATTGCCATGGGATGGCCAAAAATATAACTAGATTAAAAAAGAGCTGGCTAATTTCATGGAGGCTAGGTCATTTAATGGCTGTTAGCCAAGATCTTCAGGGATGTGACACTAAATCTCTTCCAGAACATAGGAGGAGAAGATGGGTGAATCACTCCAATTTCCCTGTTTTGTACGCTCCCCTGAAGCTCTAATACTGACTACCATCAGAGACAGGATATTGAGCTAGATGGACTATTGATTTGATCTAGTCTGGTAGTTCTCATGTTCTTAAACCTTCCTCAGCAAATACTAATAAAAAAGTGGAGGTGCTCTGAAAAGTGATTGTGAAAACAATGCTTCTTTTTATTTTAGCAAATCCGCTCCATTTGAATTCAGCCACATCTGCCTCCTCACTTCAGTGACCACATAAGATTTCACTACTTTTTAACCTCTCACTAGTTTCCAAGTCAAATTTGTTCAGCTGGCAAGTAAAAAGGATGGGGTTTTTTTGTTTGTTTGTTTTTTAAAGATGCTTTTATTTATTTTTAGCTGTCACCTTTGCAAAATCAACCAAAATCTGAAAGCCAAGCCGGATTCTTTCCTGCTTACTTTATTCCGGTACCTGTAATACATCAAAGATTCTGCAACTGGTGCTCAGTTTAACAATTTTATTGGTAATGAATGAATAAGAAAAGAAACCAGTTCATTCTCCCATAGCTGGGTTGGCTCAACTGGAATAAAAGGAGGAAAACTATTGAATCATTTGTGTCATAAAACTAAAAATATATGACTAAGTACAAACAGGGAGCAGTTCTGTTCTACGTGCAGCATTTTTCTAGTCATTTTTCTCACCATAAGTGCTGCTCAAGATGCAAATTAATGAGGGATTTATGGAGCAAAGTGATAAATTGAACCATATAATAAACAAAACAAAAAGGACAGATCACCTATTGCTTGCTGAAATCAGTTGAGACTATAATCATTGAGCCAACCTATGATCTCTGATACACATGCACAGGTCTAATAGGCTTCAGTGGGAGTTGCTTGTGTGTAGCTGAAGTTAGAATAAGGCCTTCATGCTTCAGGGGTTGATAATAAATATAAACCAGGTGGTGATGAGTTCAACAAGTTGGTTTCAAATCAGTTATTCTTTTTTGCAACCTGCTGCAGGAGCCCATTTTAAGAACAAACCATATCTTTCTTTAATTACCATTTCTGAATGGAAACAGAAACACAAGATATGGGCACCAGAGCAGTAGTAATAATAACTGATATTCTCAGAAGGAGAGAGGAAAAATGGGAGAATGTAATATTGATCTGAGGGGGAGAGAGTCTGTTATACTTGATAACTTTGGATGGATCAACCTGATTGGCTTTGAAAAAGAAAGAAAACCATGAGTGAGCCATTTAGGTGCATTATGCTCTATGGTTCGTTGAGAACAGTAATTCTGAATTTGTGAAGTCAGACTACTTTTAATGCTTTCTTATTCAAAACCAACTATTGGCTGCATAGATTTAAAAGGGTGAATACATGGCAAAAATAAAATGTGAAAGGCAGAGATACAGTAGAAGAATTTTCTCTATCCACTTCTATAGCAGCAGTACACTCGGTTGGCTATTCATACAGAATACAAAATATGGTAACTTGACCCCACAATAAGATGTCACTATGAATGTAGTAAGAAAACCTCTTTTGATCCTGTCCATGTGCTCTATGGATCATGAGCTCCCAGGCTAGTGCTGTAGGCATGCCAAACTCTAGGGTCTACAGACTTCCTAACCTTCAATGGGTTCCCAATAAACACTTACTTAATTAAAAATGATTCTTTATGAGGGCTGGCAGGAGATAAAGAATGCAAATACCCTAAGTGTAGTGCCTATGAAATTAAGTCAATTTTATAGAAGTCGATTTTTAGAAATCAGTTTTATTCAGTCGATTGTGTATGTCCTGACTAAGCACATTAAGTCAGTGGAGTGTGTTCTCACTACCGTGGTTAGCGTCGACTCACGGAGCGGTGCGCTGTGGGAAGCTATCCCACAGTTCCCGTAGTCTCCGTTGCCCACTGGAATTCTGGGTTAAGCTCCCAGTGTCTGATGGAGAGTGGGGGGGGGGGGCAGAAAAATTGTCGCAGGTGGTTTTGAGTACATGTCGTCAGTCTCCCCTCCCTCCCTCCCTCCATGAAAGCAACTGCAGACAATAATTTCACACCTTTTTTCCTGGGTTACCCATGCAGACGCCCATAGCATGGCAAGCGTGGAGCCCGCTCAGCTCACTGCTGCTGTTGTGAACATTTTAAACCTCACACATTATACTGCAGCATGTGCAGAACCTTGCTAAGAGACAGCAGCATGAGGACAATTGTGAGGAGGATATGGACACAGAAGTTCATGAATGCACGGGATGTGGCAATTGGGACATCATGGCGGCAGTGGGGCTGGTTGATACAGTGGAATGGTGATTCTAGGCCCGGCAAACAAGCACAGACTGGTGGGACCGCATAGTGTTGAAGGTATGGAATGATTCCCAGTGGCTGCAAAACTTTTGCATACGTAAGGCCACTTTCCTGGAACTTTGTGAATTGCTTTCCCCGCCCTGAAATGCAGGAATACTAAGATGACACCTGACCTGACAGTTGAGAAGTGAGTGGTGATAGCCCTGTGGAAGCTTGCAATGCCTGACTGCTACCTGTCAGTCGGGAATCAATTTGGAGTGGGCAAATCTACCGTGGGGACTGCCGTGAGTCAAGTAGCCAATGCAATCACTGATGTTCTGCTATCAAGGGTAGTGACTCTGGGAAATGTGCAGGTCATAGTGGATGGCTTCACTGTAATGGGTTTTGCTAACTGTGGTGGGGCGATAGATGGAGTGCATATCCTATCTTGGCACCGGACCACCTTGCCAACCAGTACATAAACCGCAAGACGTACTTCTCAATGGTGCTGCAAGCACTGGTGGATCACAAGGGACGTTTCACAGACATCAACATGGGATGGCCAGGAAAGGTACATGACGTTCGCATCGTTAGGAACTTCGGGCTGTTTGCGCAGCTGCAAGAAGGGACTTACTTCCTAGACCAGAAAATTACGGTTGGGGATGATGAAATGCCAATAGTTCTTCTTGGAGGTGCAGCCTACCCCTTGCTCCTATGGCTCATGAAGCCGTACACAGGCAGCCTGGTCAGTAGTAAGGAGCAATTCAACTATAGGCTGAGCAAGTGCAGAATGGTGGTAGAATGGCTTTTCTGCAGCTTCACCAGATGCCTGAGCCTGTCCGTTTGCTTCCCCATTAGCCTCAGCATTGCATCCTGCCTCTTCTCATCACATTCACTTAATGCTTTCCTGGACTCTGCCATTGAATGCCTCCATGCATTCAGCTGTGCCCTATCAGTGCAGGAGGACTGCATGAGCTCAGAAAACATGTCATCGCAAGTGTGTTTTTTTTCACCTTCTAATCTGCGATAACCTCAGGGACGGAGAGGATAGGGGGAGCATAGAAATATTTGTACCTGCAGGGGGATAAAAAGGGAGAGTAAAATTTAAGATGATACATTTCTGAGAACAAAAGGGAGACTCTTTCACAGTGAATCAAGCAATTCACAGCAGACAGCACATGTGCTTTAGGTACAAGGTCGCATTTTGCCTTTTATATTGAGCGCCTGCTGGTATGGTGACATCACACAGGGCTGGGTAACAGAATTCGGTTTCCAGGCAGCCATAGTAAGCCAAAGGGTACATGGTTTTGGCTTCTAACACCTTCATAACATGTGGGAATGTTTTCAAACTGCAGCGTCCTCCTTTCCCATAGCAGGCAATGCCGGTTGGGTTTGTCATTTAAAAGGAGGGGCTGCGGTTTTTAGATAGATGAGAAGCACACACTTCCCCCCACCCCTCCATGTTGCTATTTGGGATAATCCCTTTTAGCCAATAGCAAATAGCCCAGCATTTATTGGGTCCTTTTACAGTTCCCTTACAAAAATTCCCCTATTTCAACCAGGTGACCATGAATGATATCCCTCTCCTGAGGCTAACACAGAAAGATAAAGACCGAATGTTGCTTGAATGCGACCAAAATCCAGGACCATTCGCTGCTATACTTTGTGCTGCAGTGATTCCAGACTACTTGCTACTGGCTTGGCGTGGTAAAGTGTGCTACCGCAGAGGACGAAATAAGGCAGCTCTCCCTAGAAACCCTCTGCAAAGGCTTTCAGAGTACCTCCAGGAGAGCTTCATGGAGATGTCCCTGGAGCATTCCTGCTCCATCCCCAGACACGTTAACAGACGTTTCCAGTAGCTGTACTGGCCGCAAATGCATCCCAAGTCTTCAGGGCAAATCAAACATTAAATACTATTGCTTTTAAACCCTGTACTGTAGTTACAAATGTGCACTCACCAGAGGTGCCTGCTCTACCTTTGGGGTCGGGGATCCTGCCTTGGGAGGATATTGGCTCCAGGGTGATGAAAAGGTCCTGGCTGCCGGGGAGAATGGATTCACTGCTTGCCTACTGCACATTCTTCTCCTCCTCCTCCTCCTCCTCCTCCCTGTTGCGTGAGACTCCCCGCTTGCAGGTGTCCACAGACAGTGGTGGTGTAGTGGTAGGGTCCCTCCCTAGAATATCATGCAGCTGATCATAGAAGCGGCATGTATGGGGCTCTGACCCAGAGTGCCTGTTTGCCTCCTTTGTCTTTTGGTAGGCTTGCCTGAGCTCCTTGACTTTTACGCGGTACTGCTGTGTGTCCCTGGTGTAGCCCCTCTCCACCATGCCCTGTGCGATTTTGGCATATATATTAGCATTTCTTCTTTTTGATCGGAATTCTGCCTGCACAGATTCTTCTCCCCATACAGCAATCAGATCCAGTGTCTCCCTTTTGCTCCATGCTGGAGCTCGTTTGCAATTCTGGGGGGACTGCATGGTTACCTGTGCTGCTGAGCTCGCCATGCTGACCAAACAGGAAATGAAATTCAAAAGTTCCCGGGGCTTTTCCTGTGTACCTGGCTAATGCATCGGAGTTGAAAGCACTATCCAGAGCGGTCACATTGGAGCACTCAGGGATAGCTCCTGGAGGCCAATAACGTCAATTTGCATCTGCACTACCGCAGATTCGACCCAGCAAGGTCGATTTTAGCACTACTCCCCTCGCCGGGGAGGAGTACAGAAGTCTATTTTAAGAGCCCTTTAGGTTGACAGAACGGGGCTGCTTGTGTAGATGCATTCATTATAAAATCGACCGAACGCAGCTAAATTCGACCTAACCATGTAGTGTAGACCAGGGCTTAGACTTCAGTTACAGTATGAATATAAAGAATATTCAAGTTATGCTCCTACAGAGCAGTCCAAAAGTAAAAGGTATAACCCTCAGGGGTCTAGGATCCAAATTCGGTCTTTAAGACATCTCTCTTTAGGAAGGAGAGAGAGAGAGACACCAAAGCCCATGGTTTTGCTCAGTCTCTGGTGTTCTAAGCATCTCCCAGTGGTCATACTAGGGGCTCCTTTGTGTCCTCTTCCTACCATCTTGTTATGCTGTTGGTCCAACTGCAGTTTGGATTCTGCTCCGATGGACAGTTCCTCATCCTAGCATCTTTGTGTAAGGTTCCTCCCACAACTTGTTCCCAGCCAAATGTTATAAAGCTACTCAAAATCTCCCTATCCCTCCAGCTCTCAAAAGCGCACTCACCCTCTCTCCCAAATATTAAAGAAAATGAGATTTGTACCATGCCTGACAATAGGGATGATGAATATTGTAGTTAAGTCACTGGACTTGAACTCTAAAGACCCTGGGTTTCCCAGTGTTGCCACAGACTTCTTTTGTGGCCTTCGACAAGTCACTTAATCTACCCGGTGCTTCACTTTTTGGGCATAATGCTCCCCTACTCGATAGCAGTGTTGAGGATAAAAGTAATGCAATGACCTGAGGTGCTCAGCTACTAAAGTGATGAGGATTATATAGGCACACAGATTAGAAATATTTTACTGTTCTGTATGCCCACATGCAACTTCTAGAGTTCTGTGTAACTAGTATTTAGCTTTCCATTCTCCAGGGTGTAAATCCTGAGTTCTCTTCCTGGTTCTGCCACTGACTCTCTGTGTGGCCTTGGTTAAGACAGATTTACAGTCTGACTGTTTCCCCAATAGCATTATGACCTCCATTTTATACGGTCACCTCTCAGGTGTGTTGTGAAGTCTGTGCAGTGCTCTGAACACGTAAAGTGCAATAATGATGCTAAGTATTATTCAGTGTGTATTTAAGCAGCATGGTAAACGTAATAGTATAAACCAGAGAACATTACAAACACAGCTAGAGCCAATAAATATAATCCTTAGGGCCAGATCCTGCATTCACTGAAGTCAGCGAGAAACAGATTGAGAGAAAGTGGCATTTAAATAAAATTGGGAATGACTAACAATTAGGCTGTATTTTGATGTCAATTTGCATTTTTTCTGACTACCTTGCAATAGAAGCATTTTTCATAACTAGTGCTTTGTATCAGTTTTCTGTGTTCGGTAATTCAGGCCATTGCATCATACACAATTTTAAAAAATAAAAATAAAGAACAACCCCCCACCCCACAACCCACAAGAAAGCCATTTTGCACGTTAGACAAAATTGTGCTGGGCATATGTCATTCCACTGATCTTGACCACAAATGGAAACAGCAGCAGCTATGACACAAAAGGACAATTTGAAGGTACCCACCATCCTTCAGGAAGTTATTGGAAGCTGTAACATCAGTTCAAAACATTCATTTCACTTTCAGTCTTAAACAATGCACTTGGATGAATGTCTCAATAAGAATCACCAAGAACACTTATCTACTTCCAAGTACTTATTATCCATTTGGGAATATGAAAGCCACAAACATTGAGAGTGCATATTTATTTTGCAGAAGTACATGCCTTCAAAATATGTTTATATCTAGCTGACAAGATAAATGTTTTTTCTTTTCTGTTTTTTTAAAAGGTAGCTACTATAGGTTTAGAACAAAACTACAGAATAAACTCCATGTTATGTCATCTTATCTCCTCCCAGAACTTCAGTATGATGGAAATAGTTGCAAAATCATGATCATGTCCTGACTCTGATCTTTCACCAGTGTAAGTGAAATGTAACTCTACTGAAGCCAATGGGTAGGGCTAGCTGACAATTTCCTGTTAACATTTTTTTTTTTTTGGCTGGACAACTGAGGTTATGCGAAAAAATGTTTTGCATAAAGTGCCTTGTTTTCCCCTTCTAGCTTTCAATTTAAAAACAAACACCCCTTTTGGGGGGTGAAGGGGGATATTTTGGGGGGTGGTGGTGTGGTGTGGGGTTGACAGTCAAAATCTTCCACTGAAAGTTTTGACAAAAAAGAAAAATTTACATTTTCATCTACATTTGGGGCAGGGGCATTTTGGGACCAGCTCTATCAATGGAGCTAATAACAGCCATGGGAATTCAAATGAGGCCCCATATCACTGTCCTCCTAACTGACATTTTCTGTCCTAGAAAATGGCTACTGACAAACTCTTCTATTCTTCTTCTGGATTCTAGGAGTTTAGGCTTCTGTGGATTGGCACATAGCTTCAGTCTCTTCTCACAAATGTTGTGCTGAAAAGACATGCGCTCTCTCACAATTCCAAAGCATACTGGAATACACAGAGCACAGCAGCAAACAGTCATACCCATATATTCTCAATGTCTGTGGACATGCTGCTGCTATCACTTTACCTCTAGCATTAGAACTAGTCAGTTACTGTGAGCATGGCAGCTGTCGGATCCAGATGTACGGCCTCTGGAATGAATCTCTCCAGTGGAGTCAGTTGACGATCACTTTCCCTTTCTTAGTTTTCTCAACAGTTCTGATGTGGTGGTGCTGTGCATCACGCCAGGTTTATCCACTTTCAGACAGTTTTCCTGTAACTGTGGTGAACTGACTCACTGTGACATGTTTTTGATGTGGGAAAGGAACAAATTACACACAAAGAGCCTGCCCCTCCTGTTGCTTAGGCTTTTTAAACTCTATTGACATGAATAGAGTCAGCCCTGATTTACTCCACTGAGAGAGCAAAATGTATTATAGCCTTTTAATCCAGCAAAGCAAAATGGTTTTTCCCTTGTTTGTGTGTATCGTGTTGAATGTTTTAGCTCTAAATCAGCGTGTCAAATTTACTATAGTTGCCACTGACATATAGATTCTGGTGTACTAGAACTGACTCAGGTGTCTGTCTAAGTTTCTAGCCATTGTGTTGTGTTGTACATTGTACACTTGTTTATAGGGTCCTCATTGTAGACTGTTTAGACAATAGTCCCATTGTTTGTGGGTTTGACCACGGAGCATCCAGGGGGTTCTATGGCTTCACTGTAGAAGTGTTCAGTCACTTGCAAAATAGGAATCAGTTGCACCAGATTCTGATACATTTTGAAACAACAAACACAACTTTTAACTGAAATTCATTAGGAAGGTATAAAATCTTTAGTTACTTTCAATTAAAAGCAGGACTGTGAATTTTGGGAATCTTGTGTGATCTGTTCCGAATAGACATACAGTTGGATTTGATGGGATTACTGTATGAAATTTGAAATGGGAGGACATAGCTAATCTGTATCCCAACTTCACCATCTAAGTAGAAAGTCTGAAAGTAAAATGAAAAGAGAAATGCAGGCATTGGGTTTTGGTTGTAAATATATACCAGCTCCTAGACCTACGGGACTGGTTTCCCTTCACTATACATTGGCCAATTCTGCTTCTAAAGCAAGTCTTTTCTCAGTACAGCTGATGACTAAGATAAAAGAATGGCTTATTCCTCTCCCATCACCAGGACTGGCCTTACCATGAGGCGAACTGAGGCAGCCGCCTCAGGTGGCAGACGGGGGCACCACTAAGAGTGTAGAAAATTGTCTGCAGCTGGTGCATATGTATTCTCTCTGCTCTAGATGCACAGAGATGGTGGAGTGCTGTGCTGGAGAAAGGAGGGCACAAGAGACATAACAGACAGCCAGGGGAAAAGGTGAGAGGGAATAACAGAAAGCAGCAGGAGCTGCAGGGAGAGAGAGGAGGAGGAGGAGCCTCTTATGTACCTCCCTAGCAGCCCCAGGAGCGTGGACTGATTAACACCAGCTTCTCAGGGAGCTTCCTGTTTCCTGCTGCTTCCCTGAACCCACTTGAGGAGAACAGGCAGTCAACTGAAGTAGTAGGAGCCAGTTAGGCCCTTAAGACGCTGATATCTTCCCTCACTTAGGCCCTGCTACCAGCCTGCTTATTTGTCCCCTTCAATTGAGTGTTGAGAGCCACTATAGCTGGCACAGAACAGCAGTCATGAGTGAAAGAAGAAACCGCCCCTCAGTGGCAGCATTCAGAAAAAGAAAGAAAGCAAAGGAAGCTTTCGTTATCTAAGCAGGAAGGCGCTCTCCTGAGATACATAGACACAAATGTTCAGTCAGCCTTCCAGCCCTAGTGAGGATGTGAGTGATGAGGAGATGCCTGATCTTCCAGGTAGTCAGAGTGCAGGTGACCTGGCAGCTAGTGCAGCATCCATATCTCCATCTCAAATGGATGTAACCATGCACATTCCTGAAGAAAAGTGTAGCTCAGAGAAGAGTGTGGTGGAGGCACAAGAAACAGCTGCTGCTGAGTTTAGTTCCTTAAGTCTAAATGATCCAGGACTGTGGACCCACTTGAGCAGTAGCCTGAGGGACTTCCTTGTACTGCATGGGCCACAGCAAGTGAAAAACTTCATGTTCCCCAAAGACAATGAAAATAGAAGTTTCCATTCAACACGTTACTGCCATGAAATCCCCAATGGTGACAAAGTGGAGAGGCCATGGCTTATGTACTCAAAAACCCAGAATGCTGCATGCTGTTTTTGTTTAGTCTAATATTCCAGCCCCATTGGGTTATACAGGAACAAAGGACTGGAAAAATCTGGATAGAAATCTGGCATGCCATGAGAAGGCAGCAAATCACCAGAGAGCATTCCATAGGTGGAAAGAGCTTGAGATGAGACTAAGGTTAAAGGCCACCATAGATGATCAGCATCAAGAGAAGATTGCATCAGAGTCCCTTCACTGGCAAAATGTTCTGAAAAGGCTCATTGCCATTGTGAGAATGCTTGCTACCCAAAACCTACCACTGCATGGCACTTCAAATCAGCTGTATGTGCTAAACAATGGAAACTTCCTTAAAATTGTGGAGTTGATGGCTGAGTTTGATGCTGTACTCCAGGAGCATCTAAGAAGAGTCACCACCCAAGAAATGTACACACACTACTACCTTGGAAAAACAATTCAAAATGAGATCATATGGCAACAAAAGTGAAACAGAAGGTTGTAGCACATCTGAAGTCAGCAAGATATTACTCTGTTATTCTGGACTGCACACCTCACATCCGCCATATGGAACAAGTGATGTTAATGGTGCATTTTGTAACAACAACAGAACCTAGTGAAAGTGTCACTGCAATGGTGACTGTCAGAGCATTTTCTAGAATTTGACATTGATACTATAGGAGCTGGTATGACAAATGTGCTCCTTAAAAAGCTGGAAGATACGGGAACTGCGATAGCTGACATGAGAGGTCAGGGCTATGATAATGGTGCCAACATGAGAGGAAAGAACAGAGGAGTGCAGACACGGATCCAAGAGTTAAACTCTCAAGCTTTTTTTGTCCCATGCAGTTCTCATTCATTGAACTTGGTGGTCAGTGATGCAGCACCAGCTTTTAGTGAGGCAGCTGAATTTTTTAATGTAATTAAAGCATTTATGTATTTTTCTCTGCATCAACTCATGAATGGCAAATTTTGAAGCAACATCTGGGAACATCCCCACTGACACTGAAACCACTGAGTGCCACACAATCGGAAAGTCGAATGGAGACGATAAAGCCTATCAAACACCAAATTGGGAAGATAGATGTTGCCATAGTTGCAATTATGGAGGATAATGCTATGACAGGAGCTGTTTGTGGGAGAATAGAGGGAAATGGAATCACCAGAAACATACATAACTTCAAATTTCTGTGTGGCTTAGTGTTGTGGCATGACATACCATTTGAAATAAATGTTGTAAGCAAGAGACTCCAAGGTGTTGACCTTTATATATCTGGATCAATGGAATAACTGAATAAAACAAAGTTATACCTACAGTCTTCCCTGTCAGATAAGGGATTTCAAAATGTTCTGAAGAGTGCACAGAAGTTGGCAGAGAAACTTCACACTGAAGCTATTTTCCCACCCATTCAAGAATACAAGAGTCACCGAAGAAGATGACTTTTTGATTACGAGGCACAGGATAATCCCATAGGAGATCCCAAACAACAATTCAAAGTTGAATTCTTTAACCAGGTGCTAGATTGTGCAATACAGTCAGCTGAAGAACGTTTCATGCAGCTCAAGGAACACAGCAGTATATTTGGGATGTTGTTATGATATTCCAAAACGCCTCACTATACCTGAAGAAGACCTACACCTGCAATGCAGGGCACTATAGACAGTGACGCATGATGACATGCGTGATATTGATGCGAGTGATTTAGGTGATGAACTGAAATCCCTTTCAAGATACATTTCAGCACAGTCAACTCCAAAGGCTGTTCTGGAATATATGTGCACAAATAAGATGACCACCCTCTTTCCAAATGCTTTTGTTGCTCTGCGCATACTTCTAGCATTTCCTGTAACAGTTGCCAGTGGATAACGCAGCTTCTCCAAGCTGAAGTTAATAAAAACACATCTACGCTCCATGATGACACAGGAGAGGCTGGTTGGCCTTGCAACCATCTCAGCAGAGCATGAGCTGGCCCAGACTGTGGACCTTCAGGAAGCAGTTCAAATCTTTGCAACCAAGAAGGCACTGAAAGCACCACTTTGATTATTCAAACAGATAAAAATGCCAGTGTTTACTATACAGACAAGAAAAGTTACATTTGGTGTTCAGGTGTTTGAAAGTTAAGTGTTACTTAAAATTTTTGAACAAGTCATTTTAAGTTGTTAGTTCTCCTTTATTGGGGTAAGTAGCAGAGCAGTACCATGAGAGGAGTAGAACAGGAAGAAGGCAGAATTGAGACCTTTCAAAGTTTTGGCCCAAGTGAGGAGGCATGGGGGCGTCATTTGAGCTCCCCGCCTCAGGTGCCAACATGTTGTGGGCCAGCCCTGCCCATCACTGTACTATAAAGTGAATCACACTGAGGATTAACTCAATTTAACATTCCTAAATGCATGGGGATAGTAGTCAGAGGAACTCTAACAATACTTCAAAATCCTGCCAAGGAAAACATACTACTTACCTTTTTGGCTTAAAGGAAAGGGCATCCCAGCACAGTCTGTTAGCCACTCGACATCACTCCCTAGAATTGTTGCCCAGCTCTTGGAGCAAGGGTATAATTTTGAACATGGGTGTTTTGTGGCAGGGATTCCAGCCTTGAACATAGATGTATAAGGCAATATGGATGTTTCATTGCTAGCCTATTTCTTGACTAGATTAACTTTTTGAAACTCAATTTCTGGGACCAGAATAAGTTTTGATTCTTAAATCTAGCAAAGTACAGAGTGGAGTCATTGTGTCATTCTAAAAAGGAATTGGAAATTCAGAGAGAATTTTTCATAAACTATGTATTTCAATGTTCTAGGATTGTTTAGCTATTAGCGGAGCATGATAATTGTATGATTATGATAAAATACAATCTTACACAGTATAGTATTTTTATTTATTCAAATGGCCAAACTTAAGCATATGAAATGTGAGCAAGACAGTGTGATCTAATTGCTAGAGCACTAAACTGGGACTTGGGAGATCTGGGTTCTATCTCTGGCTCTGCTCTTGCCCTGCTGAATCATCTTCTCTTGTATGCAGATGTCAGAACTCTGTCCCATATTCTGTAACTGGAGGATAGCCTCTGCATCAAGGGAGGCTAGGTGATCATTCCAGATGTCGAATTGAACACTCTTCTATCACATAAGTCTGCAACTCTACCCCACGGTCAGACAATGTCACCCTGCTGGGTTTTTACATCAAACTATGTGGGAAGTGAAGGTGATGGCGGCAACAAAAAAAGGCCTATCACCAGGGAGCGTACTCTTGCCAATACTTTTCAACATCTGTATGAATGATCAGCTGATCCATCTTAGCACAGGAAGTTTTTATCTATGCAGAAGACCTATGCATCACTGCCCATGCCAAGGATTTTGCCCAGATTGAAGTTATGCTGACATCAGAGCTGCCTCAGTCCATTACACCAAAAATCAATTGCATGCCAACCCAGCCAAAATGCAAGTGACTCTCTTCCATCTTTGGAATCATGAGGCCAATAGACAACTCAGCATCATTTGGAGATGGGTATCAATTACCCACTACTGGAATCCTGTTTACCTTGGAGTGATTCTAAGTCTGCATACTCTCCTTCAAGGCACATGTGGAGAAGAGAAGACAAAAGGCAAAGCTAGCACCTGGAATAGCATGTTCAGGAAGGCTGCAAATTCAAAATGTGGAACTAAACCAGCAACACTAAGAGCCACCACGCCTGCACTTTGCTATTTGACAGCTGAATTCATGTGACCAGTGTGGGAAAGATCAGTTCATGCAAAGAAGCTGACCCTTTGCTGAATGACCGCTGCTGCTACATCACAAGATTTTCTAAAACCAACAAATGTGAACAGCCAATATATACTTATGGGAATCTCTCTACTGGATATCAGGAGAGCAGTCACAAGTAAAATATTAAAATATTATGACTGGTCGAAGGTACCTGACACACCGCAGCAGTTAGCAGCCTGAAATTGCAAAAACGCTTCCCAGCAGCAACAGAACAGCTTAAAAAAAAATCACTGACTGCTACATGACCGGAAATGTGGCATCCACGCCTCGAAATACGTTGCCGTTGCCAGATACCTTCACACTGGTGCGGAGAAGGACTGGTCAATCTGGAGATCTGTAAATTACTTCCAAAAAAGAGCTGGCAGGTCAAAAGTCAATCTGCGGAAGTGGGGCTACCCCATTGACCCAGAAGCGTGACTGTCATGAAACACAAACCATGGAATGTCTGTTGGTCTGCCAGCTTCTGAAGGAAATATGCAGAATGGAAGAGCTCGCCTGGGCCATATCATGTGCCCAACACCTGAAAAACCTATGGTTGTGGTGGAAGGACACGAGAAGACCATGCTGGGTGACATTGAGCAATTCTGTTTAACCCTTTGTTGCCTCCATTTCCCCATCTGTAAAATAGGGCTGATACGTGCCTCCCTTTATTAGCTCTTTGAGATTTACTAATTAGAAGTGCTATATAAGAGCTAGGTGGTGATATATAGTTTTCCTGAACTGAACCATCCTGTAGCATATTTTAGCTCAAGTACAATGTGTTTAGAAACCTATGGGCTGCTGGGAAGATAGAGGATAAGAGCCTCACTTCTGCTCTAGCAGACTTTTCAGGCTGGCAGCCACTTCTGAGTTTTACAGAATGGTCTGTTCGTACCCGGGCGAAGAGCACAAACATTACTATGGCTGTTAAAAGAATTCTTATTGTGCATTCCTTAATTGTCCAATTATCTCTTGGGTTGCAGCCGAACAGAAAAACCTGAGCAGTAAAGTCAAATGGTTATGATTGTGTTTACATTTTATGGGAATATTTTTTTGTTTTGTTTTTGTTTTTTAAATCTCCCAGAGTTCTCAATTTGCTGGGCAGGCCCAGAAGATAAGAGTGGGTTCCTTTCTACCATACTCATGCCAACATGCTGGGGGCAAGTTGGCTTTTGCCTTGTTTAGAAGGTGAGGTGTGTGGAAGAACCTCACCAAACTTTTCCACTGGCATTCCTCCCAAGCTGGTGGATGTGCAGTGTTACATGCATTCTGGCAACACTGTATATTTGAAAGGGAAAGCGCACAAACTGCAAAAGTAGAAAAAAGGAAAATTCTGTTTTTTACTTTTTTCCTCCTCACTAACTACATTATTTTATCTCTCTGCATTTTAAAAAGACCAAGGGAGAAAATAGGAGGTTAGATTTATTTTGCTGAGAATTAACCCTTCACTGCACCACATCCTTTGATTGTGCTCTTTAGGATTTCTTCCTCCAAAGATTTTTGTCTCTTGTCTTCAACTGCCCCACTTCCTTACTTTCAGGTCCCCAAATCTTTCTGATTCTGGTCCTTCCCTGTCTGTCTGTAAGGTTCTCTCTCTTTCCCATGTGTCTCTGTCTGTCTGTCTGTGTCTCTCTCTCTCTCTCTCTCTCACTTCCTGTTACTCAGCCAAGTACCAAAAAGTGCTGGGGGCAGAAGGATCTATCAAAGATGTGTCACAAATATTTCCTACTATTCCCACTGTGGAACCTCAGGAAACTTAGCCTTTTCTGCTGGGCCAGCTGCTGTTTTCCAATCTTTAACCCTGGATAGTCATGAAAGACATAATAAAGAGGAGGGGAAAGGCGACTTCAAGAGGTTCAGGTAACTTCAGATTAGTATCAGACATTTTGGGGGCTTATCCAAACTAATTCAAGGCTCTCAATTCTGAGTTTCACCAGCACTAATCCTGACTCTTCTTCTACTTGTACTTGATCAACACTTGTGATGCTATCTTCCTGCTCTTTCCTCCCTTTCACATTGCCCCTTGCAGAACATGCTACAGCCTTGCTACAGGTTATAGGGTTGTCCTACTGTTTTTAAGATAAGCCACTATAATCTTAGTTTTATGTTTTATGAACAATCCCATCCAATGGTATGACCATTAAGATCCCATAGCTATTTGTCTAAGATGAAGGGCGTTTTTTCTGGACTCATTTTAATTTGTTCAGTTACTTCCCACCTATCTATACTCTCCATGCTTTTTTTCCCCATCATCAGCAGCTTTCCTATCCTCTTTCTGCTATACCTTGCTTGGTATTATTGTTGTGGCATTGGAGGCTGCTGTGTTTCATGCCAGCAGTGGTATTTGCAGTGATCGCTATATGTTCTCCACTTGCCTTGTAAAGGGGGTGTGGTTTTTTGGGGGGTGGGGGCGTGTGGGAGGTGGTAATGAGGCTTAATTGATACTTAAAAGTTGCTTAGAGGGAAAGTGCTGTTGAAATACAACATAAGCTTTAGATCTAAACCAGGCTCGAGTCATCCCAGAATGCTCTGGGACACTGTTTTGGAACTTTTCTGGGGAGCCAGAAAGGTGTTCCTATACTGAGTGATAGTCCCAGAAGTGTATTCCAGCACTTCCTTTTTTTAGGACTCTCACACTGAAATAAAGTAACTCTCGCGTGCCAGACCCCAGCCCCATGGACCACAACCAGCTCTAACACCCTGGCTGCTTCAAGCAGCAGAGAGCAGAATTATGGCCTGAGGCCCTCATCAATTAATTCTCATAAGTTAAATTGAAGTTAAATTTTTCTGTACAGAGTTCAACAAGATTAGTTTTCTGTGTCTTTTTAAATCTCTTTTTGCCTGTAAAATTTCTACATCTGGAACAAAAGAGTGCCCCCTAACTTCATCCTTTCCCTCTGAAAAGGATCATACCGAATGTGCGTGTGGGGAGAGGCATGTTTGTAATAAGTGAAGGAAATGGTTGGGGTCAGCTAGGGCTGTCGGAGACCGTCCAGATGAAATTCATACAGGGAACTGTGGTGGTGATTTTTGAGAAAGTTGGGTGATGGAACTTTCAAAATGAACAGTCTGTAATCTGGGTTTGGCTGAAACATGCCAGAAAGCTTAGGTCAGACCTGCAAGGTTCATTGCTTCTAAATCTGTATGATAGGGAATTGTTGCCGGCTCACTTTTTTTTTTTTTTTTTTCCTGTTTACTGAAGCACTCTAACTACATGTTGTAGAGGGGACACAAACCTCTTTGGGAAACTTCTGATTTTTTTGTACACTTAATTCAATTAAAAAAACCTATTTAAAAAAAATGCATATGGTAGTAATTGTCTAGCAAAATGGTTTATATCTAGAAACAACTGGCAGACAAAGGAGGAAAAACTGGGAACAGTCCAGTCTCCAAAAATATTCCCAAAAGACAGTATTTGCAACAATAGGAAGGATAATATAGTAGAATGAAAGGCATAAACCAGAGTTGCACTGTGCTTTTTTTTTTAAAAAAAAATTATCAGTTATCCTAAGACCTAAATTCTGTTTGAGATGTTTTATTTATAAGCATGAAAACGATTGCTAGATTTAAATGAAGGGTAGGTGTGTGTCAGATTCTTGGCAAGCGGTCGATACTGCAGCTCTTGGGTGGTGTTGGGGAGAGAGTGAACACGGTCCTGAAAGGACCTCAGCACCACGAAAATTCCAATCACAACCCATTACCCCAATCTTGTTTGTTATGTCTATATAGCTCTTTTAAAATAAAAATAATCTACCAACATATACAGCATGCTATAGATTAGCTAGCTTCATGTGTCTAGCTAAAAAGAGTTTGTGTTTTATTGTCTCTGTCACACAGATTGTGTTAATTATCTCTTTCTGGTGTTACAAGGTTTTTCCATCCCCCTTCCCCAAATGGCAGTTTTTTGGTGTTTTATTATTTTTTTGTTTTGTTTTTTTGTGTTTTGTTTTAGGATGATATTGCTGTTAAACTGAGTTAACAAATAAGAATAGTCAGACAAAATTGGTAGTGTGCTTAGGCAAATATTTGTGAAATGCTTGCTCTCAATGTTTTTATTACAAGAGGGGCTCCATTTTTGTTATTGTAAGAGAGGGCCGGAGAATAGTGAGCGTGTCTGCAGATTTTCAAAAAGGCAGTTCTCTATGGGATACAATACACAGACAGTGAATACGCATGAGCACACACACAACCCCAACGTAGATAAGTTTAAAATAATAATATGAATAATAAAAAAGAGCAAATAACACTTTGCAGACATCTAACACAGTATAGTTTACCCTGGCATGAACTGTAGTCTAATGATGGAATAATAACATTTGGCACAGGCCAGCAGATACAACTCAGCAACAATGGCTGCACTGTAGCCTGTGTGGTTTATACAATTGCCTAGTGCTTTACTTGGGACAAAGAATTTTAAAACAGAGGCAAAGCAGAAAAAATAAATGAGCAGGTTCAAGTTTACTGTAATATAAATATACATACACATTGTTGCAGATGTTATTCATTGGCAAATGCTGCCATATAATTATGCTGTGTGCTTCATAATATTTTAATGAGTTTTTACTCTAAATAGCAACAAAAATGGAACAATAAAAAAATAACAATAATTAGGAGGAAAAGTGGTGGGTTTCTCCTCCCCCCCCATTTTTTTTTCCCTTGGGAAAAACTAATAACAGGTTATGTAAAATGTCAAGAAAAAAAAAAGATTCCAATAAAGTGGAATTGATTCTATGTGTATAGTTTTTTAAACAGTTCATTTGTGCTAAAGGTTACAGCGTAATTCTGGTTGATTTTTATTTTTTGTATTCGCGGTGGGGAGGAGAGTGAAAAGCCCTTAAGTGGAATTGTTGCAAGGATGCTATTAATATATTGTGCCAATTAAAATCTTCAAATAAATAACAAACCACTTAATATGTAATGTAAATGTCACATTGATTTAGGCATTGTTATGCATAGATTATATCTCTTCGGGGGATGGATGCCTCGGCAGTCAGTGGAGGGGTATTTTACTGTTTAACTTTGCCAGGATGAATTTCATTGAAAACCAACGGAAGTTTGATAACCACACTAGCACTCAGTGTTTTCATACAAATGGCCTGTGTTAGCATTAGCAAATTTTTTATTATTTCTCCCATAACTTGGCATATCCCCAGCTACCTGAGCAAAAACCCTAAAGCACAATAATCCATTTCATTCTAACATGCCACCAGTTACACAAAATCTTCTGTGCTTTCCCTTTAAAAAGATTAAGTATAGGGACTGTACTTTGTTTGGGGCCTGCTCCAGCTCCCATAGCAGCCAGTGGGACTTTTGCCCTACGTTACAGTGGACTAGGATTGGGCCTTTAGCACAGATTGGTGAAATCAATGGACAGAAAACAGGAAGGTATGCTCGTGAGGTCTGTATGTGCCAAACCTCTTGACTTCTATTGATTTCAATGGCAAATGTCCCTTTGATTTCTGTGGGAAGAAATCAGGCCCTAAACAAAGTAAATTCTTCGTATTTAGATTTGCTTAACTGGAAAGTACAGAAGATTTTGTGTGAAGGACCCATATCTGGTGGCATGATGGAATAAAATCCAAGTGCATTGTTTTGGTATAAGATTATGTTCTGGGGTCGAAGACTGTTGATTTTTACCTTGGAAATCACATGCCCCACCAACACAGCCAGAGATCAGCGAGCTGCAGCATTTACGACATCAGGATCAGTCTGCCAAGTAATTTTTCTCATTTGTTTTTTTTTAAAAAAGTACTGTGACAAAGTTCCTCCTCTACCTTGGTGGATCTTGCGCTTATTGGCGGATTTGCTTGCCTCGGAGATTCATGGCAGTCCTCAGTTTGGCCGTTTTCATGAACCCAGAGTCCTGGTCAACTCCTCCTGTGTCTGACCAGGAGTTGGGAGGTTTGGGGGGAACCCGGGCCCGCCCTCTACTCCTGGTTCCAGCCCAGGGGCCTGTGGAATGCAGCTGTCTAGAGTGCCTCCTGGAACAGCTGTGCGACAGTTACAACTCCCTGGGCTACTTCCCCATGGCCTCCTCCCAACACCTTCTTTATCCTCGCCATAGGACCTTCCTCCTGGTGTCTGATAATGCTTGTACTCCTCAGTCCTCCAACAATGCACCTTCTCACTCTCAGCTGCTAGTGCCTCTTGCTCCCAGCTCCTCACACGTGCACCACAAACTGAAGTGAGCTCCTTTTTAAACTCAGGTGCCCTGATTAGCCTGCCTTAATTGATTCTAGCAGCTTCTTGATTGGCTGCAGGTGTTCTAATTAGCCTGTTTTGTCTTAATTGTTTCCAGAAAGTTCCTGATTGTTCTGGAACCTTTCCTTTGCCTTAACCAGGGAAAAGGGACCTACTCAACCTGGGGTTAATATATCTGCCTTCTATCCTGTAGCCATCTGGTCCGACCCTGTCACAGTACATAAAACTTCAGCAGATACTTGAACTGGAAGATCAGTGACATTCAGTCAAACCAAGCTATACAAATTCTTCTCTGGTTTATCACTCCCTGAAATCTCATTGAAGTCACTAGAAAGATACACCATGTAGATAAGGCCAGAATTTCTATATAGCGCCTAATTAAGGATAAAATCCTGAGTTCCGTTCCTTATCCAGAACTGCACTGTGTGTAAAGTAAAACTATTTCCCCATGTTTATTCCCCCCCCACCCACTGTTCCTCACACGTTCTTGTCAACTGCTGGAAATGGCCCACCTTGATAATCACTACAAAAGGGTTTTTTCCCCCTCGCCTGCTGGCAATAGCTCACCTTACCTGATCACTCTTGTTACAGTGTGTATGGTAACACCCATTGTTTCATGTTCTCTGTGTATAACATCTCCCCACTGTATTTTCCACGGCATGCATCTGATGAAGTGAGCTGTAACTCATGAAAGCTTATGCTCAAATTTTAGTCTCCAAGATGCCACAAGTATTCCTTTTCTTTTTGCGGATACAGACTAACACGGCTGCTTCGCTGAAACCTGCACTGTGTGTAGGCACAGTCAGCTGTGTAGGAGGACTGCAGAGTAGCCATACAATAGCTGGGATACAGGTTGGATTGGCCAGCTTTCCTTTTAGGCACATTCCCATTGAAACTTATGGGAGAGTATCCTGAGTGAATAAGACTTGACTAATATGAGACCCAAATTTTAAATACACCTTTTAATCAAAGTAACCAATGAAATGGAGAGGAGTGAGAAGACGAGAGAAAAGCAAGGATGCAACAGAACTGAGAGAACTGTAAAAGTAAGTGAAGAAAGGCAGTAAAGACGATTTTCAAATGTAGTTCTGCCATCTCAGTTTTGTTTTTCGTCACCTACAGTGCCGTGCCACAGCACAAAGTAAGGCTGACCTGATCATGTGAGACTTTGTGTTATTATCTCCTAGTGCAGCATTCAGGTTTGATATCCAATACAAACAGTACAGAAAGCCAGAAATCCGTACAGTGACTCTTGATTTCTGAAGTTGTAAAGTTAGAAAACATGTAGATCAAAGAGTTTACTTTTGAAACATGCAGCCTGCTCCCTAAAAAACAGAAACCTCCTTTGAGCACTTTAAGCTTGACCATTTAAAAAAAAAACCATTAAAAACACAGGCACGCAGAATACGCCTGGAGTAGCCTGTGTTGAGCTTGCAGATTCTTTACAAACATTTTCTCCTTGCCACTATCTTGTGAACACAACAAACTTCTTCAGAAAGGCAATCTGTGTGTAGAAAGAGTGATTAGGGAGCTACAGTCATTTCCTATCCACTGGTACTTATTATTTATAGTGATAAGTGTTTCAAAGGGCTGATTCCATTTCTTCTCCAGTTAAGCAGTAAATATATATACCCAAAATGTAACAATGTTGTGGTATTAAAATTCAGAAATAGACTTGCCTACTTCAATACCTACAACAGGACAGATTGGGTAGAAGGTACCCAATCAATGTTTCACAGAGCTCCCGTTGGGGGGAGAGGGGAGCGTATGCCATGAGATGGTCCAGTAAGGATCATGAGCTAAATCCGGGGACACCTTACATGAGCACTCCTAAGTAGAGCCCTACCAAATTCACAGCCATGAAAAATGTGTCACGGACCGTGAAATCTGGTCTTTTGTGTGCTTTTTCCCATATACTATACCGATTTTCATGGGGGGGCTAGCATTTACAAATTGGGGGTCCTGACCCAAAAGGAGTTCCAGGGGGTTCACAAAGTTATTTGAGGAGCGATTGCGGTATTGCCACCCTTACTTCTGTGCTGCCTTCACAGCCGGGTGGCCGGAGAGCCTCAGCTGTTGCTCAGGTGCCTGGCTCTGGAGGCAGCACCCCGCCAGCAGCAGCGCAGAAGTAAGGGTAGCAGTAGCACAATTCCCTACCCCTCCCCTGCCCACACACACATGCGCACACACACAGACAATAAACTTGTGACATCCCCTCCCTGCAACTCCTTTTTGGGTCAGGACCCCTACAATTACAACATGGTGAAGTTTCAGATTTAAATAGCTAAAATCATGAAATTTACTATTTTTAAAATCCTATGATGTGAAATTGACCAACATGTACTGTGAATTTGGTAGCGCCCTACCCATAAGACTTAAAAGCAGTGGTCGTCAGAGCAGTGTGTAAGAACTGCAGAGAGTCTGCAAAGGAGGCCTGCCCAGACTCATTTTCTCCATGAAGGAGAGATCTCTGGTGATTCACCGCAGGGATGAGTATACGCAACCTCAGTTTTTTTCTGTTTTCCTTTTTGCACTCTGAAATGTTCCAAAACTTCTCAAACTTTGGAAAAGTTAGAGTGGCAATATTAAAAAATGGCACTCTATAATTCTGCTAATCTGGAATTTTTCTGAAGTTGGGAAATTTTGGAAAGTTACAGAGTCGGGGGAGGGGAGGTGGGGGGGAGTGTGTGTGTGTGTGGGGGGGGAGACCACCTTGGGTATCATTCCTTGTATTGCACTCAATGGCAAGGCGGGGGGAGTAATTTTTTTTTTTTAATTTGTAAAGTTTTTGAAAATATATTTACAACAGTATGGAAACATTCTTCCATTTTAAATCTTCTGAAATGGAAACAACCTGAACATTGTGAAGCTTTTTTTCAGAGTTTGTTTTTTAGACTAGTTTCAATGCTGATTCCAGTGCAGCTGCCTCCAGGGGAGCCCCTGTCCTTGGCTATTGTAAGTGTGTTGGTGGTGGTTGTTAATAGCAGGGCTGAATTTTTTGTTCAGAGTTTTCTTTAATTTCAGGTTTTACTTAGTTCTAAGGAAGATGAATATTTTTCACTTTTGGAAAGATCCTAATCTTTCTCTTACATGATGATGCTCTTTACTGGCATATGTTTGGGGTAGCTATATTTACGCCCAGCTCCTTTCCTATGAATTATACAAATGAGGGCCAACAACATCATTATACCATGCCAAACCTTTCTTTTAATGCAGTGCATTTTACAGAGAAGCAATATTAGGACTATTTTAGATCTTAAAATGTTTGTTCTCCTCTTTTTTCATATCCCTCCCCATGGATATCTAGATTGCCTTAGTGCTATGAGTCCAACTCTACAGACAGAGAAAAATATTATTCTAATTTTTTGGAATGTCTACTAGCTTTCTGGGATAGCTTCTCTATAAATCAGGATGCTGTCACTTTCTGGACTGATATCTCACCAGAATCCTCCTAGTGCTAGAAATTAATACTGTTCCAACAATGAAAAAGGTATCTCTATCAAAACCAGCTTTTTCATACGTGCTCCTATTATATATATATATATATATATATTAGTCTGGGCTCTTCAAGATCTAGCTAGTTAGTGCTGTGTTTCCTACTGGGAATCTGCTATGTCCAACACTAATAGTGCTCCCATTTCTAGCCCCATTGGATCAACAGATACTGGACATTAAACTTGTCACTGGTATGTGTGCATGGCTATGGATATAGAATTATATATCCTTTGCAGTATATTTGTGCAATGGTATCCCCACTAAATTCTCTTTGGTGCTCTTTGTCCACTACCCAATGCAGAGCTGCCTGTTCCCCACTGATATTCTGCTGAAGTAAATGAAATGTTAAGTGGTACCCTCTAGTTACAGTAGCACAGACAGTGTGTTTTTTGCCTTGAAGATTCCAGTGGTTAAAAATAGGTAGCCCTTCTAGCACGTAGTTACTACATTATGCTATTGAGGAGGGAATTGTCATCTTTCAAAACAAGATCTCCTTCTCCAATCTTGCCAAAAAGGCCTGGATCAAGACATCACAGTGCATTGGGGGAAAGTACAGTGAGGAAAAGCATTTTCAATCAGTCCTCTCTAGAGCATAGTGTTCCTCCTGTAATGTCTCTTGTGCTGTTATAATTCTGTTGTGGCTCTGCAGTGGGAGAAAAGCATTATGAGCAGCAAACAATACTTTTCAGTGCAAGGACCACGTCTTTCTTCCTTTGTACCGTGCCCATTAGAATGGGGGCTAGTCTCCCTTAAGGCCTCTGAGTGCTACTGTAATATAAATATTAAACAGTAATAATAGATAACAAAGAAGGAGACTTTAAAGAAGGCTGGAGTATAGTGAGGGCAATAGAACTTTTTAAAATCAATTTTACCTATTTTCACCAGTATCACAGGGTATGTCTTCACTGCAATTAAAAACAAAAACCCACGGCACTAATTTCTCAGAACCTGAATCAATTGACTCTGGCTCCCCGGGCTCAGGCTGCAGGACTAAAAAATTGCAGTGTAGATGCTTGAGGTGGAGCCCAAGTTCTGAATTCCTCCCCTCCCCCATAGGGTTTCAGAGCCTGGACTCCAGCCTAAACCTGAATGTCTACACTAGCACCGCAAGCCCGAGCTCTCTGACCCGGGGTCAGCTATGGTCATGCTTCAATCTTTTATTGCAATGTGTAGACATACCTTGTACCTAAGGGTATGTCTTTTATTACACATTTCTTCTTACTCTGCCTCTGGTTGGCCAACAATTTATCATGGCCTTTTGAAGGAAAGTCCCACTCCCTCTTAAAATGTTCTCCCAGTGTAGTTAAAGAAAAGATCTTGTTCCATCCTCTCTCTCTCTCACACGCTTTTTGTTTTGGGTGTGTCTGAGGAGACAGATCCTCCTCCGAGATTCCACTGCCATGTCTCATTGGCAAATGTATGTTGTCCCAGCAGTAATTATACTCTTGGGATGGAAGCGAGGTTTTTTAAAAAAGAACTATAAAAACCCCACCAACCAGAAATGGGAAATTCACTGTGCTAGTCTGGAAGGCCAGGGTAGCAGGTGTCCAGCTCCCCCCCCGGCTTCCTCCACGGGGGACCCAGACCCCCACAAAATGAAGGAGACACCTCTGGCACTTGGGCAGACTCATCCGGAGTCTCTCGGTCCCCCTCTGCCCTGCTGCCGGCCCCCAGAACCACCCCAAATCCTCCAATGGCCATGCAGGCAAGGCCTGGCCTGGTAGGCTAGGTGCTAGTGGTTGCTGGATGATAGAGTAACTCTTCCTAAGAGTGCTAGAAATGTTCTTTTTCTCCTTTTATACTGCAAATCCTTATATGCTTTAAGAACTGCTACTGCTGTACTCCTACCCACATGCTCCTGAAAGAGAAAACAGGGGCAAAATCCTAGCTTGCAGGTGCTGGAAGTGATATGGCAGAGGGCAGAACTCACTTATGGTGATGTTATTAGAGGCACTGTCCACTTGCCTTCTTGATTTTCCTCATAGTCTATAAAGATCCAGAATGTGTCCCTTAATCCACTTATTAATATAATACAAGTAAACTGGTGGTGAGACCTTTCTCTGAATCATTTACTGTGAATACAAGCAATTCCTGGTCTTCTGCCCATTGACAGAGGCTGCATCTTTGTGAGAAAATACCACATACAGCAAAAATGTGGATGTATATACAAATGTTGTTTTTCTGAAACTATATGGGCAAATTTAGAATTCCTGGGGCCATATAAATCCCTTGTCTAATTCCATTTAAGACTATGCGGAATACAGCAGTCAGTGGAATTACAGCTGAGATGAATTTGGCCTGTTGTTTTCTTACGTGCCCATCTACAACATATTATCTGTTCTGTTGTCTGAATATTGTCCATAGTATTCAGGGAAAGGATCTGTGGAAAGAAAAATATGGCCATGTGACATAAAGTAGTCAGCAGAACCGAGAACATAGAAGAGCACATAAAGTAGTCAGCAGAACCAAGAACATAGAAAAGTTAAAGGTACTTTCTACTAATGTGGTATGGCAGAACTCTGAGAAACAAAACTAGCAGGTAAGGAATTGATCCTTTGTGTCTACAAACAATTCATTATAAACAGGCCTTCACTGAGGAAAAGACTCACGTTTACTGTTCTGGATACAGGTTCAGAGGTTAAGAATAAAATAAAAATCAATTAATCTCAAACAGTTCCAAAGAATGTTAAGCACAGTAATTACAAGATAAGCACTGAAGTAATTTTCACTTGACTGAGTGTGGGTGTGCAGTTTTCTGGCTGATGCAAGAATGGCTTACATCCCAATTAGGGTTTATTGATGCTAATTATTAAAATATATTTTAAAGTTGCAGTTAAAAACCTGAATGTACTTGTATGGTATCTTGTAACTGTGCTGTGGTAAATTGCTCAGATTTTTTTCTCGGAGAGAAAGTGGCTGAGTGAGGGTAAGTAGCATGATTGAATTCTACCAAGTAGGTTATTGCTAATAAATCTCCTCAGGCACCCTCCACCCTAAAAGTGAACCATTACTGGGCCATGGCACTGTGAACAAGGAGCTGATACAGATGGGTCAGTGTAATGTGAAATTATGAGAGCATCCTCTTGAAAATGCTCCATACAACAGGAATCCCAGAGCAAGGAGGCCCCTTGGGACATTCCCTGCCTCTGGGAAATAGAGCTTCAGGTTCATTTGAAAATGCCCGTGTCAAGATATCACTTTCTCAAGATTTCATTATCCTAATTTCTCAAATAATTGCTTTAGACACTGTTGTATTTAACAACTGCTTGGAAATTTAACATCAAATCTGTTTCCTTGCCACCATTTTTTAACTCCATCCCTGCTTTCTGTTACAATCAGAATATTTCTGAATGTGGGGCTGCTCACACTGACTATTTTATTTAAAGGGGGGGGGAAAATCCCTTTTAATTGTGATTACTATGTGAGTCAATGTTAAGGTGTTTTGCTTTGTTTTATTTTCCTAAAACACCATACCTGGATACAGTGAACCCAGTGGATTAGCACTCATGTAAAAAGATAGAGAAGATACGCAGGTGAGGTTTGCAATTTACCAACTGGACAGTGTTGATGGCCCAACCTAATAATACCATAGGTCAGGAACTGAAATCATAAGAGCCTCCCAGAACTTCTCTGTCCTCAGGCTGGTGGGCAGAACGTGCATGTGACACAAAATAAAATGAGAACTAGTCTTCCATAGGAAGGAGATAGCTGCCTGTACACTAGCAACCTCTACTGGCTTCTACTAGGAGAAAGGTTAAAAGCTGAGTTTGGGGGGGAGAGGCACATGCGGGGGGGGGGGGGGAGCGAAATTGGGATTTAGCCCTGTGTAGTGCGTATATGTGTGCACACGCTTGCTTGCGCGTCCTCTCTCTCTCTCTCTCTCTGTATTCAGGAATTCCCAGGGCTCTGTCACCACTCATGTTCTTTCTGATCATCCAAATGTGCCAGCAAGTCTGCTACAGCAGAGCATTGATGCCTTAACTATTCTAGTCAAAGTGGGAATTCATTCATAAGCTGTTCATACTTTAATTCCCCACCTTAATGGGAAACTTGACAAGAGTCAGACCACTGCTTTGGGATAAGGAATATTAATATCTAAGTGTGCTCATTGACCTGAAATGCTACCTATAGTGAGCACCTACACAGCCTCTTCAAAGCAAGAAAGAATCCTGCTTTAGCCAGAGATGCAATGGATGAGCTCTTTACATGCTGCTATTTGTTTGCAGGAGCATCAAAATCAAGCTTCCCCAATGCAAAATGCATCCATGTGGGGAACATTATTAATAATTAACAATTGCATTTGTAATGTAGTGCATACAGTGTTTCCTTTAACACTTTCACACCTTTACTCCAAAGATCTCCAAGCACTTCACAAGGATTAATATTAGAGATGGACTTGAGCTGTAAAATTCAGATCTGCATCTGGATCCAAACTTCATCACAGTTCAGGGTTATTCAGATCAGTGGTTTTAATTCAGCCTATTACAGGTAAAATACAAGGTTTCCACAGAGTTTAGATTTGGACACTACTTCAGCAAAATTCATATTGGTCAGATACAAAGCTTTGGTTTGGGTTCATCTCTAATTGCTAAATTTTCAAGACACACCGGCCATGTATTCCAGGCAACTATCATTAGACTTGTTTTCGAAATAGGCAAACAAAGACACAAGGAAGTTAAATGAGTTTACCAAAATCATACAGTGATTCATCAGCAGAGATGGGAGTAGAACCCAGGAATTCTTACTCAAGGTCCCTTGCTCTAACCACTAAACTTTTCACCTTCTAAACATGAAACAATTCATGGTTAACTTAAAAGTCAGATATTAAAGGTTATTATGCTCAAAGCTGCTCCTTTGATTCCTGAGGAAGATACATAACTACAAGGTAGCAAAGACGCGCTAATTAAAATTTGGCAGAGGACAGGGTGAAGTTGAAAATGTTGCCGTGAAGACTTATTTCAAAGTCAATGGAAAAATATATCACTTTCCCCTCCAGTGCTTGTTTTCAGGAAAATAACTAAGCAAACTTATTTTAAAATATAATTTAATTAATTAATATAACTTGGCTGAGCAGCCTCATAACTTTTTATTTATTTATTTATTTAGAATGTACTATGCACGTGCATCATTAATATCATCCCAATGGCATTGCTTTGTGTGGTTAGTATTAAGATTCAAAGCTATTTTACATAAATAGGATGACAGCTTAACACGGTTGGGGAGTGTTTTTATTGCCAATTTAACTCGTGTTAAATTAGTGGGTATTTAAGTGTCACTAAAACAATTTAGGGACCAATTCACAAAAGTATCAACTCTAGTAATATTTAAATGCAAATAAAAAATTGCACTTTAGTGTACTATTCAATTCATCATTGTTTTCTAATCAACAGTAATGCCACTTTGTTAGTAAGCATCCTGGAAAGAATGCCAGTTGCCTACAATTAAAATACATCACCTCGCTGAGAAGTGTCTTACAATGCAGTGCATTGCTCTATACATCTTCAGAGGGCTGAGCTGCCTCAAATCTGGTCCCAGTTAATGAGGAGAATGCTCTGTACCTTAAAATCTTGCGGCCTGCTTTTTAAAAGTCTTCTGTGTTTCCATATATGTAATATCGGATGGCTCACCTGGAAACCTTAAATTTACAATGTAATATTGATCTCCTAAACTTTTTAAACATACGATACTAATCCACTGAAACAGAAGAATTCTAATGCCAAACTGGGCTATGTTTATAAATACTGCCACACAGTTATCAACCAGCAAAAGTCTCGTTTCTTTGTTTTGTCCAACAGCAGGGATGAATTATTCATGAGGCCCAATTTCATATGCCTATTGTGTCTGCTGGTGAGAACACTGAATGCTGAAGCCCTAGGAAAGCTCAGCGCTTTGCTTGAAGTACATGCTGTGGGCCATCCAGGGGCTTAGTGTGTGCTTTCAGGTGAGTGGAACAAGCAGAGGAAGTTAACAGTGGCATCAGCTTGCCCACCTTCTGTGCTAGAGGAAACATGCTGCAGGATCCCCTCCTCCCGCTGCAAACAGGGTGTGAATGAGAAAAAGTTGGGGGATCAAAGAAAGATGAATGTTTCACAGTAAGTGCTGCTGTTCTTCTCCCCTTCTTTGCCCCAGGACTTTGAAAACGCACTGCAACCTCCAAACTGTTCATGAGTCATTTCAATCTGGTAATTTATGTGTCAAGTTTTTGCTTGTGGAATTTGAAAATTATTTATTCTTTAGTTTATTGCTTTATTTACTTACCTAAAGGATTGATTGATGTGCCAGCATCCCTCAGGCAGCAGAGGCCCTGTTTTTTAAAAGGAAGTCAATTGCTAACAGACAGGAGTTTCACAAACACACTAAATCAGACCTTCCTTATTGTTCTCTGTTTATAATGAATTCCTTTTGGCTCATGCAAAGTACCTGTCACTGACTACCCATTGAAACAGAATCCTACACCAGGCACGTGGTTGGCTGCGGCAGAAAGCCCTAGAACATAGGCAATAGTTTTAAGCCAACATAGGCACCCTCTGCAAGCAGTTCTCTTGAACTGTGCTTTCCAGAAAGTAATAGAGCCATTCCACAACAATGGGAGTTATTACAATTCCATCTGGCATCATTTATCAGCAGATGAGAGATGTGCAGGCAGAGAAGTTCACACTTTGATTTACTAAAATGGAGATTTCAGTTTATCTGCTGCTTTGTGTGACCATCCAACCTGTTTCCCTGGATATTCACTGCCAGAACTGATAGAGGTCATGACTGGGGGGCCAGGGAGGGGGAAGGAGTCTCTGTCTTCATTTCTTTACAGTACCTCACTACTTATTCTGTCACTTTGTGGTGAATTATTATGTATGCTGAAGGAGCTCAGTTTTTCAAACCCTGGATAGAAAAGTGTATACAAAACTCTTTAATGTGCCAGGGGTTTTGTCCATGTACCTCTTGCTTTCCCCCCACAAATAACAATAATTGTAGCACTTATGCAGCAGTTTTTAATCTTTAAAGAACTATACAAAGATGAACTTATTAATTCTCACCACTGCCTATAAAGCAGGTAGTTTTTTAGCTCCATTTTACAGATGGGACAAGTTAGGCACAGATGTTAAGTGACTTGCCCACAGCAACAGAAAAGTCAGCATCAGAGCCAGAATTGGATCCCAGGAGTTCCTGGCTCTCCTCATCTTTTGATGAGCCCTAACCTTAAGTAATGCATCAGTGAGCAGCACAGCTGATGGCATATACCAGAAATGCATGTTGTTTGGATTCAGTTCAGATTCTAAACTAGCTGGTTTCCAGCAAATCAGAAATGGGATTTGAGGGCTCCCAAATGAACAACTGCTGTTCCACATCAGTCTCTTTGTTGTTAGCTTGGCACCTTGTAGCAAAGACAGATATCATACGAGTATCGAACTGAATATACGAATGATCAGGTAATGATACTTCCATAGTAATTATGCCAATAAACCCATTAATATCGAGGCCCTTGATGTCATTATGCACCTGCTCACGTGGATGCACATTTGAAGATTTTTTTTTCCCCATTAGTTGTTGAATAATTGTGCTCTGGAAGATCAGCTTTCATTTTATTTTTTTAAAAATGTGATTCTTGTCTTATGCTGGTAAAGAAAAATTTCAAAATCTGAACTAATAATGATATAATGATAATTTAAATGTCAACACTGTTGATTGTTTCACAGCCTGTTTAACAGAAA
This sequence comes from Eretmochelys imbricata, assembly GCF_965152235.1. Taxonomy (NCBI): domain Eukaryota; kingdom Metazoa; phylum Chordata; order Testudines; family Cheloniidae; genus Eretmochelys; species Eretmochelys imbricata. The sequence goes on along the minus strand of NC_135576.1, from coordinate 108,057,386 downwards.
CATTAATCCGTGTGGTTGACTGTTGTTGTCCAGCAAAGACTTGTTGTCAAAAGCTGCCGTGTGAGAAACATAGAATTCCACTTCCATCTCCCAGATATAGTCACTTCACTTCCACCTCCGCATCAAAAGCGGGAAGTAACTGGAGAAGCATCACCACTACCAAACTCCACAACCACTTGAAAACCAAACTTAACTCTCATGCCTTCCTAAATGCTAAAAGCCCTCTAAAACTCAGAAGTTAAAATTTCCAACTTCCCTCGAACATTTTCTATTATAGTTTCACATTGCAGTATTAAAAAAACAAAAACAAAAAAAAGTACAGCTACTGACAACTGGAAATGTCTCCCAGTATAAAATGGACATTAACAAAAAATAAATAACATCTGGAATATTGCACTGATTGTACTGTACTGTATTAGGAGGTGCTGTGAAGAACAGAGCGCTTCCTGGGAAGAAGTGCTGCGTAATTCCAGAATCCCTGCTGCATCATTCTAGGACTCTTGCCAGCTAATTTAGGTCTTGTCTGCACAGGCCAAAAGGCCTCTGAGCATGCCCATTGTGGACTGTATATTCTAAACTCTGAAGAGTCGACATTGTGAGTTGGATGGTCATGCAGGTAATAAGTTTTAAATTTACATGGTCTCAGAAATTCTATCAAAACAAAGATGTGAGCATTATCCACTGAAAATTGATAAAGTACCAGCTAATCTCTAAATATTTACAGTTTTAGATGTAGGATTGCATTTTGGCAACGTGAGTCAAGTTTTCAATGACTTTAATGTACCATTTTGGAGGCTTTAAGTTTAAGCAAATGCTATTTGGTATTAGTTCTGCTCCTGAGGTATTTTAAAGAATAATTTCCCAGATTTTTGAAGGATTACAAAGTGCTAAAGAGTAATGGATGATGTTTTAATTTGGGCTGTAGATCATAAAGATCAATGAATGACTTCAGAAAGCTCTGTATAGGCAAACTCATATCACTGCATTTTAAAAAGTCATGAACTTGGTTAAGCAGCCATTATCTGTCCTGGACATAAATAGAACAAAGAATTGCTAATTCAGATTAAGTAAAGATACCTGTTCAAATGCCAACTGCACAAGATAAAGTGGATCTGCACAGATTTATGGGTATAGATCAGTGATATTCAGATCTTAGTGGTTCAGGAGCTAAATTAGAAGTCAACATTACCCCAAAGAGCCATAGTCATGTGAATTCATTGTTTCAGTTACTATTTATATATAAATATTATTCCCACAGCAAAATGACCAACTACAATTGGTTAATAACATAGTAAAAGCCTCCTGACTGGTTAATAACTTAGATTGTTTAATAATTAAATCACACAGTGTTTTAGTATGTGCTGCAAAGAGCCACAGGGGATACATTAAAGAGCCACTTGTGGTTCAGAAGCCTCAGTCTGAGTATCACTGGTATAGATTAAATATTAGGACAAATTCTAAGTGTTGATAGCCAACAAGCCTGTAGGTAAATTGCTGTATAATTATTTAATAAACGGGCATTCAAGCAGGCATCAATTGACAGGTTTTAAAATACAAGATTTAACTAAATCAGTTAGATCATCTTCAGATGCCCAAGGAAGGGATAAGGGACAGACCAGCACAGCTCCCTGAATGCTGCTCTCTTATACCGCTGCTTCAGTGGCCCCTATGGACCACTGCAGGGTTGTGAATCCCATAGCTGGACACATCTCCTTCTGCCCTGATCTCAGATGTCCCCTGCAGTTGGAGGTGTTGCTGCCGGGGTATCCCCTCGGGTGCTTACACCCTGCCTTAATTGCCTATTTATGCAAGCCCAACAGAGCAGCCTTCACTTGGGCCCAGATTAATTTCTTAAGTAGTAAGTGCAGCCAGTTGCATTTCAATTAAGATCCTTAAACAAAGCAGAAAGAAACTATCTCCAAATTGAAAGGCATGTTATCAGTTGCAGTTGGTTGTCTATCATTACACTCCCTGTGTGTAAATAAAATGAGGAAAGAAAAATGTATGGTAGAAACTCATTATAAATTATTTGCAAGATTGTGAGGTGGGTTGTTTGTATTATTTTTATCTTTGTCTTTAAAACCCTTGGAATCCTATACAAGATGGTGAAGCTGCAAAGATTTGGGGCAGATTTATAGTTATTCTGCTGCAGAGGGGCCATAGCACAGATGCACGTCCTCCTCAGTGAATAGCACTTGTGCAAGGGGAAACTCTATGACAACCACAAATAAAGCTCCATCAACTCTGTACTACCTCTGTCACCCCCTAGCAGGATCATGAGAAAATATTAGGGAAGCACTGGAGTGGCTATGGGTTGAGCCTCTAATAATTCCATTGTGAAAGAGGTGTTTCCAGAAGCCTGAGCAGCCCCAGCTGCACTAATTATTCATGCCACTAATTGGTTGGAAAGAAGAAACAGCACCTATCTGCCTTCTGAGTACGTACTAAATGTTGCAATCACTGCTAAACCTGTTCATAGGGAATAGTCTTATCAGAAAGTTGAAATTATCAGAGGAAAGATTCAAAAGTAGCACAAGCGCACCGTTGTGAATGACAACTAGAGGATGATGTTCCAATAGCTTATGAATTTGGCAAAGCCATAGTGCATATTATGAAGGTCAATTAAGAATGCAAGCTTTACTGTGAACATCATTTTCCACAGAACAGTGCTACACAATGCTCCTAGTAGTCTCCTAATACAAATATCAATTTGATTTTCCTCAGGAGATTAGCTCTCCTTTTGCAATGCAAATATTTTTAAGTGTACTAAACATGTTCTAGCACCTCAACATAGGCACTAAACTATTCGCATGCAAAATTACCCAGAGTAGGCAGACTGGCATAAGCTTATGCTAATGCCATATGTGCTGAAGAATTTGAGCCAGGAAACAACTAGAATCTGGACACTATTTACAATTTAAATTTAATTTTGAATAATAATATAAAAAAAGATCTTAAATCTAAAGCTTCAGTTAAAACTAATGCTTCACATAAAGCTAATTCCCACCCGTAAGTCATATATTTAAAATTGTTCCTTTCAAAAAATAATTCAATTCAGGAACTCGGTGAACAAACACTTCCAGTACAGCTGTTTCTTTTCTATTCTCCCTACTCCCATGCTATAGCTGCTTGTTTCTAATATGCAAACCGCTGTCCCCAAACAACTTGTGTTCCTTCTAAATGTTAGTGTTTGTGTCAGTTTGTTACCGCCAACATACTGTGTGGTGCACTGATCCAGAGGTTCGGTATCATTCAATATATAAACTGATCTCACCTGTTCGCACGTAGAGATACTGGATCAAACACTGTTCTTGGTTATACCACTGTAAACTTGGAGTAACTCCATTGACTTTAGCTGAGTTACTCAAGTTTAAATGGGAATAGAATTAGGCAAATTTTATACCTCTGTGAAATAGCAGCTACTTGTGAGTAGCATAATACAATTCTGTGTTTCACCGGTATCCACAAGTACTGCCATAAAGCAAAAAGAAATGGTATAGCAAAGAGCGTGAGCTTGAATGGGTGGTATCCCCATGATCAGGGATATTTAATGATATTTGCTCAATTAGGAGGATCTGATAGTGTCTATATATAGTGTCTGCATTGCAGGTAATAGTTGTACTTTTCAGATAATCACTTTTTAATGGCAATGGTAACAGGAAGAAATCTTTTTTTCCATTCAGCTCTTTTACAGTTGAAGGAAATCCACTGGTTCCTTCAAATGTAGTTTTATTTCCTTCAACTGTAGTTTCCAGCTCTGGAAGCAAAATAATTCCAGATGAATCAATCTCTCTCTCTCTCTTTCTCTGTGAGTGTATTAATCTCTCCATGATCAACTTTAATTGAGATTAACTGACTTCTAAGCAGATCTACAGAGTGGCTGAGAAACAGGAGTTATCAACACACAGCTTTTCTGCCCCTTCAGGAACAGCACTATGTATTCTAGGGCTTCGTACAACATGCGAGCCTCATTCTGATCTCACTTAACATCCATGTCAATGAGATGCAACTTCATTGACTTCAGTGAAGTTACACCAGTGTAAATCTGGTTTAAGTAAGATCAGAAGCAAGTCCTGTGTGTCCATTTCAGCTTGAGGTTTATAACCAAGTTTAACATTCATTTGTTCTTTTTAAGGAAATAAAAAGAAATAGCATTAATTTTAGCAGTAGCATTATTTAATTTAAAAATGTACAAACTAGAAAACTATATCCAAAGTCTAGATTTCTAGACAATCGCAATAAAAGGTAATAGGTACGAAGAGCCAGATTCTCTGGTGGTATAAATTGGCATTGCTTCTTTTTGACTTTCCTTGGGTTACACTGATTTACATCAGCTGAGGAACTGACCAAAGATTTGCTTTGTTTTGGAAAGGTAAATGATGACCAGATATGCTTAATCTCACCACAAGTCTGTCTTTGAATATGCCCTAAATTTTAGCTACTGTATATCTTAGTATTTCCAAAAAACAAACAAAACACCTCTAACTTAATTAGTGTTCTACATTCTTGACCTATGTAAAAGCTGCTTTAAGTCAGATCCTTTCTTCCAAAAAAAAAAAAAACTTCTTTGATTTGCATTCAGTCTTAGAAATGTTGAACCAATGCCTCAGAGCTTGAATCCATTTCTGTGAGGTTTTAGTTATAAGAGCCAACATGTCTGCTGCCTGGACTTTCCAAAAAATGTCCCACAAACGTACTAGAAATTTGCGGTTGTGTAGAAAGTTTTAATGGAAATTCTCCTCCACGTTTATGTGTCTACCCTTGCATATTAATACCATTACATTTTAAACAGTGGTTTTATTTCAGACATTGAATTAATTAAGCGGCAAAGAACAACGAAGTCAATTGGTATAGCAAAACAAATGCCAACAGCTCCCTCTACTGGCTGTGGAAGGGAAAAACAATAATTGTGGTTTTGAGAGAGCAAATCTTATTTTCAACCATGAGGCACCTTGAAAATAAAAAAATGTAATAAAAACTGTTTCAAGTTTAGACTAAATTGTGTAGTGAATTGTTTTGACCCCACTAGTGCCTTGGGCTATTCTACCCTTGAACCTCACACAGGGGCCAGGCCTAGCTGTAGTCTTTGCATTCTCTTAAGTGTAGTGACAGCTTACTGCTGGCACTTCTGAGACCCTAGCTACTGCAAAGGGGATGGGGAGGATGTGGGGCCAGGGTTCTCTCCTGCTCAGCAACCAGTAGAGCTAGTCTGCCGTGGTCGGGAGCATATGCTTCCATCTTTTAAAGGCTACACTGCAAGTGTACTCCACTTATGCTCTGGGGAGCTCTGGAAAGCATTGTCTTATTGAGGGACAGTGAGCTTTCCAGGAGTTTGTCTCCCTTAGCATGGGGTTGTACCTTAAAGGTCATGGGGGTTAGTTAACCATGGATATTAATCCAAAAAGTTTGTTTTTTTCTTCTATAATAAAGTTTTCCCTCCTTATCTAAACCTTTTTGGCCTGGAGAGCAGGCTTGGAATCTCATGGGCAAATCCATGCAAAGCTCTGACTGCATCACTCACCTCTACTTAGAACTGCTATCCTCTGAGCACCTGAAACAACATATGACAGACGTATCCAGCCTCACTCATTTGAAGTGAGCTGTCTCCTCTTACTTTTGGAATCATTTTCATGCAGCCATAAAGATTCACCGCATACATCAATGGAAAAAGTAATGTAACACTCCAAATTTTTCAAATCTCACTCATTCAAATGAGTGTGACTTGACTAGTCTGATATGATAAAATAACATGAGGGATTACAAAGATTTCACTTAAATGCACAATGAAATGAAACCTTTAAACTTTAGGAATGAAGATCTAAAATTGTGCATCAAACTGAGAGATAATGGAGTTTTTCTGAGTGAATAGCCTGTCAATTTTAATCCCAAGGTAAGTGTGTTTTACAAGTACACTTGCTTACATTGGTGGAGTCTTTATTTTTAGGGTGGTGGCAGAGGTTATTGTAATTGTGTGGAAGATTATTTGAGCAGGGTAATGTAAGGTTACAGTGGCTCTCTCAGAATCTCCTGTTCCTTCTGTATCAGCGCAAGAGAAGAGATTTACTTTAAACTGAATTCCAAGGGGCCTAATTTCCATTGTTCCCCTGTTTGTCAAAATAGCAGTTGTGTACAAACTACCTCTCCCTGCACCACTGAGAATTTAATCCTTATTAACAGATAAATTTAGTTGCTACATTGGGAAGCCCTTCAAAGGCAATCTCAGCTAATCTCAGGCTAATCTTGGTTCTTCTAAAAAACATTGTATGACACATCCACTATAAAGATATGATTTACCACACAGGAAATTTCCCAAGAATAACACAGAGCCTAAAGTAATGCCTCTATCTTGGACGTTTAAAGAAGGTTGAATACAATGATCAAACTAGATGCAGCACAACTGAGCATGCTTGGTTACTACTGTACAAATTCAGGGAAGAAGAGAGAGCAAAAGGAAATGGTTAAAAAAATAAAATCACCCAACTGCTTCAAACGAAATAAGGAGGAAAATGAAGCCAAGGGCCATTTGTGGCTTTGACTTTCAACTCTTTGGTCAGAGAGTGTGGTGATTTGAGCATCATTTTAAAAGCTTACGTTAGATGGTTAGATAGACCAGATGGAAAAATAGTGATGCACAGTGTAAAAGAGAGGTCCCTGGATACTGGTTAATCCTAGTCTTCATTAGACTTCAAGACACAAGACAAAAATTTCAAACCTAGATTCCTAAAGTTATGTTTGGATATCTAAATATAAGTGGCCTGACTTTCAAAAGAGATAAGCAGCCATAAATTTAACTGAGGTGAATGGGAAGTAAAGACGAGCAGCATATTTGAAAAATCAGGCCTTTTTTTAAAAAAGCTGCCTAAATAGGAGTTTAGAACCTAAATTTAGGCATCCACATTTTAAAATGTCAGTCATAGGATTTTGAATTATTTAAATAAACCTGTGTGACAGACAGGACCATACCTTCCAAAGAGATGAGCACAATTTTGTTGAGGCCATGGATCTGGTATATAAAAGCAATTTTATTGGAGCAGGCACTTGCGGATAGGATTAATAATGACAATAGATTATAGCTGCTATTGGTTACAAACTTTAGAAGGTATAATAAATTCAAAAGCCAATGCCTACGGAGAGGTAGATTTGTGTTAATGTATGTAAGCGAAGAAAGATATCTGTGAAATGCCAACTCAGAAGATATAGCAACTTTGATTCACTACAATTGTAACATTGCTTTGAGGAGTACAACTTTTCAATGACTATATTTAACTCAATGACAGAAATTTGTGGTCAGTTGCATGTTTTCTGTGAGGGAAGAAATTATCCTCAGGTAACAAAGTACATGTCTATTACTATAGATTTAAGTTTTAAAGAATATTTTATTGACTTGACTATTTAACTACCATGGGCCAACTTCTACTCTTGAACACACATCATGCATACGCTCAGCAGTCGGAACTGCAGACATTCAACACCTTGCAGGAGCCTCTAGCATCGGATTTACAGTGATCAGTGCTGTATAAAAACCCACATAGATTAGATAGATGCTATGTACAAATCCCATTGATTTTAGTGGGTGCCCCACACATAGAAAGAAAATAGTCCTATATCTCCATTCCTGGGATTTTTTTTTCTCCTTCCTCTGAAACATCTGTTACTTGTCATTGTCAAAAACAGGAAGTTGGAGTAGGTGGATCACTGGTCTGATGCAATATGGGAATTTTTGTGCGCCTCTATATTTGGGTGTAATATCTACATCAGAATTGAGCAGTTAACATAATTATTTCAACACTACATATGGAATACATGTACAGTTGCTATAATTTTATTCATATACAGAACTTGCTGGGTTTGATGTGGAGGCGGCTGGATGGTGGTTTAGTGTTCTGTGATATACAGGGGGTTAGACTGGCCTCTTCTGGCCTTAAACTCTCTGATCTTTGCTGTCTCTGAAGTATACTCTCTATAAGTAAGAAAATGTGTAAATATACCCATTGCATAGACTAGTGACTGTCTTTTTTTTTTTTTTTTTTTTTAAAGTTAGCACACTTACACAGCTACTTGAAAACTGGTTAGTTATATAATGGCATTTGTTACCTGTACTCGCTTTGGGAACCATGAATTGAGTAAATAGGCAGAGTAAAAAGGCACTACAGGAGCAGTAGTAACAGACGTAAAGGGGCCTCAGGCTAAAACATTGGGCCCACAAATCAGGCTATGTCAACACTGGCATGCAAACTTGGTCACTGGATGTGTACATTCTTGTGAAGGCTTCCCATAATGTGCCGAGTGTCCACATATGCTCTGCAGAACACGGGTAAGATGCTGTGTACACGTATGTACCCATGTTCATGCCGCCACTGTTGTGTGATGTTAGCACTGCCATTTTGGACGATATACCAGGGTTCAAGACTAAGCTTGATAAGTTTATGTAGGGGATGGTATGATGGGATAGCCTAATTTTGGCAATTAATTGATCTTTGACTATTAGCGATAAATATGCCCAATGGCTTACTACAGAGAATTCTTTCCTGGGTGTCTGGTTGGTGAGTCTTGCCCACATGCTCAGGGTTTAGCTGATGGCCATATTTGAAGTCAGGAAGGAATTTTACTCCAGGGCAGATTGGCAGAGGCCCTGGGGGTTTTTCGTCTTCCTCTGCAGCATGGGGTACGGGTCACTTGCTGGAGGATTCTCTGCACCTTGAAGTCTTTAAACCACGATTTGAGGACTTCAATAGCTCAGACATAGGTCAGGGGTTTGTTACAGGAGTGAGTGGGTAAGGTTCTGTGGCCTGTGTTGTGCAGGTCAGACTAGACGATCATAATGGTCCCTTCTGACCTTAAAATCTATGAGCCTATGAATCACAGGGATATGGAGGACTGCTTTGCTATGAGGTGCTGGTACTTCTCCCACCATCACACGTTTGCTGACGGTGGTGTTTGATGGCGGTTTCTCATTGTTCCCTGCCAAACTGGATTGAAGATGTAGAGCAATGGGATGATCTGGTTCTGCTCCTGCTCCTTGTTGCAGACAAATGCTTATTCAATGGAGTAGGCAACCAACGAGATCCTGGATGGAATTTGAGCAGAATTTTCTGACACCTCGAAGATGGTTGACCTTGAAGGTCAATGCCAACTCATTCAGCTCACATGGTACGGATATGGTGAATGCCAATATTGCCTGGTATGACTTTGATAGGCCATTGCTTCTGGTGCAAGAGAACCAGCACAGTGTGTTGGGATCACATTTTGGAAACCTGGGATGACCCACAGTGGCTTCAGAACTTCTGAACGAGGAAACAGACTTTCATGGAGATGTGTAAGGATCTTGCACCAAACCTCCAGGGTCAGAACACTCCATTCAAGGAAGCCATACCAGCGCCAAAGCGCATGGCTATTACCCTTGGAATACCCTGTGGAACCTGTGCATTGCTATAGATCTGTGCAAACCACTTTGGGGTTGGAAAGTGCACTGTCAGGGTTGTAGTTTTGCAGGTTTGCAAGGCAATTAACACTAACTTTCACCCACATGTGATTGTCATAAGAAACTTTTCAGAAATAATAGCAATATTTGAGAAGATGGGGTTTCTGAACTGTGCAGGGGTCATTTATGGCACCCATACTACAACACTTTGATCACCATAAGGGGCAAGTGTGTATGTGAAGCAAAGAAGGCTACCGTTCACTTGTTCTGCAAGGCATAGTAGACGACAGGGGCAGATTCATGAATACAAATGTGGAAAACGCTGGAAAGATTTGTGACACCCGGGTACTGAGATCGGGATTATACTTGAAGGGGAGGACTTTGTTCCCCAAAAGTGATATTTTCTGTATAGTGTCTGTGCTGACTGTTGTTTTGGGGGATCCTGCATAGCCACTCCTAACGCGGCTCCTGAAACTACCCCAGGACATTCCCTGGAAAAAGAGAATTCAATTACAAACTCGGTAGCTGCAGACTGGTTGTGGAATGCGCTTTTAGTAGACTGAAAACTTGTTGGCATTGCTTATGCATCTGTCTGGATGCCAATGTGGTGAACGCTGTTCATATAATCATTGCCTGCTGCACGCTCCATAACGTTTGTGAGGACAGGGGAGTGCTTCTACCCTGAGTGGGCTCAAGCTGGCTTACAAACTCTGTACAGGCAGCCAGATCCCACCCACGTACACGCTGGTTTCTAGCAAGTGAGGGAAATCAGGGCCATATGTGCACATCTTGGCATAGCAGAGAGGCAGAGGATGACATCTTCCTGTGTCGAGGGACATCTTAACATGCTGTACAACTGCTGGAAAAGCATATGACAGAACATTGGCACATACTTGTAGGATTACATAGCTTTATGGGGGTTTTGTTCCCTCATAGGGGATGGTCATTAGCTATTCATTTGTGGCACAATTCACACATTAAAGACAATTTATACCAGAGCACTTCCACTGGATTCACACTTTGGGGTTAGGTTTGTGCTGTGAAGGGTAGTGACTGAGTTGTAATGAGATTATTGTGCAATGTTTTTGTCTTCGCTGTTCACACTCATTTACAAACCTTTTCTCTGTAGCACTCCGTCTCTCTTAATGAGCTTAACAGTTGCGTGGAGGGGGAGAGCGGGGAGGTGCACCAATTTTTTTTAAATTTCGTTGTCTAACTGCCCATCGCAGCTGTTATGGCTAGAAACTGGTCAAGGTAGGGAGGGATAGGGGGAGGAATGAGGGGCCATTTAATCACCAAGCCATTCCTATATTTTCTGCATGTGAACTAAGCCATAAAAAACATTTATCTACCCATTTTTCTGTGTTGTAGATTTCTGTTGCACTGAGAATGAGCTGTGCTTTCTGTAAGCATATAACATTAACTGCATTTTCCCCATCCCTCCCATGTGTCCTTAGGACTTTGGATATTTCTGAACCTGGGATAAGTGTGGGTGTGGGACAGACAGAAAAGTGTTTTGCAGTATGACACCAACAGACAATTACACTATTCCAATTCATGTGCTGTGAAGCATGGGGCCCATTTCTGAATGTGAAAATATATCTTATGTTCATCACACTTAGGAAGGGAGGGTCCATGCACCTCAGGGAAATTTATCACATTTATTAAATGTAATATACATGAGCCAGCCCTAGCTGTCCCCAAGCACTAATTTTAGCAGCTTTCCCCCATTATCAGGGAAGGGCAAGGAGATTGCACAGACACATCAACATTTGTGCAGTGTCCACCAAGATTATTTAAAACATGATGGGACTGAATCTCTGAACATTGCACAAATGTTGATGTGTCTGTGCAATCTCCTTGCCCTTCCCTGATAATGGGGGAAAGCTGGGAAAATTAGTGCTTGGGGGCAGCTAGGGCTGGTTCCTGTGCAAGGTTTGAGGGGGGCACTTGGTGGAGATCAGGGACTCCAGCAGGCTCAGTGTTCCCCTCCTTGGGGCAGATCTCCCTCTGAGACATTTTGGGTGCAGATGGAAGGCATAGGTTCCAGTGGTCCTGGTCGTTCAGGGGGTTGGGTCGTTTGGCTCAGCAGCACTCTGGGTGGCAGCCAAAGGATGAGGAGATGGCAGTTCATGGGCAGGTGCAGTGGCCATGGCAGCAGGTGATTCCTGAATTTGTTTGGCCACCAGTTCTTTTAACCTCTCCATTATGTAATGCTTCCATTCCCTATGGTGCACCTTCTGCTCCATGAACCAGTTCTCGAAAGTCTCTTCCTGCTCAAGAACCTGATCCTCCCATGCCTACAGAAATTCAAACTGTTCTTGGTTCTTCCTGCCCATCCCTATGAGCAGTTCTTCCAGGGTTCTTGTCCAACTGCCTCTGCTGTCTCTGGGGTGATGTTCCTGCCCTGTTAGCAGAAAGGTTTCGTTCCATGGAGCCAAAGGTCCTGCCACCTCAAAGACAAGAGTAGCATGTATATATGTGTATATATACAATATTTTGTTCCTTTGGAAGAAACTGAGAAATCTCCCCTGCATAATATACCTTTGCTGTAGAAAGCCACAATTTAGGTACTTTTCAGTATTCCAGGAATGTGACAGAACCTTTGGTTCTCCGACAGTTTTTGCAGCCCATGAGGAAGGAGCAGATAAATGTACTAATGTTTTTTTAAAACATTATAATTTTCATAGTGTCTCAAGGCAGAGTGAAGAGGGAGGGGCTGTTCCTTCCAGGGGCTAGGTTACCAGTTTGCAAGGTTTTGTTTAAAAGGCTGCCCATCGTTTGGAGAACATAGCAGTTTTTGAGGTACCAGGATAGAAAAGAGAGGTGGCTTTCCAGTCATGTTGAGATCAGGCAATCTATTTCAGACAGATATCACCCCTCTACATATTGCTGAATAGAGGATTTTGGTCAGCTATGAAGTTGAACCAAGAAGATTTGCATTGCTGTTGAACTTCAAGGCCCATCTGGAGTTTCTGCTGCACCAGAAATGTGCTTATAAGACTGGGAGGCAATTTGACTGGAAATTGAGTGTATGGTCAACTAGCATACAGCATTTCCATGCAAAGGAAGATGAGAACTATGAAAACTACACACCCCCAGCATCACCAGAAAGTGTTGCCCCTGTGTCTGCCTAACAATGCTGAAATGGACAGGGGAAGAAGGAGACACGCTACAACTTTTAGTTCCCTTACATTTCAGATCCGCACCAGAAGCCCCTCGCCTCTCCACTGCAAAGGGATGCTGTATGGTGTTTATGCAGCTGCCAGACCAGATCCTTCTCCCACCTCCATTTCCCCACAACTTGTGCAGCATGGCTCGGTGCAGGGAAAGGCTAGACACCAGGGACGGGGATTTGTAACAATTTTGCAGTCTTCCAAGGGAGAGAAGACTGCTGTGACTAACTTTTCTCCAGACAACTCAAGTGTTCCCATCCTTCCTGGACCTAACTGCACACCCTCCACTTCAGCCATCCCCAACATTGTGAAGAGCTCCTCTTTGAAAAGGGTTGATAAGATCAAGAGGATGGGTAGCAGAAGCGTTGAAACTATGTAATCTTCTAAGGAACAAAAGACAGCTGTTACTAACTTTAGACAAACAACTACTGTTCCATCCCCAACCAGGACCTTTCTAACGTGCACTCTCCTGTCCCCTGGGACTATCACTGCCTAATTATGCATTTCTCGGCCAGCAGACACAAAGGTACAATGATTGCTCATTAACAATTTATTTTTAAGACATGTGATGCTGCTTCCCATATTTTTCATAGTAATGTTATGATATGATTGTGTCATAATCATAATGTATTTTATGCAAGATAGGTCATGTGAGGTATCATTGGAAAGGTTATGATTTACTGAATATGACTATCCTATTTGTATACATGTATCATTTTGTATCCAAAGTTAGGACTAACCATCTGTACTACAAAAGTGTTTGCACCTGGGGAACGTCCACCAGCCAGAATGCAATCAGTTTGGCTCGCTATCTGGGAATTAGTCAAGGACCATTAGGGAGAACAGTTGTCTTTGAAGATGCTAATCTTCCACCTTCCTGAGAATCTTTCCCGGGATGCTACAAACAGCCCCTGACTCATGGCTGCTTTGACACTACAGTGTCATGTGATCAAGTCACCTGGTACTGGACTCCATGATAGCATACCAGTATTTTTCCACTGTGGGTGGGGAGACACACTGGAAAACAAAGGATTCCCGCCATATGTAAAACCTTTTTAAGGCAGGGGAGTGACATGATCAGTGTTCATTCTTCACTGACTCCCCAGCCAAGATGATTGTTGTGAACATCTAAGAACCTGAGGGCTTGTCTACACTGTCACTTTGCAGCGCTGCACTTTCTCACTAGGGGTGTGAAAAATCTCCCCCCTGAGCGCAGCAAGACTAAGCGCTTTAAAGCGCTAGTGTGGAGAGGCTCCGCGCGCTGAGCTAATTCCCTCATGGAGGGCTCTCTCTCCCAGCTCTCACATGTGACCACACTTGCACGTCAAAGCATTCCCATGGCAGCGCTTTGAAGTTTCCAGTGTAGCCATGCCCCAGGTTTCAGCGTTGTAACGTGCCAGTGTAGACAGTGCACCAGTGCTGGGAGCTCTGCTCGTGAAGATGTGCCCTAAGACTGAACTGGGGAAGAAAGGACTGAACCCAGGCTGGAGGGCGTCTGGCCTGTGAAAGAAATACCTGGAGTTTTAAACTGCAAGCAAGAGCAGCTTGCCTTCAAGGATCTCTGCAATCTGCCTAAAACAACGTTTAGGGTGCAAAATCACTACTTATAACCAGTTTCTTTAGTATCTTAAGCTTAGTTTGCATGTTTGTTTCATTTGATAGGCAACCTGCTTTGATCTGTTTGCTAACTCTTATAATCACTTAAAATCTATTTTTTTGTAGTTATAAACTTGTTTTTGTTTTCTCTAAAACCAGTTTGTGGAATTCATAACTGGGAGTGGGTATGCAAAAGCTCTGCACATCTTCCTTCACATTGAGGGAGGGCAAATTTCAATGAGCTTACACTGTATAGTTTTCTGTGCAGTGCAAGACGATACAATTTTGGGTTTACACTCCAGAAGCGGTGTACACTTGAGTGCTGGGCAATTCCCTAGCTGAAGCCTTCCCATGCAGTGCTGATTTCAGTGTTTGCGTGTCTTTCTGCAGCTGGGTGTGTCCCTACCTGTGTGTGTGCTGGAGGAGGCTTGAGGGCCTGGCTCAGTGGGACAGTGTAAGGGAGCCCAGGCTGGTGGAACAGGGCGCTCAGTGGTACCCTAGTTCCAAATGGCACCCTGGGGAGAACTCATCGATCAGCCAAACACATAGTAGGACTACATCGGAAATCAATAACCTAGTTTGTTTATGTTGTGTCTTGCTCTGAGACCATTTTGGGGTGGAGTGGGGCAGGGGCTGGACTTAAAATCAGGAATGCAGCACCAGAGCAAGAAAGGATATTGGCAGGGAAAGGTGGCAGTCCATTGTAACTTAGCAGCCTCAGGGTTCTCCTGCCACGGCTTGGGATCCTCCTCTGGTTCATCAGGGCAGTTCCTCAATTGGCTCCTCCAGGCAGAGGTGCATAATCACATTCACCTCATCCTCCGGGTCTTCCAAGGCACTTCTCTGCAGTCCTTGCTTCCTTTTGTCAGCAAGGTGCACAACTGTCCCTCCTGGCTTTTCAAGGTTTTATTCACCTTGCAATGCTTTTGTGGATTCATGAACAAATGGAGTGTTGCCTTGAATTAGTGACAACTGCAGGATTGCAGTCGAAAGGTCACAATGGTTTGTATACAATATTACTATATCTGCCCACAATGATATGCAGTCTTTTAGAATAATTCCTAATATTAAATAACTATATCGGCATTTCACTTTGGTGCAACTACTTGCGGCCTTTATTTGTGCACGCCTTCCCATAACAGGCTTGTGGAGTCACCCAGGCAGTGCTCTTCTGGAAGTCTGATCCATCTAAGAAGGCAGCTCTGACTGAGTAATGAAAGGAGAGGAGAGTGCTTTTCCCTCTGGAGTAGCCTGATGTGTAAAATGCACCCTGGTATTTCAGAGATGGGTACTACAGAAGAAATGCACACGTTTGTAATCATTATAACCTGGAAGTTCTTACTTTTTTATTTAAGCAAAACTCCCACTGACTTTTGGCTGAGTAACTGAATTGACACTTACGGATTCGGCCCATTAATAATAGCTAACATTAGGAGAAGGCTTTTTTTCGTGACAGCCATAAACTTAGCCTACAAATATCAGTTTATCAACTTTCAGCCCTATGTCTGAGAGTGCTGCTCTTTATTTTTAATGAGCCCATCATCATGGTATGTGAGCACAAATGCAAGACAAATCTGGAGCAGGGGATGAACTACAACCCTGTGTGTAACTTACGAGGTGTTGCTCTTTTCATTCTTTTGGACCATATTAAAATGCAGACTCAGGTTTCAAGGGAAGTGAGTTTGTTAATGTCATTCTCATCCAAACTCCATGTGAACAATAGCCTAAAATCACTAAATGAACAATTACACCGAATCAACAGTCTGTACTGGGAAACCACTGAAGGCATCCATGCAGCCTGAAATAATGTATTTCATGAGGGAAGAGGGGGGGTGTTAAAATTGTTTAACTTGTCCTTAATTGCTGCTTTGTTTAGTATAAGGTTTAATTCTTGAGCACGATTCATCTGTCTGTCACCTGTATGAAAATAATCTAGAAAAAGACATTGGTTAGGATACACTGTTACAGCTTTGCAGTTTATATAATTCCCGCAGTTTATATAATTCCCACAGTTTATAGACTACATAGTGTAGGAACATATAAATATTTTGGACGAAAAGAGAAAAGAGTGTATTAATACCACTATTAGATACCATTCCTGCTTAGGTAGTATATAATCATTCAAGGCAGATACTCTCAATTTCCTCTCTGTCCCTAGAATCATTTACCAACATTTCACTACCATGAATAGGATAAGCCACTTATGGGCTCCTGCTCCTCACCTAAGTCATGTTGATTTTTATTGCCCTGTCCCTTTGTATTGACTGCCCTACCACAGTTTCCCATTAAGACGAAATTTCATCACATTACTGCATGTTCCTTCCTCAAGGTTATTGCTATAAAAAGCTAAACTAATTCACCCTAATTCTCAGTTTGTAGCCTTTTTTCAGACACATACCTCTTCTACAACAAGCTGCTTTCACTCGCAAGTACCATGTGCCTTTGAAACCAATTTTTTTCTTCTCAAGTACTATACTTATTGACCTTGTAGATCAATCTTTTGGTGAATCACCTTTTTAGAGGCTTTTACCAAAACAGAGAAATCATACCCATTTGTTCTCCATCAGCTCTCTTCTACTTCCTTAAAACAAAAAGGTGTCAAGCATGATCTCTCATTTATCAAACCTTTCTATTCCTCATTTTAAAATGACCGTCTAATTCAGGTGTCCCTTTACTCTGTCCCACATCAGTTCTTCCACAATGGCCTGTTTTAAAATTTCCCCACCCCATATACTTAATGGTAGATTATGATAATTTGCGTTTCTATAGCACCTTCCATCTCAGGATCCCAAAGAATTTTACAGACGTTGCTGAGTTAAGCTGTGCAACCACCCTGTGAGATAGGTAAGTATAACTATCTCCATAAGGAAAGGACGCACTGAGGTACGGAGAAATTTTTGTGGAAGCCTGTGGTGAGAAGGGAATAAAACCCAGATCTTCTGACTCACAGGACTGTGTTTTCATGTAATTTAGTTCTATTTTTTTAATTACCCTGATCAGATGCTCTATAGTGTCTTTACAATAATTAAGATCTCAGAGGCTGATTCTACCTCCCACTCTAGCCCTTATGTCCTGCTGTGGCAGATATAGAGTCCATACACAAGCTGCAAGTGGATAAGGGAGAATGACCCTAGCACGGGAACAAAATTGGGATAATGTAAGCAGCCTTACACTGTTTCCCCTGCAAGCCACAGCATTGGGGATGGTGTATGGATGGGGCTATCAGAGGGAGAGAGTGTGCCCATAGAGTTGAGTGCAGTGGGGATTCTGGGCTGCTGAGCAGCCCTGGGAATACTCTAATGTATGCGTGGGATTATTTTGGCCCTGCAGCAGGACAGAATCCAGAGGACAAAATGTTATCATAAAACCACCTTTGCGCCCATTCCTCTTGCTGTACCTTTCAGGAGGCAAATGGATTCATGCAAAACAATAAAAACTTACCTCCTGAACCTCTAAAAAGACTCTATCGCACTAACCTATATTCGCTGCATGATTACCCTTCCCAGACTTGGGAGTGGCAGGCTTTGCGATAACCACACTTAGTTTAGTGCATGTGTGACCACTTTCTGTTGCTCCTCCCCATCCTTTCCCTCATTGTGCAACTGATTGCAGTAAAACAGAGTACTTCATATATTCTTGTAAAATCGGCTCTGCTGAGATTCTGTGACTGTGTTCTCTCTCTCTCTCACTCTCTTTTTTTTTTCCCCCTCTAAAGTGTCCAGACAATTGAATGAGGATAGCATGTCTAGAGCCTGGAAAAAATAATACAAGGTGCCTCATTTTCTAAAAGGGTCAAAGACAGAATTTATTGTTGGAATAAATCTATAGTGGGTATTTACTACCAAGCAGCTGAATGAAAGGAGAAAAAATATTAATGACTAAGCTAATAGAAACAGGAAAAGTATATGAAAATAGCCAGCTGAGAATTTGCTCAACAGTGGATTATTGCACCAGCCATTTCAGACCTGGAGATATGGATTCAAATCCTGGCTCCTGGTCACATTGCCATAAAAAAATTCATAAACCTCATGTAGCTATGTATAGGAATCAGGGACTAGACCTACCAGGCCTGAGGACTCTTTTGCCCAGTGTCCCATGGAGTGGAGTCTGCCCTCACTCATTTAGTGGGATTGAGGTTGTAGTCCTTGATGACAAATGAACTTTAGTGTTTTCCTTCTTGTGCTCACAAAACCACCACATGTTTCAGCACAGATGACAGGCCCATCAGTGGGGCAGTGTGTGAAGAAGTTGGCACATTGCTGGTGTCCTATGGGCAACATGGAGAGGTTGCTCTACTATTTCCTTTTCTAGGCTCTGGCATGTTAGGGGAAAAAATGAAGATCTTAAGCTTTCTTTTAGGAATCTCACTTCCCCTATTGATTCCATATATGCACCTTCCTTCAGCTACCTCCATCCACTGTTTTCCTTTCTTCTTTTCAGTCCTTTTCACTGATGTCACCACTGCATTCTCAGGTCTGACTTTCCCTCCCTCCCTTCCTCTGCAACCCCTACAAAAATCATGCTCAAAGTGAGACTCTGATGCAGTAATCTAATTTGCAATGCGCTATTTGATTTCAGGAGCTCAACGGGATCATCCATTTACAGAGCTACACACTTTCCTGCCAGCTTGGCAGAACAAATGTTAACCTCTTACTTCAAAGCCCAGTCTTTGGTGAATGCTAATTGTTTAACCATAAATCAATCCCCAAATGAAACTAACAGCATAATTCCATATGGAAACTCCGATAGAATATAGTAGGATGAAATCAATAGACTTCTACTGACTGTTCTGTTCTAAAACCTATAAAATTTAACCAGGGAAAGGGAGTGTGGGCTTCCCTTCCTCTGCTAAAAGTGGAGGGGACCTTCCTTTCTCTCCCAGGCTTGGGTAAACAGTACTCTCCCAACTGCTCCCCCTCTTGACTGGTGCCGTGAGAACTCCCCTTTCTTGTTCAGTCTATTTTCACTACTGCATTTAATAGAGATCCTTTTTACAGTTGTTTTGTAACCATCCTATGCCATTCTTTAGCAGAAATATAATTT
This sequence comes from Eretmochelys imbricata, assembly GCF_965152235.1. Lineage (NCBI taxonomy): Eukaryota > Metazoa > Chordata > Testudines > Cheloniidae > Eretmochelys > Eretmochelys imbricata. The sequence goes on along the minus strand of NC_135576.1, from coordinate 108,038,150 downwards.
TCTATTAAATCTTATAGGGTGGCTGTATGGGAAGGTTATCTATTACATTCTATAGGACTTTTTCATAAAGGATTCCTGATCATTTATATTCTCGCAGTTGGACATACTTCCCCAACATGCACTGTGTTTTGCAAGACCCCACATCTATAGCTCAAGTGGAAATACATTGAAAAAAGCTTTAAAAATAAATGTATAGCTCATAAAAAAATGGAGCTTGCTCATACCAAGTCACCTCTTTCAGTTGTACTTATAGTTGGTACCACTTTTAAGTTGCACTGGTTGCAGCTGGTCTGTAGGCTCTCAGCTTCCCTGGATATAGTTTACTCTTAAATATTTAATGACCATTTGTTTCTTTAGGAGATTCAGCTCTTGCTCATTCTTTGAAAAAAAAAAAAAATCTCTCAGCATCATTCATATGCAGGCCTCTTGGTGTTTGGAAGACTTTTTCAATAATCTTTTAAGCTATTTGTGGGGGCCTGGAAGAGATTGCAAAACTTACTGGAGTTCATGAACCATTTTCTCCTGAAACTGATTGTGTGTGGGTGGGTGTCTGTCTTTTTAAGTTAGATTCCATTTTAAAAAACGATCTGCAGATAACATGCTATGTGCATATTATGGATAGACTAATACTCCAAAACCAAACCTGACTCAGATTTTGCCCTATGTAGAGTGGAGGCTTATGTAACATGTTTTTTCATTAGATTTTTCTCTCTCTGCTTCTTATCTCACAGTCTCTTTGTGTTAGTTTTCATTCTGCTCACTCCTTACTCTATTTTTCATCTCTTTTTTAAAGGTTGAACTGTTTTCCTTTTTTCCCATAGTCTCTCCCAGTGGAAGGTAATCCCAGAAATGTTTTACTTGGAAGTTCAGCTTTCAAACCTGTGATGTGAAAATGGGTTCAAAATTAGGCAAATGCTCTATGTGTATGTGATTTAGGAAGATGCTGGCAATTGAAGCTGTGTTTTAGAGACTTATGCTTGAATTCTTGACAGTGAAAACAACTTTGAGGTTTTATTGCTGTCTCTTGCTAAAGAAGAAGGAGTGATATTTCTACTGTTCTTACCTTTTAGCCACTCCAGTCACCTTACTTCATTGTTATTAGTGCTGCTGTGGTGCAGTTTTGTTGTTGTTGTGAAACTAAATGAAGCATGGATGGCTTTTGTCTATCAAATATAGACTAGAGCAGACCCGTAAAACAAGGATTTTTTTATTTTTAAAAATTGGCTGTATGGACATGCACTAAGGCAACAGTGCATTAGTATCTAGTATTTTCTGATATTCTACTATGGACAAATGTGATGAGTGAAGGATTGTAATTGCTGTTAGTAAATCAAGCATATTTCCATGCTATCCTCATAATCATTCCTTACATTTTTAGAGTGCTGCAGAACCCTGTATGAACTCTGCCTTGCACACGACATTATGTGATTTACAACTGGTGAATGTACAGAACAGTAAAATAGCAATTCCCACCAGGCATGATTCCAATCTCACTCGCGCTAGTTTTTACACCATTGCAACCTTATGGATGTCAATGAATTCCTCCTGATTTGCACCAGTAAAGTAACATGATAATGAAATATAGAACACAAAACCCACCATCATAATTGGTACTAATTTAATACCTTTGAAGCAGTCTTAATGGAAAAACCAGAGATTGAATGGATCTGGAGCAGGTTTGAGGCAAGAAAACTTTTCTGCTGCTAACTGTTTTGTATCATGTTGATGGATAAATAAAGGACTTCCTTCTTCAAGCCTGTGAAGTTTTGTACCTTTCTTAAATATATAGTTCACTTAAAATCTCTGTCTAAACTCTCTAGCTACTCAAACCACATTCCCAAAACATTGGAGTTAGATTAACATATTTCTGTTATATAACAGAAATTAGCTTAATAATACAAAATGAAATATTACTCCGGGAAGATGCAAGTGCAAAACCATGCATATATTCGGGGTTTGATGGTGAAAATTCAAAAAGAATCCTGTTCCATACTTCTTAGTCAGGCAACATTCCAACTGACTTTACAAGGTTTCTGATGACCAGGGATCCTAGTTTTCTGTGATTTTAAATAAACCTTCAAAATTCTGATTTAAAAACAACAATATAAATCTGTGTTTTTTCTGTAATGAAAATGAAAGGCTGAACTTTAGTTTTCCTAGCCACAATATACATAGATATCAGTTGAACTCATTTTATTGATATATATATATATATATATATATATATATATTAGTAGAACCCTATTTATCCGAGTCTCCATTATATGGTTCTCTGTGTGAACTGAATCACCAGCTGCAGGGGGCTCACTGGCCACAGGCCCCACCACTGGAAGCTCCAGGCAACTGGGGTCTTGGTTAATATGGAGAGCTGGATAATGGAGGCTCAGATAAATGGGGTTCTACTGTGTGTTTTTATTTTTACAAAACGTAAAAAGTAAAGGTTCTCTGTAAAAACACTGCTATATTTTTCTGTGACAAATGGACTTCTACAATCCCTGATGATGACCTACTCTTTCCAAATACACACTGTATCCAGCATCTTTTGTTTAGCTTAATGACTACCTTCTTTGACTACCTTCTTTATCTTGGGCAGACCTTACAAAAGTTTATGCTCTTCTCCCTTACTCTAAAATCTTTTTTGTTTCTTCTAGAAATCTCCATCATTTGCAGTGCAGCCAATCCTGCTTGAACTGGCTGCTTCTTGTAAATGGATGAAGTAAAGATTTATTATCATCAGAACATGTGGAAATTAGAAAATGGACTAATGGAAACCCTTAATGTCCTCTCAACAATCAGATGAATTGTAGATCAATACGGTATATTAATAGATTGGAAATGATTTAATATGGTATAAACATCCAACTCTCAGACAGTCGATGAAAAGAAAGAATAGCTCTTTTTTTATATAATATATATATATATACACACACACTAGATGGGTACCATGTCTTTCTAATAAGATAGTGGTTTGTATTTTTCAAAAAATATATATATTATAACAAAGACATGGTACCCACCTAGTATTTTGATATCTCTTGAAAGGGATAATATGAAAGAACTGTTCAGTATCCTTTTATAAAACCCACCCCACTTTGTTTGATATGAAACAATATATCTCCTGAGAAAAAAACAAATAGTACTGCTACCTTATAACAATGAATAAATCCTTTGTCATGTATTCTACACATAAAATAATAATAATAACTCCCTTATAGTTTGCAGACAGCAATTGTTACTTTCATTAGTATCAATACCTTCTTTGTTTGCAGTGCGTGCATAACATTGTAAAAAAGAATGATTAAATATGATTGATATAACATTTGTGGTCCCCACACACATTTTATATAAACCTCAAAGGAAACCTCAAAGAAGTTTAAAAAAAAAAAAAACTTCCAAAGGAAAATTACTGCAAAAGTACTTTGTGCTAAACTGGCATTAGGCATAAAAATAAAATGTCTGCAAGTGAATGATTCTTAAACTTAAGGGACTAATTAAGATTTTTAATGTGGTCTCATTCCTTGGAAAATATTAGAAGCCTTATGATTTAAGAAACTTTACTTCACAAATAAGAATTTGTGGAGGTCAGCTCACATATAGCTTCCAGGATTGGGTTTTAAACACAATTCTTCAATTAGTTCCTGTTGGATTGCATTGTGCATTACCTATGGGAGCATTTATGAAAACAGAGGATGATTTGAACTACCACAATTCTCATAAATGAGGGGTCAAATTGTTAGACCATGGTAGTTCACAGGAAAAAAGAGAAAACAAACTATCTCCATCAGGAGGACAGCACGTTCAGCCAGACTTCACAGATTTTTTTTTTCCCCCACTGTTAGCAGTCCTCAGACCCTCTCTCTCAGGGCTTGGTTTTAATGCCTTGCTGTACACTGGGTCACTCTGATCAGAAAGAGAGTTTGGGGGACACACACATACAAATATAACTTGCCAAAATATAGCTAGATAACTCTGGGAGTTCTAACTGATTTTAATAGGTTGTGTATAGTTTTCAGTGGTATCCAGCAGAGGAAAATAGGCTTGAATCTTGATGGCCTAATTCCTTTTAAAGCGTGGGTTTAAGATGTCACAAGTGGTGATGGAAGGTGGCCTAAATACCTCTTTCCATTAATTTTGACAGCACACACAAATGAAAAGCAAGAAAAATTACAAAAACCTGGTTCTTATTATTCAGATAGGGAAAATGAATGGGAGGAGGAGCCTGGCTGAGGGATTCAGTGTCACATCATTATGAATTTACTTCATAGTAATGTGCATTCTGTAAGTGCTCCACTGATGTTCAATTATACTTCAGTATTAGTTAAGTGTACCATTAAAGTCTTGTATTACTGACACAGGCAATATTTATTTAATTTAATTTTATGGCACATATTTCAAACAGGATAGGATGAAATATGGCCCAACCTTCCCAGTCATCAGGAGGTTTATTAGCATTGTCAAGCAGACGGAGGATTGACAAACCATTCCCATTAATGCATCAGAATCAAGTGGCATTCTGGGACCTTGCAAATTAACTAGGGATGGAAGAACTGCTGGAACAGGCTTAGTACTTGCTGTGCTCCAAAATGGTTATATTTGTGACTGTGGGAAGGATAGTTTGATGTGAAGGACTGGGGGAGGGAGGACGAAACTAAGGAGCTAAAGGTTCAAATTGTTTTGATTTTAGGCTGCAGATGAGCATAATTCTGGTTCGAGCAGAATGAATGACATCAGAACTTGGAATAAGTTGGTGGCCACACTCCAGCTCTTCTCAGGTGCAATACCACCATAATTGGCATTAACTACCCTCACCGTGCAGGCAGTCTCATGAGAGAGCTCAAGAACTGAATTGTCTGAGTAAATGAAGACCACTCCCACCACTAGAGGTGGTCCCATCAATGGAAGGTTGAGACACACTGGCGGAGAAATGTGGGAAAACCTGCACAACTGCCGGTGCTTTTAACTGTTCTGTGGAGAAATGGAGGACTTCAGTTTCCAAGGCTGTCAATCTGCTAACTTTGGCAGCAGTTAAAAAAGAAAATGCAAGGCAGATCATTGGATACAATCCTAGAGGTATGGAGCTGAAGTTGTTTTGGCATCAGAGAGGGCACTAAGTGAGAGCTCGCTGGGAATACTGCTGCGTGCAGTTTGATCACTAGTGAGACTGAAAATGTTCATCTAGAAGACAAACAGAATGTTAGGATCCAGGCCGTATGATGTTCATATAACAGTATTATTTGTGACTGCAAGGCAGAATCACATTCTTCCTGTCAAACACAGATGTATGGATATGTTTTATGTATGCTGCTTATTATTTTTTAAATGCAATATATAGTTAATTAAAAAAATGAAGCCAGATTAGCCAGCCCTGGCTTGAATACTGTAGGCAAAAATGAGACATGAAGGAATATTATTGAGGTAAATGAGATCCAGAATGGAAAAATATGAATTAATGCCAGTAAGCCTCATATTATAGGAACCAATTTAAAATGTGGAGGTTAAAAAGGACCAGTCTACTGGCAACTCAGTCAGCATTTATTTTACATTGGAGTAACTTGTGGGCTCAGTATTCAAATTCAGCTCTTTGAGAGGCAATCCAAGTCCTATATTTGGATGCTCAAACTGTATCATAATGGGAAGTGAAACAGTGAACTCTGTTGTAATTCACACCTTTACTTATCTGGGTGCAAGCTTGTGTATGGACACTCATTTCACAGTAAGAGTGCTCTCTTGTGCTAGAACTTAAGTTGATTTTTTACCACCTTAAATTATGTTGAAGTAGGCTACTCTCAGTGTGAAATAAGAGGGTCCATACACAGACTGCACTGACATAACTTGGTTGGTTGTAATTTCCAGGGTTATTTAGTTCAGTTTCAGTTTTTGTGCACACAAGGCCTAGGTGAAATGAGCATTTAGGCATCTAGATTTTTAAAGGTCTTTAGGCACCCAAAGAAGCAGATAGGCACCTAGTGTCACAAGTGACTAGATGCCTTAGGCCAGGGGTTCTCAACCTTTTTCTTTCTGAGATTACCCCCCCCCACACACACACACATGCTATAAAAACTTCATAGCCCACCTGTGCCACAACTGGTTTTCTGCATATAAAAGCCAGGGCCAGCATTAGGAAGTAGCAAGCCGAGTAATTGTCTAGGGCCCCATGCCACAGGGGGCCCTCTGAAGCTAAGTTGCTCAGGCTTTGGCTTCAGCACCAAGTGGTGGGGCTCAGGGCCTCAGGCTTCAGCCCCATGCAGTGGGGCTTCGGCTTGTTGCCCTGGGCCCCAGTGAGTCTAGTGCTGGCCCTGCTCGGTGGACCCCCAGAAACCTGCTCATGGCCCCCAGACCCCTGGTTGAGAACCACTGCCTTAGGCTACTCTTTCTGTTTTGCTGTCCTTTTGTAGGTTAATTGGTTGGTCTTTTATTTGGTAGAGCCAGTTTTGCTTTCCTCTTCCTTCCTGCCCCTCCTTATATGTTCCAACTTGAGCTCTTTTTGTCTCCAGCCCAACCCCTTCTCTCCACAGAGTGAGGAGTTTAAAAAACAAAAACAACCCCCCCCCCATCTTATTCTCATGTCTCACTCCTTCCAGGTCACTGAAAGGGACTAGTATCACATGGTGGGTGGAGTGATTTCTAGTGTCTCACATTGGTGGGTGGGGTGCAGGGTGGACTGAGTCCCAGTTGCTCTTTCACCTTTAGGTCCCTTTCTTATATCCATTCTTCCTGAGTGAGTAGGGCTGCAGGTGTATTTTCAGATTAGCTCCATGTTCCCAGGCAGATGGGAGAAAGCCAACTGCTAAGAATGAAGATTCCTGTACCTGGTCTTTGCCTAGGCCAAGCCTAGTGAGCTGAATACAGATCAGTTCACACTCCAAATACTCTCTCTCTGTCAGCAGTGTAACAGTATCCAGTGGCATCAGCACAAACTGTGACAGGGATTTTTTTTGTAACCCTGAGCCATGTCAGGTGATTGGGAGCCAAGAAATAAAGTTCTTCCTGTTGCTAGCACTCCAATGGGTCACAGCTTTATTACAAGGAGAAAGTGACCCTAAAATCAGGTGGCTCTGTACCTATTCAGATGCCCTGGGGTATCTGAGAATTTTTATTTTTTTTTAAACTATTATTCTGTATCTGCTGTCAGCAGTGAAGGGAGAGACAGGAAGACTGAATCATAGTGAAATCACTTTCTTGTTTTCCAATATATGAGCAAGATGTTGCAAGAGATGTTCATCTGGCTAATTCTTAGCTGCCAGTGATTATAAATATATCCCTGGGTACAATGCAGTATACAGATTCTGTTCTTTATTGCAGTTGCACTGTGGCATCATAATGCATGCTTGCTGTGCAGATCCACAGAAAGTCCCATCCCTCTAATTATGTATCTGCTTGCAGGGAAGCAGCTGCTGGCAGTTGCCTCACCTGTGAGTCCCAAAATGTATGTGTGTGGTTTTTTGTTTGTTTGGTGCATGCTGGGAGAGTACAGCTGGTGCATAACAAATGGCACATGGGAATTTCTAATCAGAAGCTATGTAGTGTGCTCAATCCCAACGTTGAGTTTGCATTGTTATGTGCCAGGGAGTCTCTAGCCAGAGTCCTCATGTGTGCTTAAGTGCCAAGTAAAGTTGTGGCAGAGCTGTCTGCTAAGTTTGTTGTTGCCGTGTCCTAATGAATAGTTGTGATTTGTTATTACATTCCCTTTTGTTTGGTCACACTTCTCTGTAGTCATAGGTGTCTTGAAATACTGGTGGACAGCCTTCTGGAAAACTCTGAATTGGGCTTTTGACTACTTCAGGCTGTTTAGAGGCACATCCAGAAACTTCCAATAAGGAAGCAGAGTGGGGAAGGGGAAAATTTGGTACAGGCATTCATTGCATGGAAGTTTTTCTCACTCAATCCATTTCTTTCTCTCCCCTCCCAAACAGATTAGATTGAGACATTACTAATCTTTAAAAGCCTTTAATCATAAAGCAGTTAAAATACAGTGTGTTTTAAAATATAATAAAGTGTGTAGCACAGTGTCCAAAAAAAGAAAGTAACTGCATCAAATAGAGGAGGAGATGCTGGTTTTAGGCAGTGACCCTTGAAACCTCAGAGCTTTGTTTAATTGGATGAGTACATAGTCTTTAAAAGTCAGCACAGGTTTTTGCCTTTTAACCACTCAAGTGTACACTGTTGCCCCCATTTTATGCCCTGGTGAGTCAAAAGTGAACATTAGGATGGATACACTATTCACTCAAGTGTCACTAATTAATCACATGTTGCTAATGAGGTACTGAGTACAAAGCTATGGCCTTTTGAGCTTAATTTTAGTCCGTTGCCTTATTTTTTATTACAAGGATACTTTCATTAATGGCTACTGTTTTATGGCTTCTTCCTCCTAATAAAATGTACTAGTATTTTATGCAAACATAGTAAAACCTGATGGCAACATCACTCTGCTTCAAAGCTTATAGCAATTTGACAATCACCTGATTGTTAGTGCTGATTTGAAACTTCTCGTTTTTGTCTTGATCATTTTTTATAATAAGCTGCAAAGTGGCAGAAATTAGTAAACTTTTTTTTCCACTGCAAAATGTCATCCACAGTAATTAATTTTGATAATTATAGTACATGTTGAGAAATCAAAGAGGAAAACTGACAGACATAAGAAGTCTGCTTGTTGAATGTCCATTATAAATTACAGAATATTATGAGGGTGAAAAATTCTGGAGAAAATAATGAATTGTAGACAAAATAGAAGGAGTTCAGTGAACACTGTCAAAACTTACAATGCGCTTGACTCATGATGAAATCTCCAAATTTATTTATCTAGATATTTATATTACATTACTATAAGATCTGAGCACCTAAAAAGCTAAAAGTATGTTTGGATTAGTTTGGTAAGAATCGAGTGGTTAGCAGTGGGGAATGTAAGTGTCTACAGAAGTTTGAAGGAGGGAGGGAATTTTTTTGGTGCTGCTAGAGATGCAGGAGTAACGGGATGCAATTAAGAAAATGAAAATTTAGACTGAATATCAAGTATAACTTCCTGACACAGAGATCTACTAGAATGACTAAATAGGCCTTTTCTATGAATATCTAGAGATGGGGCTGATTTGTAAAGTTTGGATCTAGTGGAGTTCCAAACTCCCGCAAAGAACAGGAGATTGCAATTCAGGGCTTTTAATTTATTGAGCCACAAAATCTACATCTTAATCTGGGTCTGCACATGCCAAAATCGAGGGCTTTACTTTATATTTTTTTTGAGCTGGTGTTTTAGGTTCCAACACATCTCTGGGTATCCTGCAAGGATCACATGATTGGAATGAGGCATGTTCAATAACTGAGGGATTTAAGTCTGATTTATCTGAAATAAAAATAGGGGTAAATTAAACTCACAATGTCTCCTTCCTGCCTTTATCTATGTAACTCTTTACTTCAGCTAAGACTGGTGGAGAAACAAAGGAAATTTAAGATGGGAACAAAGCAGATGAGAGAGAGATGAGTGAATTAGTTTATTTGAACTATCCCTCTCTCCTCAAACCTGTTCAGATCCCTTGACCCAAACCCAAATATTATATTTGAGGTTTGGTTAAGGACCCTCCTGAGGAGGAAGAATGGTGAGGGGAAGTTTTCCCAGGAAGTTCAGAGAAAGCAGGATCAGTTCCTGAGAGGGTAAAACTTGTCCAACAGGGTGTAAATCAGACACTAAATATATGAAACTCAGAGGAATGTGACTAAATCTGATGATATATGAAGACAAAAAAACACGTTTTATTGCTGGGAAAATACATGGGGGCAGGATGAGGTACTTTATTTCCATGAGAAGTTCATGTGTCTGGAGAGCGTCTGTCTGTTAGGCAGAGAAAACAAAAAAGAGATGGTGTTAGCCATGGGGACCTAACTGTGAAGCTTTGAAAGAACGGCAGGCTTTTGGAAAGGAAGGAAGCCTAAGTCAGAACCAAATTTAGGGTATTCAGCACAGTTATCATCCCATTGATAAATGGGAGAACTGAGCAAGCACAAATACAAGATGTGTAAGATGGGTTTGAAAACAAATGCTTGATGAAGTTCATAAATGTCAAATGAACAGATGGAACTGAGAGTGAAACCAGCAGGGAGATAAGGCAGAGATTGCTATAAGCAGGGGTGGAAAACCGGAAACTCCATTTGGTAGGCTAAAGGATTAGGATGAAGGAGCAGGGTTTGCCAAGATAAGAGCTGTAGCAGAGGCGGATATGGATGATCCTCAGGATAAAAGGAAGAACACAGGTCAGATGGGTCAATTAAGTGGAGAACGACTCCTTGGAAGTGCTGGAAGAAGAACAAAGAGGGAAAAGACTATTCACCACAAATACATTTATTCGATTCCATACAGATATATTCAGTGTTCTCTGTGCTATACAGTATGACACTGACTGTTTTTATTACCGGTTTTGGTGCTTTCATGTGTCCCCAAATTTGATAACATCAGCATATACCCTAGTTACATGCACAACCATTGAAACATCCATTACACTATGTACTGTAAGATCTTTGGGGCAGGGACTATTTTTGTTCTGTTTGTACTCCTGCAATACTCATAGTACTGTAAGTGAGCATTTCTTATCCACATTATACCATGTACTGGAGATGAGAAAAGTGGTCAAATTTTCTTTTGGTGAAATTTCACAATTTAAAAATGCAGGTATATGCAGAGAAAAAGCACACCAAAGACTTCCCACTTTGGGTCAGGAGAGAGTGCACCCATATTCTGATGGTTTCCTGCAGTTTGACTTGACTTCACACTATGCCTCAAAGGGAAGAATTTGGGCCAGTTTATTTTATATGTACAATAAAGTAGTACAGTCATGATCACCTAAGCAACCAAACTCTCTTCCTCTAAGGCTAAATGTTCTCACAGTTCTAGTGAATGGCGTGCATGCGTATAAGTAATTCTCTCTAGTAGCAACTGTAATGTTGAGGAAGACCGAGGGGCTAATTATTAGTGATATTGGGAACCCACAACGCCCATGGATTTTAACGGCCAATAGTGGATGCTCAGCACCTCTGAAAATCAGACTCTGGGAGCTTTATCAAGTTTGTATTTACTGCCCCCTCCAACCATGTCAAAAATTACCATGTAGTGAAAGCACCCATTCATTTTCCCAGCAGGAATCTATGATGCTATTGATATTTTGCGACCTTTCATGACAACATACCAGGCATCAGAGATGAATGCTACTGCCACTTCCAAACTCCCATTTGGAAGGACAATGTCAACTTAAACATCACACTTCATCTGAAAGTGTTGTATTTACAATATTGCAAATAATTCCTAAGATTACGGCAAGTGAAAGTTTAGAGAGAAAATATTTTTCTGTGTTTTTATCAGTTTACTTTGTTCATTTGACACCATTTTGTGTACAGTCAGTTCCCTTGTTATCCCTGTGTAGTGCCTAAGAAAAGGGATCTCAATGGTCTGTGAGCTTTCTAGTGGTGCTCACTGCATTCTGTGTTTTAGAAGCCACAAAACACCAATCAGAACAGCAGTACGTATGTAGCTAGGCCTTGTATGTTTGTGTGTATATTTAGTAAATGCTATTTGGGACCCAACAGTGTCCATGTGATTTCTTCATGTTACTTTGTTGTGTGAAGAGCAAAAGACAAAACAAATAATTTTTCCCTTTTGTTTTGTGACTTTTGCACAAAGCAACGGGGGAGAGAAAAACATTGGGAACCCCCCGAAAAAAGTGATTGTAAAACTAAATGAAAATTACCGTATATACTTGTTCGTTAGTCTGTTCATTTATAAGCTGACCCCCCCACAAAGATGGATAGGTAAAAATTAGTAAAAACTGTATGATCCTTTCATAAGCTGACCCTATATTTCAGGGGTTGGCAAACTTTGGCTCCCGGCCCGTCAGGGTAAGCTGCTGGCAGGTTGGGACGTTTTGTTTACCTGGAGCATTCACAGGCATGGAGCCCCTCAGCTCCCAGGGCCCGTGGTTTGCCATTCCCAGCCAATGGGAGCTGCTGAAGCTCCCGTTGGCTTGGAACAGCAAACTGCAGCCACTGGGAGCTGAGGGGCTCTGTGCCTGCAGACATCCCAAGTAAACAAAACGTCCTGACCCACCAGCGGCTTACCCTGATGGGCTGAGAGCCAAAGTTTTCCAGTCCCTGCTATATTTTAAAAGCTGGCGTCACAAGAAAGACTCAAAAGTTTTGCTAGAATTATTTTAATATAATCTAACGAAAAACCTGTTATAATAATAACTGAACAAATATGTATTCACTTTCAAAATTACAGTCAGTATTTAAAATCAGTAAATGGATATTTAAACAAATAACTTAGAACAATATCAGACTTTAAAAAGGTCTTAAAATCCTTCAAAGTCTGAATCAGTCTCTGATTCACCAAACAGTTCATTAAACTCAGCTTCAGTCACAGCTGCACTTGCATTGTCATCGTAGATGTCGGCAATGTCGTCTTCAGACTCAGATTCCTTCTCATCGTCAGCCTCTGTTGTGTCATCATCAAATACGGCATCATCTTCTGACCCGTTGAGTACATGCTGATACAACATTTCCTAAATGATTTTCTATCCTTTCCGAGGGAATAAACACCCACGCGTCCTTGATCCACTGGGCGACCAGATTGATTCCAGGCTTCATAAGATTCCTGCCTTTTGTCAACTTCACCATGACTGAGCACATCCATTCAGACCATATTTTGTGTAGCCTGTCTTTAAAGGGTTTGTTCAGGTAGACATCAAGCGGTTGTAGAACTGAAGTTAAGCCTCCAGGTATTACAGCCAAAGTAGTTTTCATATTTTTGGCCACATTTTTCATCTCATCCATCTTGTGTGCCCTGAACATGTCCTAAACGAGCATAACAGGTTTCTTGAAAAGTGTTCCTGGTCTCTTATTCCACACTTTTTCCAGCCATTCAATAGTCCCATTTTCATCCATCCCTTTTCGTGTGCATGTACGATGACACCAGCAGGAAATTTCATGTTTTTAGGAAAGGTTTTCCTTTTAAAAATAACAGGAGGGAACTATGATCCATTTGCCAAACATGATAAAACCACCGTAAAATGGATTTTTTCATGGCCAGTGGTTTTAATTCAAACTGTTTTTTCACCAACACTGGTTACAGTTCTGTTGCTTGAGAGATCGAATGTCATTGGTGTTTCGTCCATATTTCCTATTTGTGACAGTTCAAATGCATATTCCTTTTGATATTTTATAGTAAACCACTGGAAAGATTCAATTTTTTTTCTTCCAGATCTCTTGGCAGCTTTTGCGCTATCTTTGTTCGCTGACGAAGACACAGACTATGATGGTTCATGAAACAAGTACACCAACCCACTGATGCAACAAATATTGATGGCTTTACTGACTTGTATTTGTCATCTTTTGACATTTGCAGAGCATGCAGATGAATTCCAGTTCTAGTGACAATGTACCCACTTTGTCGACATTCAACAACCTAATTATTGAGATCTTTCTCCAGCTCAGGAAATGAAGCGCACCTCGTTGCACTTTTTTCTTGCTTCTTTACATGTCTTTTAGTGTTTTATTTTTTCACCATTCTTTTATTGCTTCTCATTGATAAAGAATTCATGAGCAGCGGCGCAATTATTGTTTGCTTCTGCATATTCAACAACTTTAAGTTTGAACGCTGTGTGATAAGCAGACCTTTTTTCTTTTGATTTCAATGTTCATTTTAAATACTAGTATGAAAATAGATTATTATTGTAGTTATAGATTTTGTAGGACTTTATATAGGAATGTCACCTGCTTTATAACTGTCAAATTATTATTGTTCTTTGTTTATTTCAAAGCAGCCCTGTAGATTGGCATGTCTGTGGGGATAACAGGCTATTTCAATTTTATTAGACATTCCATCGATTCTGCATGTTATATTTTCATATTGGCTCAAGACTTATGAGGTCCATTGGTAGAAATGCATGAAGAGATCAAATTACACAGTAGCGGACTGACAGCAGTGCTGTAGTACTATTGTTCATTGTATTTTTCTGATTGGCTTGGAAGGCATAGCATTTTGTGAAATACATGGGTCAAATGTCATGCAGATCTGCAGCACTGCTCTTTTAGTATTCCTTTCAAGCCAAGCTAGTCCACTAAACAAAGCCTTTGCAACTTTTTAAAAGGCTGCAGTATTGACATCAATAAATGGGTCGGCAAACTTTGTCTCCTGGCCTGTCAGGGTAAGCCACTGGTGGGTTGGGACGTTTTGTTTACCTGGAGAGTCTGCAGGCATGACTCGGTTCCCTGTGGCTGCAGTTCGCCGTTCCCAGCCAATGGGAGCTGCTAGCACTCCAGGTAAACAAAATGACAATGTATTAGATATTCAATTAAATGATTTCATAGTTTAAAATCATCAAATTTTGGTGTATACGCGTTTATCAGCCAACTCCCACTCTTTGATGCATCACTTTTTTTACCAAAAATATTCCGCTTATGAATGAATATATACGGTAAATCCTCTAAATGATTTTTAACTTGTTTTTTTTTAAATTGGACTGTATCTTTAAAGGATGCATTTGGTTTAAAAGACAGAAATTCTGTCTCATCCTAGAATAATCAGCACATCTCTGATGTGTGTCACTTTGAAATAATATCTATAAGACCAGTCTTATTTACAGCCAGATAAAAGCACTTGTATATGATCTTACAAAAACTTATTGCAACATTCAGTGGCTGTGAAGGCTACCCCAGAGTGTTTATTCCCTGTGTTTCTCGTCCAATATCCCACCCTCCTCTTTTATTTAAAACTGAGTCTAAAGTCAAATGAGGATTAACCTTACACAGAGTCTGGTACAACAATTGATGTACTTGCTAACTTTTTCCCACATAGCTGTTAGCAAAGAGAATTTAGTTTAAAGAGTTGCATTATAGAAATACAATTTTTAGTTCTTGACACGCTGTCATTTCTTTTTCTTTTCAGTAACTAACTGAAAACTTTTCTTGCCCTTTGAAGCTCCATGAAGTCTTCGTATGATCAATATTTCAGATAGTGACTATCACAAGTTCTTATGGGTAACTGGAGGAGCAACCAGGCAAGTGAAACAAACTATTGGTTTGCTTATAGTATATATATTTTTTCATTTATCCTTGATTGTAGTAGTGGGTATTGCATTCCTGCATTCATTTTACTAGTACTTGGTAATTCAATTTCATGCCAATAAAGTGAAATATTGAAATATCAGCAACTAAGGACGATTGAGTTTCTAAAAACTTTTTGAGTAAATTTAGTGCTTATAAAAGCTGTTACTTATAGTCCTAGAGACTGAAATCCCAATTCCTTAAGAACATGCTTAACTTTCAGAATGTGTTTACATCTACTTCTGTTCAGCAAAGGACATAAGCCAGTGCTTAAGTCCCAAAGTTGTATCAGTACTTTGCTAAACTGGTGTCGAAAGTCTGCTTTATAGCTACAGAAAAGTATTGCACAGATTCCCCACATTGTCACACTAATGTGCTTCCTTCCTGACCTGGAGAGGCCATCCCTAAGAGGCTCAGGATTGTTCACTCTCCATGCCCATTCAGCCCTTTTCTTCTTGGCTGAAACTGCCCATAAAGGTATGAATTAGTGCTAAAATGGTGGCATTTTTTGTACAATGGATATCTACTGCCTGGAAGTGGTTTGAGACCATCAGATGCATTCGCATAGGCCTGGAAACTGCCATCAGATGGAAACAATTTAAGTTGGTCAAATTTTTAAATACCTAATTCACAAATATTGTCATGACCAGTGATTTTTGGGTGTCCAATTTAAGACACCCTAAAGGGGCTAGGTTTTCAGAGGTAAGATGCTCAGCACTTTCTTTACTGACTCTTCACTGTATACTTTTAAAAGAATTGTGTAGTCTTCTTTCGTGCTGTAACTTCTATATTTGTGAGTGTAATATTAAGTTGTCTTTCCATGTTACTTCACTTTGTCAAGTGTGCTGTTTCAGAAGTAAGACTCCAATTCCGCAAAGCTCTAAAGAATGTAAGCAGATGCTTATGTCCTCATACTTATTCATAGTTAAGCACTTAACTGGGTGCTTAATTATAAACTAATGCTTAGGTTCCATTGAAGTGAATAGGAAGACTGACTTGATTAAAATTATGCATGTGCTTAAGTGATAACCTGAATCAGAGGCTAGGAACTGGAAAGGAAATGAGTCATTTTTGTCTATCCACCGCTATCTACTTAATGTGATCACTTTTAGAAGTGAAAATGACAGTAACAGCAAAATATAAATATTTGTAAGCATTTAGGATGTTTAACTTTCATATTTAAAAAAAGAAGTAACATTTCTTTTAGTCATTTCAAATGTTCTACAGTATGATCATAAAGCAAAAACAGAATTTCTGTTACAGATATCAAATACAGAGCTGAAATAGCTGAAATCATAGTATTATTTATGCCATCAGCCCAATTTTCAAATGTTGGCATCTTAATCAGTTATCCAAATCTTGCATTTAGACACACTAAATAGTGCTAGCCACAGGTATTTAAAATGGTCATTATCGTGCCTAAGTGGGGTCATCCAAATGTGGTATTTGGCCAGCCTGTTTAGGTACTGGGATGGGGCAAGGCCAGATGGCTATAGAAAAGTAGTGGGAGATAGATATATTAGCTCCAGGCTAAACAAATCCCTGGTACCAGAATATGTGAAATGGCAGCTGCTCCAGGTCACCTGGGGCCAATTAAGAACTTTCCAGAAGGCAGGGAGAATGCTAGGTTGATTGGGACACCTGAAGCCACTCAGGGGCTGGCTGAAACCAGTTAAAAGCCTCCCAGTTAGTCAGGTGGGTGTGCATGTCAGGAGCTGTGGGAGGAAGTTGCGCTGTTGGAGAGACTGAGTAGTACACACCATATCAGGCACCAGGAAGGAGGCCCTGAGGTAAGGGTGAAGTGGAGCTTGAGGAAGTGAGGGCTGCTGTTGGGGGGAAGTAGCCCAGGGAATTGTACATGTCATGTTTCTAAAAGTTCAGCTACCATAGCTGATACTATTAGGGTCCCTGGGCTGGAGCCTGGAGTAGAGGGTGGGCCCTGGCTCCCACCCCCCACCCCCGCCCACCTTTTCCCCCTGATTAATCACTGAGACTGGGAGACAACAGAGACTGTGCAAGGAAGGATAACTTCTCCTCACCTCCCTCACTGGCTTATGATGAAAATGGCTCAGTAGACTGTGACCCTTGTCTCTAGAGAGAGAAGGGTCACGTGGAGGGTCACAGTAAGCCTCTGAGGCTAGCAAAATCCGCCAGGAGACGTGGAACCCACGGAGACAAAGACAGAGCTTTGTCACAGTACCCATGTTTGAAAATGAGGTTATTATAGATGTACATGAATATAATACAGAAATATTGTCTGGAGTTCGGGTTTATATTTGAAAAGTACTATGGCTTTGTCTGAAAAAGTTAAAATGAAAGTTCTAGGTTAAAACACTGGGCTTATTAAAATCACTGGCAAAACTCACATCGATTTTTTTTAATAGGGCCAGAATGTCACCTTTGATGTTGTAAGCCCAATACAATTGTAACATTTTTTTGGTGTTTTCTTAAACATGTAAGCAAATCATAGTAGTATCTCTCTGTCTACACCTTGAGATCATTTGGAAATACTTGCCTGGTGAAGGTTAAAGAGGAAGCACAGAAAAGAGACCCAACTTACAAAATAGACCTGGCCAGCACAACTTTGGATCAAGGCTCTGTCTAGCACAGTCTGTACAAGAATGCTGGCAAGGTTCAGGCAGTGAGTCAGTGCTGTGAGAAGACAGAACAGTTTGGATTTTTCTATGAATATTGTAGCATACTGTAAAAGGGATTGTGGTGGATTGTAGGGGGTTTACTCACATGGTTTATCATTCCACCAGGACCTCTCAGTAGAATTATGTTATTGTACTACATGATTTTTTTCCTGTTATGTTTGTTAGACATATCTTTATAAATTAAATACATTCACCAACTCCAGATGCTGTAACTGGATGGGGTGGGGTGAAGGGACAATAAGAAAGAAAATATTTCACAATAATGTAGTCATAGATGTTTTATTTTTTATTTCCATAGACTGAAGGGGTTCTTTTTACAAAAGTTTTTAATTCATAGATTCATAGATACTAAGGTCAGAAGTGACCATTATGATCATCTAGTCTGACCTCCTGCACAACGTAGGCCACAGAATCTCACCCACCCACTCCTGCGAAAAACCTCTCACCTATGTCTGAGCTATTGAAGTCCTCAGATCGTGGTTTAAAGACTTCAAGAAGCAGAGAATCCTCCAGCAAGTGACCCGTGCCCCATGCTACAGAGGACGGTGAAAAACCTCCAGGGCCTCTTCCAATCTGCCCTGGAGGAAAATTCCTTCCCGACCCCAAATATGGCGATCAGCTAAACCCTGAGCATATGGGCAAGATTCATCAGCCAGATACTACAGAAAATTCTTTCCTGGGTACTCAGATCCCACCCCATCTAACATCACATCACAGGTCAGTAGGCCTATTTACCATGAATATTTAAGCTCGATTAATTACCAAAATCATGTTATCCTATCAACCATCTCCTCCATAAACTTATCAAGTTTAATCTTAAAGCCAGATAGATCTTTTGCCCCCACTGCTTCCTTTGGAAGGCTATTCCAAAACTTTACTCCTCTGATGGTTAGAAACCTTCATCTAATTTCAAGTCTAAACTTCCCTATGACCAGTTTATATCCATTTGTTCTTGTGTCCACATTGGTACTGAGCTTAAATAATTCCTCTCCCTCTCCGGTATTTATCCCTCTGATGTATTTATAGAGAGCAATCATATCTCCCCTCAACCTTCTTTTAGTTAGGCTAAACAAGCCAAGCTCCTTGAGTCTCCTTTCATAAGACAAGTTTTCCATTCCTCGGATCATCCTAGTAGCCCTTCTCTGTACCTGTTCCAGTTTGAATTCATCCTTCTTAAACATGGGAGACCAGAACAGCACACAGTATTCCAGGTGAGGTCTCACCAGTGCCTTGTATAATGGTATTAAAACCTCCTTATCTCTATTGGAAATACCTCTCCTGATGCATCCCAAGACCGCATTGGCTTTTTTCATTTCATTTTCATTTCAGTCGTCCTATGATCAACCAATACTCCAAGGTCCTTCTTCTCCTCCGTTACTTCTAATTGATGAGTCCCCAGCTTATAACTAAAATTCTTGTTATTAATCCCTAAATGCATAACCTTACACTTCTCACTATTTTAAATTTCATCCTATTACTATTACTCCAGTTTACAAGGTCATCCAGATCCTCCTGTATGATATCCTGGTCCTTCTCTAAATTGGCAATACCTCCCAGCTTTGTATTATCCGCAAACTTTATTAGCACACTCCCACTTTTTGTGCCGAGGTCAGTAATAAAAAGGTTAAATAAGATTGGTCCCAAAACTGATCCTTGAGGAACTCCACTGGTAACCTCCCTCCAGCCTGACAGTTCACCTTTCAGTAGGATCCGTTGTAGTCTCCCCTTTAATCAATTCCTTATCCACCTTTCAATTTTCATATTGATCCCCATCTTTTCCAATTTAACTAATAATTCCCCATGTGGCACAGTATCAAACGCCTTACTGAAATCTAGGTAAATTAGATCTACTGCCAGGTTTCAGAGTAACAGCCGTGTTAGTCTGTATTCGCAAAAAGAAAAGGAGTACTTGTGGCACCTTAGAGACTAACCAATTTATTTGAGCATAAGCTTTTGTGAGCTACAGCTCACTTCATCGGATGCATACTGTGGAAACTGCAGAAGACATTATATACACAGAGACCATGAAACAATAAGTCCTACCACCCCACTCTCCTGATGGTAATAGCTTATCTAAAGTGATCACTCTCCTTACAATGTGTATGATAATCAAGTTGGGCCATTTCCAGCACAAATCCAGGTTTTCTCACCCCCCACCCCCATACACACACAAACTCACTCTCCTGCTGGTAATAGCTCATCCAAACTGACCACTCTCCTTACAATGTGTATGATAATCAAGGTGGGCCATTTCCAGCATAAATCCACGTTTAACCAGAACGTCTGGGGGGGGGGGGGTTTAGGAAAAAACAAGGGGAAATGGGCTACCTTGCATAATGACTTAGCCACTCCCAGTCTCTATTTAAGCCTAAATTAATAGTATCCAATTTGCAAATGAATTCCAATTCAGCAGTTTCTCGCTGGAGTCTGGATTTGAAGTTTTTTTGTTTTAAGATAGCGACCTTCATGTCTGTGATTGCGTGACCAGAGAGATTGAAGTGTTCTCTGACTGGTTTATGAATGTTATAATTCTTGACATCTGATTTGTGTCCATTTATTCTTTTACGTAGAGACTGTCCAGTTTGACCAATGTACATGGCAGAGGGGCATTGCTGGCACATGATGGCATGTATCACATTGGTGGATGTGCAGGTGAACGAGCCTCTGATAGTGTGGCTGATGTTATTAGGCCCTGTGATGGTGTCCCCTGAATAGATATGTGGGCACAGTTGGCAACGGGCTTTGTTGCAAGGATAGGTTCCTGGGTTAGTGGTTCTGTTGTGTGGTATGTGGTTGTTGGTGAGTATTTACTTCAGGTTGGGGGGCTGTCTGTAGGCAAGGACTGGCCTGTCTCCCAAGATTTGTGAGAGTGTTGGGTCATCCTTCAGGATAGGTTGTAGATCCTTAATAATGCGTTGGAGGGGTTTTAGCTGGGGGCTGAAGGTGACGGCTAGTGGCGTTCTGTTATTTTCTTTGTTAGGCCTGTCCTGTAGTAGGTGACTTCTGGGAACTCTTCTGGCTCTATCAATCTGTTTCTTCACTTCCGCAGGTGGGTATTGTAGTGGTAAGAATGCTTGATAGAGATCTTGTAGGTGTTTGTCTCTGTCTGAGGGGTTGGAGCAAATGCAAATGGTTGGAGCAAATGGTTGTATCACAGAGCTTGGCTGTAGATGATGGATCGTGTGGTGTGGTCAGGGTGAAAGCTGGAGGCATGTAGGTAGGAATAGCGGTCAGTAGGTTTCTGGTATAGGATGGTGTTTATGTGACCATTGTTTATTAGCACT
Organism: Eretmochelys imbricata; assembly: GCF_965152235.1. Classification (NCBI taxonomy): domain Eukaryota; kingdom Metazoa; phylum Chordata; order Testudines; family Cheloniidae; genus Eretmochelys; species Eretmochelys imbricata. The sequence goes on along the minus strand of NC_135576.1, from coordinate 108,017,128 downwards.
GTAGTGTCCAGGAAGTGGATCTCTTGTGTGGACTGGACCAGGCTGAGGTTGATGGTGGGATGGAAATTGTTGAAATCCTGGTGGAATTCCTCAAAGGCTTCTTTTCCATGGGTCCAGATGATGAAGATGTCATCAATATAGCGCAAGTAGAGTAGGGGCGTTAGGGGGCGAGAGCTGAGGAAGCGTTTTTCTAAATCAGCCATAAAAATGTTGGCATACTGTGGGGCCATGCGGGTACCCATAGCAGTGCCGCTGATCTGAAGGTATACATTGTCTCCAAATGTAAAATAGTTATGGGTAAGGACAAAGTCACAAAGTTCAGCCACCAGGTTAGCCGTGACATTATCGGGGATAGTGTTCTTGACAACTACAGCATTTGCTCAAGAAACTTCCTGAAAAAGCACAAGATCAAATCCGCACAGACACACCCCTGGAACCCCGACCTGGGATATTCTATCTACTACCTAAGATCCATAAACCTGGAAATCCTGGGCGCCCCATCATCTCAGGCATTGGCACCCTGACAGCAGGATTGTCTGGCTATGTAGACTCCCTCCTCAGGCCCTGTGCTACCAGCACTCCCAGCTACCTTCGAGACACCACTGACTTCCTGAGGAAACTACAATCCATCGGTGATCTTCCTGATAACACCATCCTGGCCACTATGGATGTAGAAGCCCTCTACACCGACATTCCACACAAAGATGGACTACAAGCCGTCAAGAACACTATCCCCGATAATGTCACGGCTAACCTGGTGGCTG